>NW_005353538.1:2435761-2436423 GCF_000412655.1 Myotis brandtii | reverse complement strand
CCTTTATTGCACACGGCGTTGGGTCTCTTTTCATAGAAAAAGGTATTAACACATAAGCATCTGCAAATTGAAGCAACTCCTGGCTTTCGTGGGACAGTGACATCGCATGCAGTGTCTCCGAGTTGGGATTTTGGTCTTTGTCAAAACCACCGAGATTAGGGGGCGGGGGCGGGGGCGGGGGAGGAGAAATTGCCGAGTCTGTGCTTCTGTCTCAAAATAAGGTGAGAGAAATACACAGACATAGTTGGTCGCTGTGCTCCTATGTGCATGTGTATCTCTCGCTCCACGCGTGGTTTCTGGGTGGGGGTGACGTGTACTGTCAAGTTCTTTGTGCCCTGGCTTCACGGAGAAGAAGAAAATAGTTTCATTTGTACAAAAGAGTCCTATGTACAAGCGTTCGCAACGCGGTCGTGGTCATGGTGGGCTGGTTCTGCCGGTCAGTTTAACGTCGATGGTGCAGGAAAGCGGCCGAGTTGGTGTTTGAGGGCTGGGGGTGCAGACGGGCCGAGGTCGCCCCCTACACCAGGGTGTAGGACTTGGAGTAGGCCCCTGCCCCCTGCTTCTGAGACCTCCCTACCCCCGACGTGCTCATCTCGAGCAGCGAGTCCCTGGAGCCCCCCATTTTGGTGTTTGGGCCCCCAGCCCTGGGAGGCTCGGAGCTG
>NW_005353538.1:2427657-2435648 GCF_000412655.1 Myotis brandtii | reverse complement strand
TGGCCAGAGTCCTCTGAGGTAAGGTGGCTGTGGAGGCGGCAGCGGGGGCCCCTGGGTGGGGGAGGCCCAAGGGCTTGCTGGTGGGGTCCAGAGTCAGGTGGCGAGCCTGGGTGTGGTAGGTTCGGGCCAGGTTCCGGATGGAGGCCTCTCGGGGCGGGACCGCGGGACAGGGCTCACGCCCCTCTGCCTTTCGGAAGAAGGCCTCCGACTTGCCGTACAGGGGCAGGTTACAGTAGTCACCTGGCGGAGAAGCAGAGGAGGTGAGAGGCGGGGCCCAGCCAACCTCCCGCCCCCCAACACCCCCTGCTGGCTAGGAGTCCCTCCCCGGGATGGGAGTGAAGGGTTGAGGAAAGGTCAGTTACTTGACCTCTCTGAGCCTTAGTGTCCTTATCTGTGAAATGGGGCCAATTGCATTCCCTAAGGACATCTGAGCGGTGAGGAAGGTAACGGGCCCTCAGTACAGGGGCTGGCACAGCGGCCGCTGGTGAGCTGGTGCTTATGGGTCAGTGGCCACGCTGAGCCGCGGCCGCCGCAGAGGGCTCCCTGCTGAGGAGCGGGCTCCCGAGGGCTCTGGCTGGGGGACGCGTTTCCTCCCGGGAGGAGAAAAGGACTGTCCCTCCTGCCACTTCTGCGCCGTGAACCTGATTCTGCCCTCGGAGGACGCACAGAGCGGCTCACTCTCCCCCACACGGCCTCTCAGGCGGAACGTCCTTCGTTTCTGAAACTGTCTCCACGTCCTGCTGGCCTGCCAGGCACCTTCGCAGATGACCCCACTTGGCCCCCAGCCCCCTGGGTAGGCTGCCTGCATTTTGCAAGTGAGGACACGGAGGTTCAGAAAGATGAAGTAATTTGCCCAAATTCGACCAGCGAGGAGGGGTGGGCGTCACCCAGGGCTGCTGGTCTCCTGAATCCTCGACCTTTGTTGCCCCGGGCCCTTCTCTATATGACCCCGGGCCTCAGGTTAGCCTGGCCACTGAGTGAGGCCAGTGTCGAGCAGACCAGACTCACGGGGTGACGGCCTGGGCCGTGCCTGCGGTGCCCCAATATCTGCTGATGGACTCCCTCGCCTGCCCCCGCTCATCCTAGACCTGCCCCACCAACCCCAAGGGGCGTATGCCCTGGCCAGGCCCCTGCCGTGGGATGGTTCTCAGCCAGGCTAGGGCACTGCCCACCGGGAGGCTTGGCCCATGGGCTAAGTCGCCAGGATCGCTCTGTTGGGTCGGGATTAAGTTCACAGCATTGAGACCAGCGGCCACTGGGCAGTTGATCCCAGGGGAGTCTCTTTCCATCCTGACATAGCTTCAGACTGGTCACTACTTAGTGAGAACGTACTGTGAGCCATGCATGTGCATCATTTCTAATGCCCGCTACAACACGGAAAAGCATACGTGATCATTTGCATTTTACAACCGCAAGGCCAGAGAGGTGAAATGACTTGCCCAAGGCCACAGAGATATGAAAAGGTTGAACAGGACATGGGCCCTGGTCTGCCTGCTCCCAAGTCCTGCTCTTTGCACTACCCACACTGCCAGGGAACCCCCGGGGCTGGCAGGGCTCATGGGGTCTGGGGCAGGGGCCGCAGCGGGGGAGGTGGCCTGGGCACTCACTCTTGTTGGCCCGGTGAGGGATGGGCACCGCCACGTTCTTGCCCCGGTCTGCATCCTGGGGCTTGGGCGGGGAGGCGGTGAAGCGGCAGATGCCGGGCTCGGAGGGCGTGCTCATGGACGTCATGCTGTCGGCATTCTCGTTGGTGCCCGTGGTCATCTGGTCCGAGGAGCTGTCCGAGATGAAGCACTCGGTGATCTCGAACTTGGCGTGCTGCAGCTGCTCCTCCAGCTTGGCGTGCTCGTAGGCCCGGGCCAGCTCCTCGTACGTGGAAGAGGCGCTCTCCGTGGACACCATGCTGTTCCGTCCTTTGTCTGGGGAGGCGGGAGGCGGAGGAAATACGTGGGTTCCCGGGAGGAGGGAGTCAACGAGACCAGACTGAGCAGCTCCCCCCGCTCCCCAGCCACCTGAGAGCCTGGCCGCAGGTGTGGGCGAACCAGGCTGAGACCCTGCCCTCCCACTGCGAAGGGAGCAGAATTGGGATCTGGGCTGGCGGCAGGGGGGGCAAACACTCTGGGAACTAAGCAACTCCTCGGCCGCCCAGCCCTTCCTCCAGCAGACGCCACGCAGACTGTTTTCTCTATTTTGGGGGAGAGCAAACTGAAACCCCGACCAGGCAGGGCTCAGCGAGGTCTGGTGTTTGTGTCACCGCCACACAGGGCGCCAGCAGCCAGCCAGGAACTGAACTGACAGTGTCTTGGACCCCATGGGCCAGCGGGTAGGAGTTGGGAAAACGGCAGGGGGAGCGGGGTGATGGAACTGGAGGAGCGGGAGCAGGAACAGGCAGGGCCCTGGGCTCACCTGTGTCCTGGGAGAGGCTTGCGCTGTAGCTGTCACTCTCAGTGACGGTGACGCCGTGCTGGGAGCCCGCGGTGCGCCAGTCGGAGGTGAGCGTGCGGGCAGGTGTGGAGGCCTGGCACTTGGTCAGAGTCCACTGGCTCGAGTACCGGTTCCGGGTACTGTGGGCTGACTTCACATTCTTCCTGGACACGGGGTCTACACAGAGGAAGCGAGAGCCAGCTGCACTGCTACCCTCACAGTGCAGGGAGCACTGGGGCAGAAGGCAGTGGGGAGCCAGGGAGGAGGCAGACACAGCCACAGGACTCCCTTGGGAGCGCTGAACAGGCTGCCTTTCGTGACCACACAGCTGGCCTCGGGGCAGAGGAGCAAGAGCGGCCAGGCATGGGGCAGTGGGCAGCATCCTGGTCTTCTCTACCCGTCAGCCTGGGAAGAAGGTCACCTCTCCCCCTGACTGTGCACCCATTCCCTACAGCCCTTGATGTATTCTACGCGCATGTCCGGAGCCACAGGGCTAGAGGCAAAAGGCTCTCGAGGCAAGAACACCCACCCCCTCAACACCTCTAGGTGAGGACACCCAGGCTCAGAGGTATAAGATTAAGTAAGTTCCCAAAGTCACAGGTAGGAAGTCTGCAGGCCAGGTGCCCAGGCTCTAACTCCACTGCGCTTCCTGCTCTCCCACACGGTTCCACCTTCTTTTTATTTTTGAAAACATTACCCCTGCCCCATGCTGTGCCCAAGACACACTGTGTGGGAGGGGCTGCCTCCCTGGGGGCATGCGTACTGGTGCCTGGCCGGATATCGGACATGTCGATGAGGGGGCCGGTGCTCTGGATGAGGGCCGGGTGGTGCAAGGAGACACCGGTACAGAAACTCTGCGGGTTGACAGCTTGGCTGAACTCAGCGTCCGCCACAGGGATGGTGGCCTTGTCGTCTCCTGGGGGAAGAAAAACAATCAGCAGGACTCCTTCCCTCTGGGCACCGTCTTTAATCCTCAAATTTCTCTTTGTCTTTATCCAGTGAACCACCAGGAAAATGATCCCTTAGAGCAGCGGTTCTCAACCTGTGGGTCGCGACCCCTTTGGCGGTCGAACGACCCTTTCACAGGGGTCGCCTAAGACCATCCTGCATATCAGATATTTACATTACGATTCATAACAGTAGCAACATTACAGTTATGAAGTAGCAACAAAAATAATTTTATGGCTGGGTCACAACATGAGGAACTGTATTTAAAGGGCCAGAAGGTTGAGAACCACTGCCTTAGACAGAGAAGGAAACAGCTCTTTTTTTTTTTGGTTTGTTATTTTTGTTAATCCTCACCTGAGGATATTTTTCCATTAATTTTTAGGAAGAGTGGAAGAGAGAGGGAAAGACAGAGAGAAACATTGATGTGAGAGAAGCACATCGATTTGTTGCCTCCTGAACAAGCCCTGATTGGGGCCCGGGCTGTGGAGGAGCCTGCAACTGAGGTATGTGCCCTTGACCGAAATTGAACCTGGGACCCTTTGGTCTGCAGGCTGACGCTCTATCCACTGAGCCAAACCAGCTAGGGCGTTAACAGCTCTTGAGAGAAGCGGCAATGCATTGGAGGTTGTTGAGCTGTTGCTAGGGCTTCGGTGAGAACCACAGCACTGCTGTGAGGCCTGGTGGCTGCCCGTGGTGTGTGTGGCCTGGGACGCACACTCTGCACAGGACAGAGAGCTCGTGGCACCTGTCACTCACCCAACTGCTTGATGCCCTCCTTGTCCTCGATTAGCAGCTGGACCCTGGGGATGTCAATGTGTAGCCGCGGGCCCTGGGGGGGCCCCTTCACGGGGGTGTCAAAGCTTCGGTTGTTCTTGCTGTGGGGAGAAGGGCTACAGGTGGGTGACTCAGCAGCCATAAGGGGTTGGGGGAGGGTTTTTTGCAAAAACAGCGGGGATTGAAGCTTGTCCCCTGCAGTGGGGAAGAGAGAGGAGAGGAGAGAAGAAGCAACTATATGAAACCCACCTTATCAACATCTCTGCCAAACTCTTTGCATCTGCAAAACAGTAGAGAGAGGGGCGGGGTGAGAATGGACTTTGAGTAGGATGAGAATTGGAGAAGGCATGTGGGAGAGCTGAGACCAAGGCTGGTCTCTTGGGAAGAAGAGGGAGAACTGTAAGGACCTCTAGAACAGTCTAAAACATGTTTTCCTTTCCTCAGACTTTTATCTAATAGGAAGGTCCTTGCCAAAGGAGAGGGTATATAAAGAGCTCCATTTGGTTCCTGACTCTAATTAAACAAGGCACCAGAGCAGACTGGAAAATGGCATCAATGGTGGGTCTCTCCTTAGTTATCTGCTGGGGAGAGGAGAGAGTGGAGGATGCAGTAGAGGTAGTCAATGGGAAGCCCCAGATGACTATCAACCAAGAGGTGTCACGTCCTCCTCCAGGGCATCTATCCCCTAGAAAATCCATGGATGGATTTGGAGGGCCCTGCTTTGTTTCAGAGGGCCCTTGAATAGGATTAGGACTCTCAAGGTAAAAATTGGTGAGCGAGGAGAAGCAAAGGTCCTGGTTAATCCATTAACCCCCCTGATAACAAAATGATCTGTCAGAGTGAATCTAGTTCCAGGCATGCATCCATCTACCACCCATTCATCCATTTATTATTGATCCAAACACCTGTCCATTCACCTGTCCAACTGGTCACACACTCATCTACTCACCCATCCAACTATTCATCCATCATCCACCAATTCAACTACCCTTCCATTCAACCATCAACCCATCCAACTATTTCTCCAACCATTTATTCAATTATGCATTCATTTATTTAACTATTCATCCAAACATCCATTCATTTAACTATTTAACCATCCCTTCATCTTATCATCCTTCTATCCATCCAAATATGCATCTATACAATCAAGCATCCCTTCAACCATCAATCTATCCAACCATCCATTCACCCATCCACCCATCCATCCATCCATCCATCCATCCATCCATCCATCCATCCACTCCTTCATCCATCTATCTATACAACCACCAATCCATTCAACCATTTATTCAATAAACCTTTTATTCAACCATACTTCCAACCATATTTCCATCTATACATCCTTCCATCCAACCATCCAATCAATAATCTAACCTTCCATCCAACTATGTAATCACTCATCCAACCAGCTATCCATTCATCTATTCACCCATCTGTCCAGCAGCCATCCAACCATCCTTTGAACCATTCATTCATCATTCACCCAACTCCTAAACACCCTGGGCAGTGTCAGTCATTTCCTCTTCTGTGCTGCTATTGTGCTCTGGCTTCTCACATTAGACCGTTAACTCTATAAGGGCACGTTGTTCCTTCTTCATTCATCTTTTGATCTCCAATGTCTGCCAGATACTCAATAAATGTTTTCCAAATGAGTGGTGAACATCTATTAAGCAGCTAGTAGGTGTCAGACACTGTACAAATCAAGGCAAATCAGACCCATTCATGCCACGCTGCACTATTAGATGTGGGGACAGGGGATGATATTCAAAATATTTGAAAATGGGTGTGCATGGAAACTGTCCAGTCAGGAATGAGAGAGGCCCTAAAGAACCCTGCAGGCATGCTCATTAGTGGCTGGGCCCTGGGAAAGTCACAGGGGTCCTGTGTGAGAGATCGGCACATCTAGGGTGAAAGGAGCAACATCTATTTACCAATCAACAAGGACATTTTAAA
This sequence comes from Myotis brandtii, assembly GCF_000412655.1. NCBI lineage: Eukaryota > Metazoa > Chordata > Mammalia > Chiroptera > Vespertilionidae > Myotis > Myotis brandtii. The sequence goes on along the minus strand of NW_005353538.1, from coordinate 2,429,546 downwards.
ATCTTTTAACGAGCAACACGGCTTTCCCAGTGTGAGCCTCTAAAGTCAGTCCTGGTTAGGACAGGCACAAAGTCCTGGGGGCAGAGAGAAGGGACCAGTCAACATGAGGAGGGGTGGAAGGGTGGAGTGCGGCTCCTTTCAAGTGCACACGGGCACTCCCTCTTGTCCAGGGAAAGCTGTGAGCCAGGGAAGGTGGCCGGTGGGGCTGAGGGTCAGCGCTCCTGCCCAAGAGGCCATAGGAAGGAAACCCCCCCACCTCGCAGCCGCTTCAGCCGTTTCTCCTTCCTCTTCTTCCGTACGATGAAGAGCAGAGCCAGCCCCAGCGTGGCCAGGATGACGGGGCAGCCGATGGTGAACAGCTTCCTCACGTCGTCCCCCTCGCCTTGAGCAGACTTGATGGGAGGGATGGTGCCTGGATGGGGGTGGGGAAGGGAGTCAGGTGTCCCTTCTGAGTTGGGTGCTATGCAGATTCCCATGGGTGGGGGAGCCCTGGGACCGTTCTTGCTGCCCTCGTTCTTACGCTGACCTCCACTTCTTGGTGCAGACCTCCTCCCCTCTGCTCCCCCAAATTCTGGTCCCATCAGGACAACCATGGACAGTGGGGTAGTTTCCACACTACATTTTGATATTAATGACTTCCTGAACCTGTTTCTCTTGTTGGAGTTCACATTCATTCTTAAAGGGTGGATGGGTGGGCTCAGATTCCCACAGCCAGCTGGGCAGGTGGGGTGGGTGGGGGAGATGGTGAGAATCTCAGTAGAGAGAAGTCAGGGCGGTGGGATCCTGGGTTCTCTTCTCCAGATGAAGACAAAAGCTACTACGTACACCACCTTCCCTCCCTGCTTCCCCTCCCATGGACCGTGTCTGCTGGCCTTGGGCGCCTGCACGGAGCAGGAGGCAGCGACGTCTCCTGCTGACAGCCCTCGGCCGAGCCCTGTGCCTGTTTCAGAGCCTCCCTCAGAGTCCTCTCCTCAATGAGCCTTTCCTGCCTGAGCCATCCCCTCGCCGGGCAGACTTCGTCTAGCTGGTGACAATGTCCCTCTGAATACAGCCTTCTGGACGCCTTTCATGTTTGTGTGTGTCTATGTGGGTGCACACGTGTGCATGTGTGTGCGTCATGTGCGAGGTGTCCCGTGTGGCAGACACCAGTTAGTGCTCACCGATACCCATGTGCTTGTGTGCATGTCCCAGCGACAGCCATGCGCCTCGTCCCGGACCTCAGAGCATGACTAGGAGTCAGGGGTGTCACCTCCTGGCCCAGGCCCCTGAGAAGTGGGGAGCCTTCTCCCTCTCTCTCTGGTTATCTTGGAGGTCACAGTTCAAGATGGCAGAGCTAAAAGCTGGTGACCAGCCAGCCCCCAGGAGACTGTATGAGCGCAAGAAACATCTCCACCGGACTCAGCCCGGAGCCGTGCCCGTGTCTCTGTTACTGCAGCGAGACCCTCCCTCCTGCCTCATATCCCGAGTCAGTAGCTGGTCTCAGAGGGCAGGGCCTCAACCGCACCTCCCTCCCCGTCTCTGAAGCAATGGCCGGCAAGGCTCCCACCTTCGGAGCCCTAGTGTCAGACCTGTTTGTCTGCCTGTCTCTAGTGCACCCGCCTGCCTGCCAGTCTGCTGCTGCCTTTGCAGGGAGGCGGGAGGCTACAGGGAGGTGCCGCCGAGCTCCCCTCAGCTCGCGTCTGGACGAATCCCAGTAGGAAACACGGGTCCCCCTTCCCCACTGGGGTGGCAGGTGCTTGTGCCTCTCTTCCTTCTGCCTGCCTTTCTCCTGATGATAGTCCTGCTGATTTTTCTCTTTGTTAGTCTCTGTCTCTACCAGCTACCCTGGCAGCCCCCGGTGCCAGCATCTCTGTCGTGTGTCCCCCCCCCCCCCCCCCCCCCAGCCCACC
>NW_005353538.1:2406754-2425217 GCF_000412655.1 Myotis brandtii | reverse complement strand
CCCCCCCCCCCCCCCGCCCCCGCTTCCCGACTCACTGCCATCATAGTCCAGGGTGGCGAACTGGGCCGTCTCGTTGCCGCAGCCAGCGCTGTTGCACGCCCTCATGCGGAGCTCGTACCACGTGGCCTCTCGCAGTTCGGTCAGAAATACCTCCCCAGAGGTGTTGGCCCGGAGGCCCTGCCAGGCCCAGGTGCCCTTGGGCCGGAACTCCAGCGCGATGGCCGTGATGGGGCAGCCCCCGTTGCTCCAGCCCTGCAGGTTCAGCCGGGCGTGCGTGGAGTTGATGTGGGTGAAGAGATGCTGGTCTTTGCTGAAGGAGGGCTCTGGGGGCCAGAGGAGAGAGGGGTCAGAGAGACTGGGAGGGGAGGGAGTCATGCATCTGGGCTGGCCCAGGTCCCTGGGGACTGCAGCAGCTCCAGGGGGCAGTGGTTGGCACAGGTGGCAGTGAGATGCCCAGGGAAGAGGAGGGGAGAGGCGGGAAGACTGGAGAGAAGGCCTCGGCAAAGGAGGGAGATGCAGGCAGAAGGAAGAGAGGCACAAGCACCTGCCACCCCAGTGGGGAAGGGGGACCCGTGTTTCCTACTGGGATTCGTCCAGACGCCGAGCTGAGGGGAGCTAGGCGGCATCTCCCTGTAGCCTCCCGCCTCCCTGCGCCCTCCTGCCCCGTCATGTCACCCGGCCTCACCCCGCCCGTGGGTCTTGGCCTCGATGATCTCGCTGATGCGCCCGGAGCCCACGCTGTTCTTGGCCGCCAGCTTCACCTTGTACCACGTGCCGCACTTGAGACTGTCCAGCTTGAAGGCCCGCTCGCTCGAGCTGATGAACACGTCCTTCCACTCCTCGCTGTTGTCCACCGAGTACTGCAGCACGAAGCCTGCGGGGAGGTTCGCCTGGCTCAGGGCGAGGTACTGGCCAGGGAACTGGCCTCGTGGGGGCCGGGCTCCGGGGGGGAGGGGGCTCTGCTCATTGGGAGGGGCCCATGTACTTTAGAGGCAAACGTGGGAGGCCCTGGGTGAGTGTTACCGCTCTCTCTGCAGTTCTCATGTTGGGGTTTAGAGGCCAAGGCGGGGGGGGGGGGGGGGGGGGGGGGGGCCAGAAAAGCAGGCCGTGAGGCTTCAAAGGGCCCCTGCTTAGCCCCTGTGCTGCGCGTGTGCCCGCGGCAGCAGTCGGGCGCCTGGGGACATGCAGCGCTCAGCCCACCACAGCCCTGAGTCAGGGCTTCTTGCAGGACCTGGTGAGTCACGGGCGGGTTCAGGTTTGAGAAGCTCTCATCCTGGGGCGCGTCCACTCGGCAGACGTAGAAACTGGGGCCCGGAGAAGAGGATGACTTCCCGGGTTTGCACAGCTCCCCAGTGGCTAAAGCCCAGAGGCCCAGGCCGGGGTGCTACTTCTCCCGCGTCCCCTCCCCCCCCACCCGCCCTGGGGATCTCCTGCGGTCACTCCCTGGGCATTCCCGGCACAAGTGGTGGGAGCAGGGGAAGCCCTTCCCTCACCCCCCTCAGGCAGGCCCCTCTCACCTCGGATGGAGCTGCCCCCATTGTCCCCTGGAATCCAGGTCAGGGTGATGGAGGAGGCGGAGGTTTTGGAGACGGTGAGGCGAGGCTGGTCGGGGGGCACTGTGGGGGAAAGCCGCAGCCCTCACCACAGGGCCGCCTTCTGATGATGGGGACTGGGGGATCCCGATGGGCAGGAGGGCGAGGGACTGGCTTTCCCACCCCTGGGTGCACCCCCACCTGCTCCTTCCCTGAGGGTCACTTTCCCGGGGTGGGGGGCGGGTTGATCTTTCTCTTCCATTCGACAGCCCCCTCTCTCACACGATGGGGTTTCCACCGCTTCTCGGTCCCGCCCCGCCTGGCCGCCCGCCGCACGGGCCTCACCTTGCACGAGCAGGTTGACGATGATGGTGTCAAAGCCCCCGGTGTTGGTGGCCGTGCAGGTGTAGTAGCCCGAGTCCTCCGCCTTGACCGCGCGCAGCAGCAGCGTGCCGTTGGCGTGGATGAGCCGGTGCCCGTCCACGGACGCGGGGATGGCCGAGTCCTCACTGTGGGGGATGGGTTATGGCACGCACCCCTCCCCTGGGCCTCCCCCGGGTCTGCGGGCAGATGGAGCTGGGAGCAGGAGGCGGCTTGCTAGGGGTGCCTGATTCGTGGGGCTTTACTTAGGACTTCCGGGGCTGTCTAGGAACCTTGGCCTTTCGATCATCTGGGGAAGGGAGATCCTGAACTCCCAACAGAGAGGAGTCGGGAGCCCTTCTATGGGCTCCTCTCTGGGCTCACCCGCCTTCCGGGCCCCACACACCTGTCCTTTGTCCATTTCACAGCCGGGGCCGGATCGCCCACTGGACTGCAGGGCAGCCGGACGTCCCTCATCCAGGGTGTGGTCACGGTGCCCCCAAAGGAGATGATCTTTGCTGGGGCTACAGAGAGGAGAGGGTGAGGCCACCCCTCTACACCCAGCACTGCCTTGGCCCCCCTCTCAGGGCTCCCCAAAGTTCACAGAAAGTCCTGCCTCTCCCACCTGACCTCAACCTTGGACTTGGGGTTGGGGGTGGGTGCAGGGAATTTATCAGTGCTGTTAGGGGTCAGCTACCACATGAGGCCGAGGAGTCACAGACAAACAGTGCGTTCGGTGAGGGTGACTGCTGGGTCCAGCTGGGCCAGCTCAGGGGTGGGAGTGTCCTCATGGAAACAAGGCTCTCGGAAGAAAGAGTAGGGAGCAGTAGAGATGGGGGAGGAGAGAGGGGAGGGGAGGAGATGGGGTGCAGTAGAGATGGGGAGGAGAGAGGGGAGGGGAGGAGATGGGGTGCAGTAGAGATGGGGAGGAGAGGGGGTGCAGGAGAGATGGGAGGAGTGGGGGCTCAGGGAGAGGTGGTCCTGGCAGGAACCTCACGGCCACCAGGCGCACAGTAGGGCTGGAAATGAACCAGCGCCGCAGTGCTTCTGAGTAGAGGGCCTTCTCAGCCAGGGCCTTCCTGGGGGACGGCAGGTTAAGGGGCAGGAGGCCTGTTCAGGGCTGGGGTGCAGGGCCTGAGGCTCCTCCCTGGGTGGGCGGCACTGAGCCTTGGCGGGAGGGAGGATCTGGGGGCGGCTGAGAAGGAAAGGGGGGCTCGAGCGGGGAGGACGCCTGGAGGCCAGAAAGACTCGGATGGAGCTGAGGGGCCCCGGTGATGGCTTCTGTTGGGGCCACAGAGCGGTCCTGGGGGCCCGGGGAGAGCGCCAGGAGGCGGGGTTCTGGCCCGGCTCCACCGTCTGGCCACCGTGTGGCCGGGGCTGGCCTTGAACTGCCTGGCCCTCCGGGCAGGTGTGGTGCTCGGTGCACAGCATGTCCCGCCTGCCTCACAGGCTGCTGTGAGGACAGGACAGGGAGATGTGTGGCTGTGTTTTGGGAAGGACAGAGTCCCGGATGTGACATTTCACGCCCACAGGGGAAGGCTCAGCCTTCTGCTGAGACACAGCCCCTCAGCCCCTGTCCCAGGCCAGTGCCCGCTGCCCGGGGCACTCTCCCTCTCAGCCATTCCTCCAGCAGGAGATGCGTTTAGGAGAAGGCGGTGGTAGTGCCGCTGGGAAGAAGGGTCAGGGGAGGTTAGAGATGCTGAGCCACGTGGACAGTGCCCCAGTGTGGAGCCAGGAGGACCAGCCCACCTGTCACAGCCGCCCCACCGGCCGTGGGCCCTGCGTGTGCTCAGCTGTAAATGGGATGTCAAGTTCACGGGCAGGGCTGGGGCCGGGCCCACTGCGGGCCCAGCGTGCGAGCTGAGTCTGAGCCTGTCAGGGGAGGGCTGATGTCTCCTGTGTCCCAGCTAAAGTCCCCTTCCTCCAGCCCCATCCGAGTTCTGGTCCTGGGCCCTGGGCTAGAGGTCAGGTGGCTGTGGGAGGAGGCGGGGCCGGCAGGAAGGGCCCAGGGAAGCCCAGCATCAAATAGTGAACCCGAGTCAGAGGCTGTGGCCACACCCCCGCCTCAGGGTTGGCACAGAGGCAGCCTTGCAGCTCTGTGTGGCCGCCTCTGTCTCCATCAGGCTGTGGCCTCAGAACCGTCCTGCCCTGTCAGGTGGTGTGCATGTGCTCCCTGGCACACGCGTGTCCAGGTCAGGGGTTCAGTGGGCACTCCTGCAGGCCAAGCACAGGCTACACCACCCGTGTGGCTTCTCCCCAGAGCCTCCTCCACCATACGCACTCGGTGTGACTTCTGCCGGAGCGAACCAGCGAGCGGGGTGGCCCCCTGTGTGTGAGGGGTCCAGGCTCAGGACGGGGCCTGCTCTGGCAGGCAGGGACCCAGCCTCGGCCCCTCTGAGGAGCTGAGCACTGGGACAAAGGGTTTGCTGGGGCGGCAAGGGGCTGCCTCCCCTTCTCTAACCCCAGAGTAGAGTTTGAAGTGGGGGGGCGGTGCTCCGTGCCCCCAGCCCCAGGCACCAGAGCAGCCTCAAACCTGTCGTGAGGCTCTCTGGGCAGCAGGGGGCAGCAGAGGCCCAGTCTTGGTGGATGCAAAAGGGAGGCAGTGGGCCAGCCCCTCAGACAGGGTGGAGGGAGACATCCCCTATTTGTGCAGAACCAGAATTCCAGAACAGAGCGTCTGTAAGCTTCTGTCCCTCTGGCCCAGCCCCAGGCTGCTCACCCTTGCCAGCAGGCTCGACGACGACCTTCTCACTGCTGTTGCCCCGGCCGGCGGAGGTCACGGCCGCCACCCACAGCAGGTACTGCTGGCCTCGGTTCAGATGGGCGATCCGGTAGAAGAGCTGCTCCGGACTCGTCTCATACTCGCTGGGAGCCTGTGGGGCGGAGGCGAAGACGTCCTGAGACCCCAGGTCCTAGGGCCTCCAGCCCTCAGCCCCAACCTCGCCGTGGTGCCCTGGGCTCAGAGGTGGCGGCCTCGGGGCTGTGCAAGGGAGGCACATCCTGCCTCCTTGGCCCTGGACGTGGCCCGGGAGCTGATGGGCCTGCTCCGGGGCTGCTGGGTCGGCCTCAGGTACCACTGATCATCCCTGGCTGGCAACTGCGGCTCCAAGGCCAGGGATGTGTGTTTTGGTTGAAAGCTGGAGGGAGCGGGGAGAGGGGAATAGAGGAGGGAGGGTCCCAGCAAAAGCTTGAGAAAGGGAGTTTCTGGAAGAAGCTAAATGACCGTGCTCCATTCCCCCCACCTGTCCGCACGCGAGGCCCCCCAGCCCTCATCACTGCTCCTTCGTTCTGCAGGAAGCCAGGTCCGTCGGGGCGAAGGGGTTAGGCGAAGGGGCGGCGAGGGACCGAGAGCTTCCCCAGGCAGCACTTCATTACCGGTTATCGGCGCAGACCCTGTCTATAGCTGTAGGTTCTATAAATCTATAGGTTTTTTTTAACCAAATGACAGTTTTGACAAGTTGCCAACAAAACAATATCAGATCCCAGTGGTTTTACCAGTTGCTTTGATGAAAAGATTATGTTACCGTGGAAACCAGAGGCTCAGATATTGAAATGAATTTGAGCAGGAGCTTTTGATAAGCGCTAGTTGCAGCCCTCCTGGCAGCCTCTTCCCAGCGCAGGCGGGATGGGCGGCTTCCATTTTATGTTATTTTTTGGTCGGCTGCAGGGAAGGGGGAGGAGGACCGCACTAGAGCCTCTTTGAAATCAGGGCGGAAGTCTCGGGAGGGGGAGCCCCCGGAACAGATGGGGGGCCCTGAGGCCAGAGGGAGCTAATAATTAGTTATCTCTGCAGTCACAGGATCGTGCCCACATATGTGCACATGCGCACTCGGACACACAGACATGTAGATGCTTTCATCACATGCCGAGGGGCAGACCTCCACAGTCCCAGAGGCATGTTCTCTGTGCCCATGGTGGGGCTGAGGGCCCCATGACTGACACCAGGGGCCCAGGCTGTATGCAGGGAAGTGCTAAGGAGAAGGCACAGGCATTCTGCAACTGACGGAGAACTCCCTGGCCAACTCCTCTCCCCCCTCCCCCATGGAGATCTGGCCTTGAAGCCAGGAGGTCCCTGCTGGGGGAAGGTGCAGAGCCACCTGGGCCCTGGTAGTGGGGGGGCTGTGTGCACATCTGTGCTCATGTCCGTGCATGAGGTAGGGTGGGTAGTGGCTTTAACACCTGCCTGCCCTTCTCACTAGACATATGACTCCAATGTCTCTTAGGGATCCTGGGGCCTCAGTTTTCTCTGCTGCAAATGAAGAAAGCAATACAGCTCTGCCTACTCTGTGTGGTGCATTGTGTGTGTGTGTGTGTGTGTGTGTGTGTGTGTGTGAAGAAAAGCTGAGTGTAGCTGCTTGTGCGTGTGAGTGTGCACCTGCGTGCACATTTCTCTCTACGCAGGGAAGGGAGGGTTTGGCTTCCTCTTGAAGGCGTTAGCATCTTACCCAGCACACTTCCCTTTACTCTGGACTCCCCAAGAATCTGCTGAAATCCCTTAAAAACACATACAGTCATACTCCCAAGTAAAGTTCCAGTGGATCAAAGGTTAAAGAAAACAAGTAAGCCCGGCTGGTGTGGTTGACCTATGAACCAGGAGGTCGCTGGTTTGATTCCCTGGTTTGATTCCCAGTCAGAGCACATGCCCAGGTTGTGGGCTCGATCCCCAGTAGGGGGAATGCAGGAGGCAGCCGATCAATGATTCTCTCTCATCATTGATGTTTCCATCTCTCTCTCCCTTTCCCTTCCTCTCTGATATCAATAAAAAAAAATATATAAAACAAGTAAAACTACAAAAGAAAAAATGATAGGTTATCTGTGTTTTAATCACAAAAGCAAAGGCAAAATTATAAATGGAAATGGTTTATAAATTTGAATTATATGAAAAGAAAACCTGATATACAGATTTTTACACCAAAAATAGAATCAAAGGCAAACAATGACCTAGCAAACACTTGCAACCTGTATAATAAAAAATGTTATTATCCTTAATATGCAAAGAGTATTTGCAAATCAATAAGAAAAAGAACACATGAGCCATGTAAATAAAAAATGAACAAGGGACATGAATTGACAACGATGAAAACAACAACAAACCCCAGTAAAAACATATAACAATAATCAACCCAACTAGTAATTAAAGAAAAAAAAACTTAAAAAAATCCAACTGGCAAAGATGAAAAATATTTAATACTTTGGATTGACATGGACACAAGGAACAAGAATGCACTTACCATGCTAGTGGAAACACAAATGGGTGAAAACTTTCTGAAGGGTAATTTGCAAATGTCTATGCAAACTTTAAGAATATTCCTACAGAAATTTACTGTAAGAAATAATAAATCATGTGCATAGGGACATTTATGTCTCAATGAAACATTATTTATAATGGTGAAAATTTGAAAATAGATTAATATAGAATAATGGAAGGAGTGGTTAAATAGAGTATGTACAAACATGCATTTAAGATCATATTTAAAAAATATTTGATGGTGTTGGAAAGTGCCCACTATATTATATGAAAAGCCATATGATCTCACTAATATGGGGAATCTAATGAACAAAATAAACTGACTAATAAAACAGAACCAGAGGCATGGATACATGGAATAGATGGACAGATGTCAGAGGGCAGCGGAGGGGGACTGGATAAAAGCAGGTGAAGAAATTAGCCAAAGAGCTAATGGACACAGACGGTGGGTAGGGGCTACTCAGAGGTGGGCAAAGGGGGAGGGGAGGATAGGGGACATCTGTAATAGTGTCAACAATACAACAAAAAAAGAAAGTAAAAATTTTATTTAAAAATATTTGTATTGATTTCAAAGAGGAAGGGAGAGGGAGAGAGAAATAGAAACATCATTGATGAGAGAGAATCACTGATCAGCTGCCTCCTGCATGCCCCTCACTGGGGATTGAGCCCACAACCTGGGCATGTGCCCTGACCGGTAATTGAACCATGACCTCCTGGTTCATAGGTTGACACTCAACCACTGAGCCATGCTGGCCGGGCTTATTTTAATTAAAAAACAAAACAAAACACACACATACACCTAAAACCCACAATATATGTACAGATCAAATACCGGAAGGCTGAATACCAAAACATTGACAGTGCTTCTCTTTAGGGAATAAGAGTATAAGTAATTTTTGCTTTCCTTTCTTTCTTTTATATATTTACAGAATTTTCCACAATAAATTGCATTATTTTGATAATTAGAGAAAAACAACAAATGTTTAAAGTGTTGGGTGAAATTTCCAACAGGACTCCATGCAGCGCGGCTGTCTCCAGGCGTAACTTGTGGGGAGCCAGCGCCACATGTGGTTTTCCACGTCTATTCTAGGGTTGCGCACACACACGCTCATACACTTCGACTCGTGTGCATCTGTCTCCAACCCGCACGCCTACCCTCCGCTCTGCACGCCACGCACACACAGGCGAGCCCCGCCCCGCGCTCACTCCCCGAGCCCTTTCAGAAATGGATCTGTCAAGCAGGTATTTGGAATTCGGTGGTTAGGTCCCCGGGTCCCTACCCGGGATGTGGCTGAAGTTCCCCTCTCACTAGCGCACTGGCCCCTTGTTGACACTGTCCGATGGGAAACCTTCCCACAGAGAGGAGGTCCCGACACGCTCGGGACACGAAGAGGGAGCAGGGAGGGCCCGTCTCAGCAGCAGGAGGGAGGAATGGGGAGCAGCAGCTCTGCTCTGGGCCCGTGGAGGGGGCTCCTCCAGCCCACGCGAATGAGGAGGCGGGGCTCCTGGATGCCCAGCCCTTGGGAAGACTTCATCATCCGAAGAGCAGACACCGAGCTGGAGAGCCCGTTTCTGAAGGGAACGGCCTGATGCCTGAGGCTTTGCGGGTGCCAGGCTGCGCGCTTTTCATGACAATGATGTTCCAGGCACAGTGTTTGGCAGCTTGGACCCAAAGATGAAAAAGATGCTGCCCTTGTCCTCACAGGCCCCGTGGACTAGTGTGGGAGACCCGCGTGGGCAGCTAACTGCCCTCCAGCCCACCCAACGTGTGACAGAGGGAGGACGCCTGCAGGAGGCAGCAGCGGGCAGGGGTGTCGTGCTGTGGAAAGGCATGATGAGCACCAAGAGACACGCACGAGAACGTCCACGGCAGCACCGTTTGTCTTAGCTCCGAACTGAAAACTACCCAGATGCCCATGGGTGTATAACAGCTTGTAACATGTGCGTAAACAGAAATCTGCACAGAAGTGAGAGTGGACTGTCTATGCCACACACAACAATGTGGGTGAAATTCACAAATTCAAAATGCCATCCAGTCAAAGAAGCCAGACAGACGGCATGGAAAGGCAACACCAACCTGAAGCCAGGACAGCCCCACGCACAACTCCCTAACTGCTGTCGCCCCTCCAGGGCCCCCCGACCGGAAGCCTGCTGAGGGCAGGTGTCCTGGCTCCTGCTCCCGTAACCAGAGCAGGCCAGCAGCTCTGCGGTTGAGGGGCTGGAGAGGAGGCAGAGGGAGGGTGTGTATTGTGGGATGTGGGTGCATAGCCACTGCAGCCGCCCTCATCCTCTCGCTCCAGGGTTCAGTGGGAGGGCAGGGGCTGGCACTGTGCCCCAGCCTGGGGGCCACCCCTCACTCCAGGGTCTGGGCACATATTGCAGCCTCTCCGTCTGCTCACCTGCACTGGGCCCAGGCCCTGGTCTGGAGAGATGTCCCTGCCCCTCTCAGCTGTCCTCCGTCTTCCTCCTTCCTCTCCTCCCTCCAGCTGGCTCCCTGCTGAAGGGGCTCTCAGGGCAGAGCCCCGCAGCCTCCACGCCCAGACCGACCACGCTGAAAAGCACCCCCTTTCTAGAGACACGGACCAGCCAGTGCCCAGGCAACCAATAGCTCTGGGGCCTGCCAGGGGTTTTCTTGGTCAGTCAGACCAGAAGGGCCTCGGCCCCGGCTTCCCTCTCGGGCCTGCCTGGTCGTGACCCCTGACTCGAAGGAGCCTCCAGGGCTTGGGAAACCTTGCCACCCCTGGAGCAAGGACTGACTCAGATGGACACTGGATGAGGCTTCGGCCACTCTCGTGTGACAAGTGCCCATTCCTATCCCTGAACCTAGGTAGAAACACAGACAGACACAGCCCTGGGCTTTGGCCTGGAAGCCAGCTGACCCACAGGGGACTTTTTTCTTCCTCTCGTCCCCTTACCCTTCAGCCCTGGGCCCGCTTACCGGCTGGCCAGACCCGGGGCTGGAGCAGAAGATGGTGTACTTGCGGATCACCCCGTTGGGCTTGGCAGGGGGCAGCCAGGACACCACCACGCTGCTGGCAGACGAAGGTACGGCTTTGACGCCCGCGGGGGGACCTGGAACTGAGCAGGGAGAAGACGGGTCAGTTTAGAGAAAGAAGGAGCACAGCCTTTGGGAAAGAATGACATGGTGGGGAGAGTGAGGCTGATCAATCTGGGCGAGCTTCTTGGAGGAGGTGTCCCAGGGCCCTCACCGTGCACCTCGGCAGTGGTGGAGTGCGGGGCTCTGCGGGTGGCCGCTGGGCGGGTGTGCTAACTGCACTGTGCGAATCTACCCTTTATCCTGTGTACTCTTTTTCTTATCAGTTGTTGGGAGAGGTATGTTGACATTTTCCACTATGATTGTAGATTTGTTTATTCATCCTTCTAGTTCTGTCAGTTTTTCTTTTTAGATATTTTGAGGTTATGTTATTCAGTTCACACAAATTTAGAACTGTTTTATGTGCCTAGTAAATGGTGTTTTTTATCCTAACAAAGTATCTTTTTTTATTTCTAACTAGTGTGCTGGTGCATATTTCAATATCGCTATTCGCCCTTTCTCTATAAGAGAAGTGTCAACCAAATTCATGACCAACAATGACAGATCAAAACACACGCGTGCAATTGGCACCAGCGAGAGCTTTATATGTATGGTGCATGTATGTGATCAGAGACAGAAAGCCTATCACGGAACGGCAGTCAAAGCACGGATTGCCTTGGGATGTGTGGCACCCAAACGAAATGAAGGGCGGAGTCCTGGCCGGTGTAGCTCAGTTGTTAGAGTGCCGGCCCATGCACCATAGGGTCCCGGGTTCCATTCCTGGTCAAGGGCACATACTTGGGTTGCAGGTTCAAACCCCAGCCCCAGTTGGAGCGCTTGTAGGAGGCAACCAATCCATGTGTGTCTCTCATATTGATGTTCCTCTCTCCCTCCCTTCCTCCCTCTCTCTCTCTAAAAATCAATGGGGAAAATATCCTCGGGTGAGGGTTCAAACAAACAAACAAAAACAAAAAGAAATAAGGGCTGGTCTGGCCAGGGAGTCGCGTGATCAGAATGGCTTTGATGAACCAACGTGACGGTGTATCTGTGGAGAACTTCTCTCTTTCCTTCCGAGTGGGAGTGAGGAAGAAGGAAACTGGAGCTGAATTGGAAATGGGACGGGGGTCGAGCTAGGCAGCTGCGTGGAACCGCAGTGAAGTTCAGTGTGGACAACGGCACCAGCTCCGGACATGACCCAGCAGAGCCCTTGCAGAACAGGAAGGGAAGTGGGGCTCTAGGGCTCCTGGCACCAGGGAATGTGCTAGGGGCAGGGGCCTGGCAGAGAAGAATTACTGAGTGGGCTGAGGGGCAGGGACCATGGGAGAGAAAAATTGCTAATTATCTCGCTAGAAAAGCAATGTGTTATGATTAAACCCAGCCAGGTGTGACCTTGCTTTCCTCCCGTTTGTACTTGTAAACTTTATATGAACTTTTACCCTGCCAGTATCAGAAACGGCTAATGAACCGCTTTGCAGTTTGTTTTTTCTTTTTTTTGGAAATACTTTGTAGTATTGCGGATAAAAGGCTTTGCTGTACTCTCGGTCGGCACTGCAAGCTGCGAGGCTCTTACGGGAGGGACGTGGCTGTAGTCAGCTGGCCAGCTTAATAAAGGCTCTTAAAATTTAAATTTTGAGTCGGTGGTCTATCTCGTTGATTGAACCCATAACAGGGGCAGCCGAGTGTTGGTTTGTCGGCGCCAGGTCCGTGGTGCTGTTTATTGTTAAATGGTCAGTGCGCGTCACGGCAGCTCCTGCATCTTGCGTCTGCCCCGTGGTGATCAGTGCACATCTTATCTACCACAGGGCACAGATGTTCCTTTTCTGCATTCTTAGAGCTTATTGGAAGTGCACGGGGGTGGGGTGATGCTGGGGCACGTTTGCAAAAGGAAAGTTTTGCAGGAGGGAAGTGATATGTGATCAGAGACAGAAAGACTATCACGGAACGGCAGTCAAAGCACGGATTGCCTTGGGATGTGTGGCACCCAAACGAAATGAAGGGCGGAGTCCTGGCCGGTGTAGCTCAGTTGTTAGAGTGCCGGCCCATGCACCATAGGGTCCCGGGTTCCATTCCTGGTCAAGGGCACATACTTGGGTTGCAGGTTCAAACCCCAGCCCCAGTTGGAGCGCTTGTAGGAGGCAACCAATCCATGTGTGTCTCTCATATTGATGTTCCTCTCTCCCTCCCTTCCTCCCTCTCTCTCTCTAAAAATCAATGGGGAAAATATCCTCGGGTGAGGGTTCAAACAAACAAACAAAAACAAAAAGAAATAAGGGCTGGTCTGGCCAGGGAGTCGCGTGATCAGAATGGCTTTGATGAACCAACGTGACGGTGTATCTGTGGAGAACTTCTCTCTTTCCTTCCGAGTGGGAGTGAGGAAGAAGGAAACTGGAGCTGAATTGGAAATGGGACGGGGGTCGAGCTAGGCAGCTGCGTGGAACCGCAGTGAAGTTCAGTGTGGACAACGGCACCAGCTCCGGACATGACCCAGCAGAGCCCTTGCAGAACAGGAAGGGAAGTGGGGCTCTAGGGCTCCTGGCACCAGGGAATGTGCTAGGGGCAGGGGCCTGGCAGAGAAGAATTACTGAGTGGGCTGAGGGGCAGGGACCATGGGAGAGAAAAATTGCTAATTATCTCGCTAGAAAAGCAATGTGTTATGATTAAACCCAGCCAGGTGTGACCTTGCTTTCCTCCCGTTTGTACTTGTAAACTTTATGTGAACTTTTACCCTGCCAGTATCAGAAACGGCTAATGAACTGCTTTGCAGTTTGTTTTTTCTTTTTTTTGGAAATACTTTGTAGTATTGCGGATAAAAGGCTTTGCTGTACTCTCGGTCGGCACTGCAAGCTGCGAGGCTCTTACGGGAGGGACGTGGCTGTAGTCAGCTGGCCAGCTTAATAAAGGCTCTTAAAATTTAAATTTTGAGTCGGTGGTCTATCTCGTTGATTGAACCCATAACAGGGGCAGCCGAGTGTTGGTTTGTCGGCGCCAGGTCCATGGTGCTGTTTATTGTTAAATGGTCAGTGCGCGTCACGGCAGCTCCTGCATCTTGCGTCTGCCCCGTGGTGATCAGTGCACATCTTATCTACCAGTCAGATGGACACTTAGCCTTTTATATATATAGATAACTCTTTTTGCCTTATGGCCTACTATGTCTGATATTAATATTCCAGTTTTCTCTTAGACGGGTTTGCATGGTATGCCTTTTATTTTTTTACACCCTTTCATGTTGAACTGTTCTATACTTTCATGTTTTAGATGTCTCCTATAAACAGCACATATTTGGGTTTTGTTTCATTGCTAGCCAGTTTGATAGTGTTTACTCTTTAATTGGAGAACTTAGTCAATTTATCTTTAATGCAATTATTAATGTATTTGAGTTTAAATATTCTATCTTACTAAATATTTTTTATTTGTCCCACTATTTTGCTTTTCTTTCCTTTTGTGCCTTCTTCTGGATTGAGTATCTTAAAAATACTCTATTTCTCCCACTCTATTAGTTTGGCTATTATATAATTTTTAATTACTTTTAGTGGTTACTGAACAGATTAAACCATGAATCTTTAACTTACCAAAGTCTGATATCATTAATTGGCACTTTTCTCAGCCAATGCAAGAGACTTAGAACTTCCAGCTGCCCTCTTCCAATGTATATGCCATCGTTGCACATTTCAATTCTGCATATATTTTAGATCCTCCCTAAGATGATAACATTATCATCATCATCATTTTTATATAGTCAATATTAATTGATATTTACCCATATATTCACCTTCTAATTGCTCTTCTTTCCTTATTGCATCATTAAGCTTCCACCTGGGCTCATTTTCATTCTAGCTAAAAAATGCTCTTTAATATTTTTCTAGGGTAGGTGTGTTGATGATAAATTCCCTCAGTCTTTGTCTGAAAATTTCTTTATTTCATTTTAATCTTGAAGATATTTTTGCATGGTATACAGTCATAGGTTGATAACTACTTTTCTTTCATACTTTAAATATGCCATTGCATTGTTTTCTGGCTCCCATTATTTCTGATAAATTAGATGACAATCTAATTGTTGTCGTTTGAAGGTAACTGGTCTTTTTTTCCTTTGCCTTCTTTTAAGATTTTTTTGTTTGTATTTTTTGTTTAGCAGCTTTGTTATGATGAGCCTAGGCATGGATTTCTTTACATTATTGCCTGTAGAGTTTGTAGATCTTGCATTTGTGGCTTGATATCTTTCAACAGTTTTGAAAAGTTTTCAGACATTTTATCTTCTGCCCCACTGTCTTTCTCCTCTTCTTTGGAATATCTCCTTGTATCCTCTGTGACCTTTATATTCCAAATGTGTTCCATGGATCAGCAGCAGCATCACCTGGGAGCATGTTAAAAATTCAAAATCTCAGGTTTCACCCTGTACCTACTAACACAGAATCTGAATTTTAACATGATCCCCAAGTGATTTGTATGTATAGTCAAGTTTGAAAATCGCTGCTCTATGTCTTACTTGCTCTTTTATTTTCCATTCATTTGTCTTTCTGTGCTCCCATGGCAGAGGTGGAATTGGCCTGTGGGATGATGTAGTGGAATTGGGCAGCATGGATGGAGTGGGCATATTGTCTGCCCACCCGCTCACATTATTTTTTCCTATTTCTTGTAAACAGATCCTTACTTTTTTTTTTTCAATCCTCATCTGAGGGTATTTTCTTCTTACCTATCTTCCAGTTCACTAGTTATCTCTTTAACTGTGTCTCATTTATTTTAACTTATCTATTGAGTTTTTGATTTCAGGTATTAGTACTTTTTGTTTCTAGATTTTATAATTGAGAGTTTCCAATTCTCTTAAAATTTCAATCTTATTAAGAACTAGAGGCCTGGTGCATGGAATTTGTACATGATGGGGGTGGGGTGTCCCTCAGCCCAGCCTGCACCCTCTCCAATCTGGGACCCCTTGGGTGATGTCCGACTGCCGGCAGTTGGACATCCCTCTTGCAATCTGGGACTGTTGGCTCCTAACCACTCACCTGCCTGCCTGCCTGTTCACCCCTAACCCATCTGCCTGCCTGCTTCATCGCCCCTAATCACCTCTGCCTGCCTGACTCATTGCCCCTAACCCCTCTGCCTGCCTGCTTTATGCCCCTAACTGCTCTCCCATGCCAGCCTAATTGCCCCTAACCATATGTCTGCCTGCCTGATCGCCCCTAACTGCCTCTGCCTTGGCCCCCACCACCATGGCTTTGTCCAGAAGACGTTCGGTCTATTCAGTCTAATTATCATATTACCCTTTTATTAGTATAGTACAAATAATTATTTGGAAGTCCATATTTGATTAAAAAACACACCTTTGTTTGGAATCCTGTGGGTCTGTTTCTTTTGTCTATTTTTTTCCTACTGGCTTTTGTTTACATTATTCTTATTTATTATTTTTTATTGTATGCCAGGCACAGTATTTGCATAATTGTTTGTAAAACTAATTTGAGGTCTCAGGTGATGTAATTTTCCTAAAGAGAGAATTCATGTTTGTTTCTGACAGGTACCTGCAATTTGGGGCACTAGCAACCTAGGGTTGCTTCACTATAACGTCCTTGACTGAGATGATTTGAAGCTGAGCTGTCTGCTTTTGGCCACTTTTAATCCTGTCCTGCATGGTCTTAACTCAAAGTGAGGGGTTTGCCAGACAGACCTCCATGCCCTGGCAGGCCCAGGCCTCCAGCTCATGTCTTCCTAATGCTGCTCAGATGCTCAGCAACTGCCTCCAGATTCAGCAAATGTCTCCCAGGGGAAAAGCTGTTCCAAATGCCAGGCTTCCCTTCTGGGCTTCCATTCTCCCTTGGATCCTGGCCCAGTAATTCCTCACTCTCCTGCCAGCCATGCGATGCCTTCAAGCAGGTGTTTTACACACTATTTTACCCAGACTTTATAGTGTGCGCAGCAAGGGGGAGAGTGGGTTTGGGTTATCTGGTCCACCACTGCGGCAGGGAAGTCCTCTGGCGTGCTTCTCTAAGGTCGGCCTCCTCTTCCCTCATCCTCACTGCTGCCGCCCCAGCACACACCTTCCTAGTTTCTGCCCAGATGCCCACAGGTTCTCACAGGTCTCCCTGACCCTACTTCTCATTCCTCCCACCTTCTTCCTGTCATTAGTGCCCTACACTCCTCCACCGTTAAAACCTGGGACTAGTCAAGACTCTTCCTCAGTTAAAGATCTGAGGGTTGTGGGCTTGATACCCAGTGTGGGGCATGCAGGAGGCAGCCGATCAATGATTCTCTCTCATCATTGATGTTTCTCTCTCTCCCTCTCCCTTCCTCTCTGAAATCAATAAAAATATATTAAAAAAAAAGAAATAATGCCCACCCCATAGGGCTGCTGGGAAGCTCACGTCTCACCTATGGCCGCACAGCACACGCATGCGAGGTCTGACCACGTTCTGGATGAGGCCTCATCTGACCTCAGTGGGGTGGGCAGTGGGGCAGTGGGTTCCTCCAGCCTCGGCCCCTCTGGCGACACCACTTCCCGAGGGGCACCTGGACCTACTGCCGCAGTCACTCATTGTCAGCACCGTGGCAACCTTAGCACAACCGCCATGTGCTCACACTTGACATGTGAGAGGGGATTTTACAGCTCACTGGTTTCTTACAACTTGTCCCCATTTTATCATGAGGAAGCTGAGGTTTGGCACATTTGAGTGACTTGCCAGTAAGCGACAGGACTGGTTTGCAGTGGCCCTTTCCCTCCAGGACGCTGCTGCTCGGGGCCTCGCCCTGCCCGTGGGCACCTCTGTGTGTGGCTCTGCTGCCTGTGGGCACCTGTGTGTGGCTCTGCTGCCCGTGGGCACCTCTGTGTGTGGCTCTGCTGCCTGGGGCCTCGCCCTGCCTATGGGCACCTGTGTGTGTGGCTCTGCTGCTCGGGGCCTCGCCCTGCCTGTGGGCACCTCTGTGTGTGGCTCTGCTGCCCGTGGGCACCTCTGTGTGTGGCTCTGCTGCCTATGGGCACCTCTGTGTGTGGCTCTGCTGCCTGTGGGCACCTGTGTGTGGCTCTGCTGCCTGTGGGCACCTGTGTGTGGCTCTGCTGCCTGTGGGCACCTGTGTGTGGCTCTGTTGCCTGTGGGCACCTCTGTGTGTGGCTCTGAGGCAGCTCCAGACCCGAGGTTGAAAGCTCCCTGCAGGAGGGTTGGTGCTCCCTGGCCTCTGGGCTCCCTAATGGGCCTCCCCTGGGTCAGTTAAACGCTCGCAGGTGCTTACGGCTCAGGCACTGCCCGAGGATGGAATGCAGGAAGTCGGGGGCCCAGGGCTCACTTCCAGAGGCTGCCTGTGTGTGGCCCTGATCCTGGATGGAGCTGTGAGCACATACCTGCTCAGCCTCCACACAAGAGCAGGTGGCTCTGCCTGGAGCTGTCCCAGGAGGCCCGGATGGGGGGCTTGGTGACAGGAAGAGCAGGGCAGGAGGTTGGAAAATACTTAATTGCTCAGAGCTGAAGGTGGGGAGGGGCTGATCTGATGGAAAGGGAGGGGTGTGGGAAGGGGGGGCATTATGCTGAGCTGGAAACGGGTCTGGCCCCTGAGCCCCTGCTGCTCCGGAACTTCATCACCACTCCCAGCCCGAGTCCTTTTCCCCACTCCTCCAGTCCCTTCAGCACCTTCTGGCAAACTGTATGGGCAGACCCGAGACTGGAGAAACTGAGGCTGAGTGGGAGGGAACCATAGCAACACGATGTCTCACATAAGCCAATGCTCCTGAGAACATAGCGCCTGGCTCCGAAGCCACGGGTTTGGGGGAGGTGAGCTTGCAGCTTGGGTCGCGGATGGAAGGCTGGCCTTCCCGAGGTCTGTTCTCTCCGGACTGACTCAGCTCCCAGCCTCCCCCCACGCCCTCGCTCGTTTCTCCGCCTTGAGTCTTGGCTCCTTATTTCAGGTTTCCCTCCATTTCCGCCCCCGGGGAGGGCTCCAGACCGTAGCCCCACGGAGGCACATGCCGTCCCTCCCCAGCTGGGGCCTCTGCAGGGTGACCGCCAGGTCCCTAACCCACGATGCGTGGGTGATGCTCCTGCTCCCCCTCAGCCCCAGCCGTCTGTGTCCAGAGAATCAGGTGAGCATTGCAGGGAGCAGGTGCCGCAAAAGGGTGCCCGTGGGCGAGGGAGGAGAGCATATCTGCTCCTGGCCTAGTGCTGGGGGGAGGGGACGGTTGCTTCTCTGTTTCCTTAGGAGTCGGGGGCATCTCACCACCACTGTGGGCTGCTTCTCCCAAAGCAGGGCCCAGGCCTCCCAGGGACGGAGAGAGGACGGCTCTGCTCCTGCCTCTCTCCTTGGGAAGGGCGG
>NW_005353538.1:2383785-2406156 GCF_000412655.1 Myotis brandtii | reverse complement strand
GTCCTCCTTGGTCTGGATGTGCAGCACGCCGCTGCGCACGCCGTCGCCCGCCTGCGTGAAGGCCAGCACCTGCACGCTGTAGTTGGTGAACTTCTCCAGGCCCCGCAGCTCCACGCGCTCCCGCGTGGTCGTGATGTTCTGCATCTCGCCCCACTCTGCCGAGCGAGAAAGGGCCTCTGCATGCGGCTCAGCCGGCCGCCAGGGCCCCGCTGCCACCCTCCGCCAGCTTCACGGGGCTCCGGCTTCCACTGCAGGGGGTGGTCTCTCGGGGGACCCTCTACCTCAAGGCCCACGGGGCCAGGTCTGGGGCACTTTCCAGGCCTCATCTCTCCCCAAGTGGCCCCACCAGGGGGAAGGGCAGATGCTGGCCTGGTCTCAGCCCAGCCGACCTTGCACCGAATCCAACTCCGTGCTCTCCCTTTACAGCACTCCCATCTCCCCGTCTCGCAAGTGACGTTTCCCGTTTCCCGGGCTGTCCAATCCTCTCCGGGTGAAGGACCGATCGGGGAGGCTCGGGGCTGGAGGGGAGCCTAGGCCAGGCGGGCAGTCCGCAGCCGTTCCTCCCTGCTGCCCGTGCCTGCCTGCCGGGGCTCTCAGATGTCCCCAGGCAGGGTGGCCACTTGGGGTGACTGGTGACAGGCTGCAGCTGGATGGACTGCTCCTGGGCCAGCCCCCTGACTCTCAACAGTGAGCCAGGCCGGGCCTTCCTCCCCTGCTCAGCAGGGAACCCTGGGGCCTCTGAAGAGAGCTCAGGGCCAGGGTCCCCGGGGAGGGCCAGGGTCTCAGAAGGAGGGAAAGAGCCAGGCTCCGGAGCTGACAGCCCCACTGGGTCCCCTGGGCTTGTAGAAAGACAGGCCCAGACACTGGCCGAGGACAGGCCGTGTCGAAGCCAAGCACCTGCAAACCATCCCCAGCCGCTGCCAGGGTCCAGAGGGCGAGGATGCCCAGCCCGAAAGGACTCGGGTCCGTTCAGGGGAACCTGGGAGGCCTGGGCAGCCGGACCCTCCTTTCCCCGGCGGTCAGACTCCAGGGCAGGCCTTCCAGGACGGAGCCAGAGGAAGACCAGGAAGCGGGCAGTGCAGCCCTCGCCCCAGGTGGCCTTGGGGATTAGAGAGTCCGTGGCCCCTCACCTGAGGGCTGAGCTGGGGAAGCCTGCAGGCTCGGACTAGAGAAGCAGGTCCTGGAAAGCGAGGGACGGCCTGCTCCCTGACTCGGCACAGCCGTGAGGCCGCCTCAGCGTAAGAAGTGGGGACACCTTGGGAGCTAACCCTGAGCTCCAGGCCCCTGAGTTTGGGAGGAGACAGTGGAGGGAGTGGGGGGTGGGGGGACAGACCTTCCTATTGGCAGCGTGTCTGTCGGAGCAGAATCCAGGCGGGGAAGGGGAGGGAGCTGCCCGGAGACTGGCCGTGAGGGAGGCCCAGGTCCTCCAGGAAGGAATGAGGCACCAGGGCCGGTGGCAGAAGGGTCAGCATTTGGGGAGCAAACTCACTGCAGCCCTCTGTGAGCCCGCAGAGCATCCCCAGAGTCAGGGACGCTGGTGCTCTGGGGCACGATGCAGACTTCCTGCTCACCGCCAGTCTGTGCCCCCCTTGTGTTTGTGGGGCCACACAAGCCCGTGTGGACCAGTGCGTCCAGGGGCAGGAAGGCACCCCAAGGCTGGGACACTGTCTTGGTTGTCCTGCCCCGGCTCACATGGGCTCTTGGCTAACCTTGTCCAGGTGCCGCCCAGCTCCTGGGCACACGCATGCTCACTGCCTGGGCAAGGGGCTCCTGTAGGTGCTCAGACCCGCCTCCTCCTCTTGCCCCTTCAGCCCCGGATGGGGAGGGCTTCCAGCTGGTGCTACTCTCGGGTACCCCCCTTCCCTGCACCCCCTCCTCCCCCAACCCCCCGGAAAGCAGTGCCTTCATTAAACTCTTTAATTGCCCCATCTAAGTGAGCCAACTGTCCCCCTGCTGGGACCCTAACAAATGACCAGAGGCCTCAAACCAACACATGAGATTAGAAAAGCAAATATGCCCCCATCACCCCTCCGGTCATTCCCAAACCACTGGCGTCTCCTCCCCACAACCTGCCACCTCCCCCACCCGCCAAAGGTGACCCTGGTGCCTGGCTGTGGCCCCAGATCATCGTGGGGAAGAGGGGGCTGCACTCCCCTTTGGCATCGGGGGGAAGATGCTCAGCTCTCACTGGGCATGAGCGCAGAGCCCACCCCGCCCCTCTCACCCCAAGACCCGGCCAGCGCTCCCGCAGACTCACCCCCGTCCATGTACAGTGACCAGAAGATGACCCGATAGCCTTTGAGGACGCCATTGAGAGTGCTTCGTGGGGGCTCCGACCAGGAGATGACAGCCACGTCAGAAGTGATGGACAAGGCCCGGACATTCTCGGGGGGCTGGCTGGGCACTGCACGGGCGAGGGGAGAACCGGAGGGCTGGTCAGGGAGGCAGAGCACACCCCCGGGGCCGGCTCCCCAGCCCGAGGAGCTTCAGGTGAGGGAGGGACCTCTTGACTCATGGAACCAAGTTTGGGCCAGGAAGTGAGCCACACCTCCTTCCCTGGAGAGTTGGGTAAATAGAGGTCTTTATGCACCCGGATCCTTGCTCTTTGGGGGCCATGTCCCTGGTTCTGGGTAAATGCCAGGGAAAGAAGGCGAGGAACTCTGGCATGAGCCCCCGGACTCAGCAGTGGGCACCGCGGCCCAGGGAGTCCACCTCTGCTGGACGGGCAGCCGAGGCTCTGCTGGCCCTGGAGAGTCTGCCTTGCCTCATGGCTGCCAGCTCGTCAGTGTCACCTGGCCAGGGCGCCTGAGCCAAGGCCTGGCCTAGAGACCTGTGTCCTCCTGCTAAGCTGAAGGAAGGAGGATTCAACTAGTCCTGGTGAGAGGGAAACGAGTTTCTATAGATGCCGCTGGGACCCCCGGACCATTGCGCCTCTGTCCCTGGCCCTGCACACGAACACACCCACGCGCCTTGGATGACTGAGGGTAAAACTCTCTCTGAGGCCAACGTAGGTGGTCCGCCCGCCTTCGACCCTCTCCCGTGAGAGCTGCCTGCGAGCGAACCTGAGATCCACTCCTGCGTTGCCCTGTGCCGCTCGCCCTCTGGGATGACAGAGCGTGGGGCCCCAGGCCCAGGCGCCACCTTGGCGATGAGACCGTGGCGGCACTCCCTGCTGGCCTCCGAGAGGCCGGAGGGCAAAGGGAGGGCCACGCCGCTTGGCTGTCCGTGGGAGGGAGGAGGCGCAGGCTGATGGAAGGTAATTAGATCCCGTTGCCCCACAAGAGGCAACTCTAATTTTTATGAGCATTTAAATGATAATACATCATCCTAACGACCCTCTTTGAGAATGATTATTGTTTCATATTACTTAGGTGTAAAAATATAAGCACCATGTAATTAGGGACCCAGTGTAATAAACTAATACAGATCGCCCGTTTGAACAAAATGAAGGTAATATAATTATGGGAAAGACACTATTGCTGGAGCAGGGGCCCTTGAATACCCCAGGAGGAGCGCTAATAGTGCCAGAACGATCGGGATCTGACAGGCTAACGAGGGCCTTAATTAAGTATGAAAAACTGCTGAGCAAATGCTGCCGGAACTTTCTTCCCTCTCCTCCTTTGTTTGGAAAACGACTCCACAGCCCAGTCTGATCTCTCCCTGTTGGGAAGCCCAGGCCCCCGACTCCCCAAAGCAAGGGAGGCGGTGCCCCGTGAGGCCGCAGGTGCGCCTGGCCTGGCTGATTCCTGCATGGGCCTGGGTGGACAGGAGCTTACTGTCTGGTCGGCAGGGCTCCGACACGCATCCTGCCTCCACATCAGTTGGTCCTGCATCCGGCTTTGCTCCGGAGCAAGAGGGTAACCAGCGGGTGCGGAGGAAAGAGTGCAGAGAGAGAGATGGGGGAGGGCCCGATGAGGGCGGAAGAGAACGTGGAAAAACATGGAGGGAGAGTGTGCAGGAAGGAGCTCAGACAGGCCACAGGACTAGCGGGCCGAGCTGATATCAGCAAGGGATGCAGAGAGCGCCAATGGACTGAGAAGCCTGGGTGCTCAGCAGACCAATCAGCTCTCAAGGAGCCGATGGGCATGGGGAGATGGAGGATCCGGGGAGCCTGTGTGGACCACAAGACCATGATGGGGCCAGCAGTGGGGGGAGGGCCCTGCGCCCTGTCTGGCAGCCCCGGCTCTGCCTGTGGCCGGGACCTGCACCCTCTAGGTCTGCCGGTGCCCTCACCGTCCTCCAGGGTGGTGGCGTTGATCTCGCTGGACGAGGGCCCCGTGCCGGCCCTGTTGAAGGCCTGGACCACCACCCCATACTGTGCGAACTTCTTGAGGTTGTCCAGGGTGTAGACCTCGCTGTCCCCGGTGGCCTTCATCTCCACGATGCTGTACTGCCCGCTGCTGCCAGGGCTGTTCTCCCTGTAGCCGATCTGGTAGCCCCGGATCACGCCGTTCTGTAGCTCCTTCTTGGGCGCCTGCGAGCACAGGGTGGGGGGAGGGGAGACAGAGACACAGTGACACTCTGAGATGACACTCTTAAAGCCAAAGCCAGACCATGTCACTCCTCTGCTCCCAACCCTTCCACGGACCCATGTCACTCAGAGTGAAAGCCTAAGTCCTTGCAAGGGCTACACAACCCCATGTGCTCTGACCCCATTACCTCTTGGACCTGCCTCCTCTCCCCTGTGCCTGCCTCACGCCAGCACTGGCATCACCTGACCTTCTATATAGTGTGCTGATGGCTTGGCTCTGTGTCCACATTAGAATGCAAGCACCAGGGGGATGGGGATGTTGTCTGTTTTGTCTCCTGCTGTTCTCAGTGTCTAGCATGGTGCCTGGCCTGCATTAGGCCCTCCACACACATTTGTTGAATGAATGAATGAATGGATGATGGATGAATGGTGAATGAGTGAATGAATGAATGAATGAATAAGGACATCGTTTGGCATGGGCTCAGGGGCCTGGGAGAAAGGGAACAGCAGACAAAAAGGAACCGGATGGAGAAGGAGGTGAGCAATGAGTCTGAATAAAACGGAGTCTGAAGATTCCACTGCACACCCAGCAGCTGGCTGTTCTAAAACACCGGCAAATAACAATTGTTAGTGAGGACGTAGAGGAGTTAGAGCCCCTGTGCACTGTGATGGGAATGTGAAATGGTGCAGCCTCCATGGGAAACAGCTTGGTGTTTCCTCAAACAGTTAAACTTAGAATTGCCATCAATCCGGCAATTCCATGTCGGGTAGGTACCCAAAGGATTGAACGCCGGGACTCAAACAGATGTCTGTGCACCCATGCTCATAGCAACAGCATTCTCAACAGCCAAGCGCTGGAAGCAGCCCGCGCGTCCACCGACGGGGAACGGGTACGTAATGGTGTATCCACACAATGGAATATTAGCCTGGAAGGGAAGGCCTTCTGATACAGACCGCAACATGGGTGGATCTTGAAAATATTATGCTTAGTGAGCTGAGCCAAACACAAAGGACAAATCTTGTGTGAAAGTAGTTCTACGAGGTCCTGAGACTAGACAGTTCACAGACAGGAAGTGGAATAGAGGCTGTGAGGAGCGGGGGTGGGTGGGCAGGGAGGTACTGTTATGGGCACGGAGTCTCGCTTAGAAGACGGAAAAATTCTGCACATGAACAGTGGTGTTGGCTGCACAGCACTGTGAACATACTTAGTGCTGCTGAGCTACACACACAAACATGGTTAACAGGGGAAGTTGTATGCATATAAAATGGTTTACATATTATACAAGCGAAAGAAGTCCTGACTTTCTCGTGAGTCCAGCCCCTCTTGGAGCAGCAGTTTCCCTGGACCTCCTGGCCAAGGGCCAGCTGCAGATGGAGGGACAGGGATGGGCCAGGCCATGCGGGGGGAGGGGTGTCTTAGAGTGCTGGCTGGTGGGCAGGAGTAAAGGCCTGATCCCAGCAAAATGGAGAAAACTCCACTGGCATCAGTCTGGGGAGTGGAAAAACGTATTCTCACCCCAAGCTTGAACCCTGACACACACACACACACACACACACACACACACACACACACACGGTCCCAGTATATCTCCTCATACCCAGAACCATGAACACACACATCCAGACCCTGCGATACAAACACCCACACCTGTGGCAGGCCAGATGCATTTAGACCCACAGAGAATCTGATGGAAAGGAGAGGACCCGCCCTCTACCAGCTGAGGGGCAGTTACAGAATTTACCAGGCGACCGGAGAACACAGAGGAATGAGTACTTGGACATACAGGAAAAACCCATTTATTCTCAGATGTTTCACATGTACCAGTACGGTGACTCAGGGGAGACTGTTTCTCTCCAAATCCTGAGCCCCCCAATATGGAGGAAGCTCTCCCTTTATACCCTTTGGTTTCTTTGTCCCCCAAATATGGATGAGACTGCCGGACCTTTCACAGGCTTTGCAAAAAGCCCCATGTGTTGGGATGGGGGCTGTGAGACCACACCTAAAGGCCTGGCCTGGCGCCAGCACTGATAACCCCCTCGGGGGCGTGTGTTGTTCATGGTTTCGGGCCTCTGTAAAATGGGAGGAGGACTTAGGTAAACGGTCTTGCAAGACCAGATTGTGGAGAAAGGGGCAGTGACTTAATTATAGGCTATTGAGAATGTGCATTGGGTTCCTGCACAGGTTCAGATTGCCAGCCCCCAGAAATGTCTTCTTTCCCCTCAGCAGCACCCTCCCCGGTGCGTATAGAAACAGCTTGAATCAGGGTTTTGAAGACAATGAGGTCACGTTAGAAGCCCAGCTTTCTATTGTGTGAAAAGCAGCGAGCTCAAAAACAATGCAGTAAAACCAGTTAGTGAAACAGCCTCATGGTTTTCTTAATTCAATGAATGTTTTAAATGAACTGCATTTTAAAGCTCACTGTTAACTCAACAAAATGAAGTTTTAAATTTAATATAATTGTTTTGAACTCATGAAATAGGTGTGTTCACAATACACACCTGTACACAGCACCATGCAACCTTCACTCA
Organism: Myotis brandtii; assembly: GCF_000412655.1. Lineage (NCBI taxonomy): Eukaryota > Metazoa > Chordata > Mammalia > Chiroptera > Vespertilionidae > Myotis > Myotis brandtii. Next base: position 2,399,156 of record NW_005353538.1, on the reverse strand, counting down.
CACCAATGTAGACTGGTAGAGGCCCCGGATAGGCATCCAGGCGTACCCTGCTACATACCTCCGCCTCCCTCCTCTCTTTCCTTCTCTCTCTTTCTCCTCCCACTCACCCCATCCCCCAAACAGGCACACTCAGGGTTTAAATCAATCTTAACAATATTTCTCTGAAGCATTAAGAAGTCAATAGGGCTGATTGCAAATTTATATCATAGAGCAGTGGTGATCCATCTCATGGAAAGAGTCTTAAAATGAAGTGACTTATCTTTCAAGTGAATCTTTATTTTTCAGTAATCTGTTTCTTGGTGTTAAAAAAATCCCCTGAAAAGTCAGCCCAAAATTTATTGATGGGCTGGCTCATTCTGAAGTTCTAACTTTCTAATCGATTTTATTTTTCATTATGGGACTTTGGAGAAGTAAATCTGATTCTAAATTTTTATCGACCTCCAGGTCAGAGCGCTGTAGCCAAACGTCCCGTGTCCGTGTGTTACATACTTGCCCATTCCTGCCCCGCCTCCCGGCTTCCTCAGGGCACTCCCAGAAGGTGGGTCCAGAGCCAGGAGGCAGAGGAGACCTGGGGATTAGACTCCGGGCCCCAGTTTCCGAGGAAAGCCCTGGAGCCCGATCTGCATCTGGAGGGGAACCATGGCTCCAGCCACCACATGGTGGGCTGGTCTCCAGGAACCCCCACTTTTGTCTTGGTCATTTCTTTCGGGAGGGAAGGGACCAGGCTCTGTTGCAGTGTGTGTGTGTGTGTGTCTCTGTGTGTGTCTGTGTATATGTGTGTGTGTGTCTCTGTGTGTGTGTCTGTGTGTGTGTGTGCCTGTACACCCGCACGCGCACACACAGTCTTTTTAGGGAAAACATTACTAGGCTCTTCTGAATCTCTTCCATGTGCCAGCTATTCTCATGCTGTTCACAGTGGAGGACACTGAGGCCTGGTAGGACCAAGCCCCTTGTCCCAGGCCTCGTTGTGAGAAGACAGGGGGTGGCGTCAACCTACCGCCCAGCTCTGGTCACAGGGCTGAGAGAGGGCGAGGCTCCGTCCTGCCATCGCCATCACCCACAGCCCTGCCCCCGAGCTTCGCACAAAATGAAACCCACTCCTGACTTTTTACAACATGTGGGCTTTGGAGGACAGTCCAGTGTGGTGGAAAGCCACCTTCCCTCCCTGGCGCTGCCAAGTTCTTCATGCCATGCACAGGCCTCCACCGGAGAGCCAGGGCGGAGAGGGAAGTGGGGATTGGTGGGGACTTGCTCCTGTGGCCTCTCTGCTCTTCCTTCCAGTCTCCCTGGGTTTACCAGTAAACGGGCATGGGTAAGCCCTGGCCGGTGTGCTCAGTGGACAGAGCGTCGGCCTGTGGACTGAAGGGTCCCAGGTTGGATTCTGGTACCTCAGTTGCAGGTTCGCGGCCCTGGTCAGGGTGCATGAAGGCAACCAATCGATGTGTCTCTCTCACATCGATGTTTCTCTCTCCCTGTCTCTCCCTCTCCTTTCCACTCTCTTTTTTAAAAAATCAATGGAAAAATATCCTTGGGTGAGGATTAACAAAACAGACAATCAGACAGCCAGTATGGGCATGGTCAGAGGCCACCACCAGCCCGCCTGCTGGCCTTCCCTCCCGGACTGCGGGGAGGAGGCCAGGAGGCATTCCAGGGAGATACCTCCAACTCCACTTACCTTCCAGGTCACTTGGATGCTCTGTGAGGTCACGGGCTGCAAGGTGACGTCCACGGGGGGCCCATCAGGGGCTGGCGGGGAGGAAGAAGAGCGATGTTACGAGTCAAGTCCCCGAGGAAGAGTCCTGTGCTCCCATTCCTGTCCCCTGAGCTGGAGGACTGCTGGGCAGGAGGGACACGCTCACTGACAAGAGCAGACGGCCTGCCTGTGAGCCCCCTGAAACCATCTCGGGCTTATGTTTCCTCCTATTCTCTGTACTTTCTCATGTTTGATAGTACAAAGTGTGGGCAAGGGTGTGTCGTGGCAAGAACTCATACTCGTATGCACGTCTGATGACTCTCTAATCCTACAGCTGCTCGTGTCCCCGAGAGAAATGCACGAACCGTGTACAAGCACCCAAGTGCTCACATTCCAACTGTAAACTGCAGATGCCCAGCTGCAGGGCAATGGACAGACGGACTGGATACAGCCCTCAGGTGGGATACCGCAGAGCACTGAGAAGGCCCGCATGCTACGGCTGTACTAAAAACAGGACGCTCTACACACATTTACCAAAACAAGGAAGCAAAAAGAATATATAGACTACGACTTCATGAACACATGCTATTGGAAAATAGGCAAAACTAAACTATATAGTGTATGTGTACAGACATTGTGGTGACAATAGAGGAAAGAAAAGCAAGGAAGTTAAGACACTGGTTGCCTCAGCAGGAGGGATGGAGTTATGGCTGGGAAGGGGCATGGAGAGAAGCTCTGGCGTGCTGGTAATGATAACGCGTATTGGCTATCTTAGTTCTTTGTAAAACTGCACACATCTATATCTCTATCTCTATCTCTATCTCTATCTCTATCTCTATCTATTATATATTTTTCTCTCTATCTCTATCATCTCCTTCTCTTTGGTCTCTCTCTATATCATCTCTATCTCTATCATCTCTATCTCTATCTGGTATCTCTCTCTCTATCTCTATCTCTATCTCTCTATCTATCTCTATCTCTATCTCTATCTCTATCTCTATCTCTATCTCTATCTCTATCTCTATCTCTATCTCTTATCTCTATGAGAGAATATATAGCAACAGAGATCTTGTTTAAAATTTCAGGAAAACCCCATGACAAAGGTCACGGAAAATAATTCAGGGCACTAGTACCCCACCCTTTGCAGATCTAGCACATCTGTCCTTCCCATACAGGCTGGGGCTGGGGAACAGGACAGAACCATGGACAGCTCCCAGAAGCCGGCGTGGAGCACCCCACCTGGAACAGGCCAAGCAGATGAACAGGCCAAGCAGATGAACGGGCGGACGTAAACAAATACCTTGGGATCTCCCTCCCCTCTTCCCTCTTCTAACTGCCAGCCCGCTGCCCGTGGACAGGGTGGGTGAGGGCCCCGGGAGTCCCTGACCCCAAGGCCAGGGCACCGGGCAGGGTGAGGGGCTCACCGGCCTCCTCGGTGCTGACGGTGAGCCCTTTGCTGGGCTCGCTGCGGCCGATCTTGTTGAAGGAGTACATGCGGATGCTGTACACCGACGCCGGGTGCAGGTCCACGATGTTGGCCTGGTTGATGGTGGGGGAGATGTTGCGCGTGGACTGCTTGAAGTCCCAGGAGTCTGCGGAGAGGATGCTCGTTTCCAACCACAGCCAGGCAGACGCCAGAGCCCCTCCCAGCCTCGAGCATCAACACACTGTCTGGAGTGTGATGCCCAGGAGGGGTCCGGCTCCCAGAGACTGCAGCGAGAGGGCACAGCCGCACCTTTACGAGAGGGAGGGTCTGCTGAATGAAGCTCGAGAGACCCGGGAGCGCCCGAGCATGCGAGCAGCAATGCACGGATGGAGGCCGAGACCCAGCTCTGCTCGGGCCTGGGCTGGCTTCCCCACTCAAACCTCAGACAGGGTCAGACGAGGCGCTGCCGGAGGTCCTCCCAGGACCACCCTTTGCTTGCTGTCTCCGAAGGCCTGAGTGGGCGGGGCCCTTCTTACTCGCCTCTCGCAGCTCACAGTGGCTTGTCTGAACTGGGAACACCCCATCGGCCAGTAGTCCCGATGCAGAGGGCACGGCCACGCATCCCCCTCCCCCCTCTGTGTGTGCCTCCCAACTTCCTTCCCGTGCGTACTCGTGTGGGTGGTGTTGGGTGTGACGGGTCTGGCGGGGGACAGACCTAGTGCCAGGGTGCCCCGTCCGACCTCACCTCTTCCTGCGCCAGCAGGAGAATGGCCTGGAGTCTCTAGGGTCAGGCCAGCGAGAGGACTGGCCTGTCCCTGATTTACCGGGGGCGCTGGCAGCCTGTGCCAGGGCGAACGTTCAGCAAAACCGCGGCGAGTGAAAAATACCAGATGACTGCCAGGGCCCCAGGGCAGTGTGCCTGCACCTCAAGAGGAAGGCAGTCACCTTTTTAAAAAAATATATTTTTATTGATTTCAGAGAGGAAGGGAGAGGGGGAGGGAGAGAAACATCAATGACGAGAGAGAAGCACTGATCGGCTGCCTCCTGCACGCCCCCTACTGGGGATCGAGACCAAAACCCCAGCATGTGCCCTGATCGGGAATCAAACTGTGACCTGGTTCATAGGTCGACGCTCAACCACGGAGCCACGCCGGCCGGGCTGCAGTCATTCCTTCAACGTGTTTTTGCTATGCACCTACTCGGGGGCTCCAGAGGAAAACGGGAAGGAGGTGCAGTTACAGCGATGCCCAAGTGAGGACCTACCACCCGGGGGTTCGTAACCGGATTCCTTTATTGGCACTTCACCTTGAAAAGCACAAAAGGCAAAGCACAAGAGAACAAGCTGACAGGGGGGCTCCAGCGTCGTCCCAGGCTGTCCCGACGCCGGCGTGCAGTCTAGTTTCCAGGCCTTTTAAACCCACAGGAGAGGCTCCTGAAAGTTCTCAGCAGAAAAGATTACATTGTGTTCACCACAGTTTCATCTCTCAGCCAGAAAAGAAGGCTAGCACTTTCTAGAACAAGTTTTAGAGGGTTATTTAGGCGAACACCTTCGAAAGCAGGAGAGCCATGCACCAGAAGAAACTGCTCTTCCAGATTCTGGTTCACTGAGGTCTTCATGTTTTCCAAAACACCCCTCAGCTGCAGGCTCAGCACCTGCGCGGGCATCGCCCAGCGCCCCCTCTGCAGCTTTGCATTTAATTCTTTGGTTTCGTGAGCCGAAGTCACGCGTGTCAGGCTGTGGATGCTCAGACACATTCTGGCCTTATCCTTCAACCGCCGCTCCCCCAGCAGGAGAGGCACTCTGAGGCTCGCAGGTTAAGGCAGAACTGCACGTGTGCAGGCTATGACCTGCTGTGGGCACCTCTTGGTTTGGGAGGGATGGGCCAGCGACATGGAGGCAGGTGCTTGCTCCTCTCTGTGGCATCCTGGGAGCCGGTGCCAGCTCACACGTCCTACTTGATCTGCCGTGTTGGTACGTGGGGAACTGACCATGAGTCAGTGTATTCACATTCGATGAGTGCAGGCGGAGGGGGAGACCCACACGATGTGTTTGAACACAACGGGGTAGGAAAACAAGTGCTAATATTTGCCAAGCACCTGCGATGTGCCAGGTGTGCACAGGGCAGTGTAAACATTCACCAGTTACTCCTCACCTTGCATGGACATCAACGCCATAAATCCACAGCACAGGGGACCCTCAGCGCCTCGCGGCTTATCGCCTGGCTTCCCCGGTGTGCCCCTCCATCTGGTCCCGTGGGCTCCCCAGTAAAACACCCTCTGGCTTTCCTCTCATCTCTTGGGTCATTTCTTTGCTGTCTGCTTTGCCGGTGCATCTCCCCTCCACTACCTCTAATGAACGGTCAGTTCTGACAGGGTCCATCCTCCACCCTCCTTCTCACACTCCCTATGCTTTACCTGCCCATGACTCCATGCCCTCCTGTACACGGTAACTCACGGATTTTCATCAGCCCGGATCTCTCCTCTGAATTCCAGACCCTGGAGCTCACACTCAACATGTCCAGGACAGAAGTCTTGACCATACACCCTGCAAACCCACCACCTTCCTGGATTCCCTGACTCATGTTGTGCCAGAAACTTAGGTGTTATTCTTTCTTTCTTTCTTCTTTCTTTCTTTCTTTCTTTCTTTCTTTCTTTCTTTCTTTCTTTCTTTCTTTCTCTCTCTCTCTCTCTCTCTCTCTCTCTCTCACTCTCTCTCTCTTTCTTTCTTTCTTTTTATACAGTTTTATTGATTTCAGAGAGGAAGGGAGAGGGAGAGAGAGAAACATTAATGATGAGAGAGAATCATTAATTGGCTGCCTCCTGCATGCCCCCTACTGGGGATCATATGCTTGCAACCTGGGCATGTGCCCTGGACCGGAATTGAACCCGGGACCCTTCAATCCACAGGCTGACGCTCTATCCACTGAGCCACACCAGCTAGGACTAAGGTGTTATTCTTTTTTTTTTTTAAATTTAGAATCCAACTTTAATGAAGATTATATTCATGCAAACTCCATCCACCACTACTTGACAGAGAACAATGCTCCAGGCTGCTCGCCGCCCTCTGTGGGCGGGAAGCTGGCTCTACCCTCGTCAGGGGAGGTGTCAGGCCAGCACCCTGGCTGGGACTTCTCACCCCCCGATGCTGACGGCTCTGCTCCCGTGTGTGCAGCTATGATCCAGAGGATGTCTGTGTTGAATACAGAAGTTGCCACGACACTGGTCACAAGCCACTGGCAGCATCTCTTTCTTCTTACACCCCTTTTTTGAGCACCGGAAGGTAAAAACCTTCTCCTTCTTCCCAGGACGGCATCTACAATCTCTATCCATGTGCTCACCAACCACCACATCCGGTATCTCTCCCTTCTTTACTGAGATTGGGTGGTTACAAAGCGGGCACACTGGGACCTGAACATCCTTCTTGTATGCAAAGGGACATTTATGTGCAGCGTAGGTGAAATGATCCTTACAGAAATCTTGCTCACATACATCACGTTTCAATGGAAGAAAATCTAGCTGCTTGCAGGTCTTTTCTGAACAATGCTTCCCCAAGTCAGGGAACTCCATTAGGAGAAAGTGTCCAGAACACAGAGGGCAGAGTGTAGCAGCACCTGGCTCTCACCGAAGGCCAGTGCAGCCGCGGAGGCGAGCCGGAGGTGGCGCAGCCGGGGAACTGGGTGGTCCTCTTCCGAGGCCCAAGGCCGAAAGGACGAGGAAAACTGGGCCCGAGAAGCGACCGCGGTCCGCCCGAGCCCGGGAGAGAGAGCGGCCTAAGGTGTTATTCTTGATGCTTCTCTTTCTCTCCCTGCCTACCAAGTCCTATAGCTTTTGTGTCCCACGTGGCTCTTGGATCTCTCCACTTCTTTCCATCTCCATCCCTACCCCAGGCCAAGCCACTGTCACCTCTCACTGGGACCAGGGAAATGACATCCAACTAGTTATCCTCCCAGTACCCACCGTGTGCCCCTCCCACCTGTTCTCCACACTGCAGCCAGCATCACTCTACAAGTATGATTGGCATCTCTTACCAGCCAAGCACTCTATCTTGGCATTGAGAATGGTTTTCCCAAAACAAATCTGCTACTACCACCCTCTTGCATAGAACTCTTCACTACATTTTCCTTGTCTTTAGGATAAATACAGTATTTATTTTTTAAAATATATTTTTTCATTTTAAAATTACAGTTGACATACAATATTATATTAGTTTCAGGTGTACAACCCCATGATTAGACATTTATAACTTATGAAGTAATCACCTGATAAATCTAGTACCCATTAGACACCATATATTTAGTTATTACAATGTTATTGATTCTATTCTTGTTTGGGAAGCTCTTTATTTTTCCTTCAATTTTAAGTGATAGCCTGGCTGGGTAAAGTAATCTTGGTTGTAGGTCCTTGCTTTTCATCACTTTATATATTTCACACCAATCTCTTCTGGTTTGAAATGTTGCTGTTGAGAAATCAGCTGGCAGTCTTGTGGGAGCTCCCTTGTAGGTAACAGCTTTTCTCTTTCTGCCTTTAAGATTCTCTCTTTGTCTTTAAGCTTTTGCATTTTAATTATGATGTGTCTTGGTGTGGGCCTCTTTAGGTTCATCTTGTTTAGAGTCTCTGTGCTTCCTGGACTTCACAAAGTTAGTAAAGTTTTCCACCATTATTTTTTTCAAATAGATTTAAAATTTCTTGTTTTCACCTTCTGACACCCCCATGATGTGAATGTTGGTACACTTGAAGTTGTCCCAGGAGCTCCTTACACTATTGATTTTTTTTTCTTTCACTATTGACATTTAAAAACAAATTTTTTTCTTTTTGCTCTTCTGATTGTGTGTTTTCTGCTTCCTTATCTTCCAAATTGCTGATTTGATTCTCAGCTTCATCTACTCTGCTGTTGATTCCCTGTAACATATTCTTCATTTTAGTTAATGTATATTTTTCATTTCTGACAGGTTCTTTTTTATGTTTTCTATCTCCATTTTTATCTTTCCTCCTGTTTGTTAAAGTTCTCACTAAGCTCCTCCACTCTTCTCCTAAGTTCATTGAGCATCCTTAAAACCAGTGCTCTGAACTCTACGCTGATAGATTGCTAATTTCCATTTTGTTCAGTTGTTTTCTGGAGTTTTGTTCTGTTCTTTCATTTGGGACATGTTTCTTTGTCTCCTCATTTTGGCAGCCTCCCTGTGTTTGTTTCTATGTATTAGGTAGAGCTGCTACATCTCCTGGGCTTGGTAGAGTGGCCTTGTGTAGTAGGTGTTCTAGAGGGTCCAGTGGCACAGCCTCCCTGGTCACCTGAGCTGGGTGCTCCAGGTGCGACCCCCGTGGGCTCTGTGCACCCTCCTGATGTAGTGGAGCCTTGATTGCTGTTGGCACATTAATGGGAGGGATTTACCCCAAGACTCATTGGCTGCAAGGATGAGCTGTGACCACTGTGGGGGATCAGCTGTGCAGGGGACAACCCCATGGGAGGAGAACTCTCTTCAGTTTGGGGCTCAGGTGCTTCCTGAGTCCACCCTTTGAGTGTGTCCCTTGTGGAGGTGGTTGGGTGGTGCTTCCGCATGGTCTGAAGCTGTCCGCTGAGTGCACTGGCTCTGGGGCCTTCTGGGAGGTGCAGACGAAGGTCAGCCACTGCCTGTGCCCTGTCCGGGGCCACCTGGCTTGAGATACAGAGAGATCTGCAGGTGGCTGTTACTTGTGCTGGACTTTGATGTGCCCAGGAGAGGCCAAACTGCGAACCAAGGCCTGCTGCCACTAGTGCCGGGCCTGGGCCCCTTGGCAGGTACAGGGTACACAGGAACCATATGTTGGTGTTTGAGAGATTTAGGAAGACAAGAAGCATGAGCCAAGATAGGCTGTTTGTATGGAAAAGCCACTGGAAAGGGCTTGGGTGGGCCTGCATGTTGGGTGGGCGGGGCCTCTGGGAATCACCAGGGCAGGTAAACAGTGTTAGCTAGGTTGATGGTGACTCAGATGTGGCACCCACCTGCTGGCTCTATGGGAGGCAGACTCAGAAAAGGAACAATGGCCTCTTCCAGCACTTCTGTCTGGGAGAAAGCTGCCCCTCCAGCTCTCGCCCTGATGCCAGACACTTCAGTTCTTCCCGTATGTCCCTGGTGCCTTTCAAGTTGCTGCTTCAGCGCTGGAGCTCAGAGGGAGTGAGCCAGAATAAGTCTGTGCCTGGGCCCTTTAAGAGGAACTGCCTGGGCACCAGCAGCCTCTGTGCCACTCAGCCACAATTCCCACTGGCTTTTACAGCCAGAAGTTATGGGGACTTCTCTTCCCAGCTCTGGAACCCTGGGCTGGGGGTCTGGTGTTGGCCTGGGACCCCTGGATCCTCAGAGTGACCTCTGCAGCTGAGATATTCTTCCTGTTTTTAACCAGCACTTGTGGGTGTGGACCCAGCCTCCTACCAGTCTCAATGTGGCTTCTTCTTTCTATCCTTAGTTGTAGGATTTCTGTTCAGCTAGGTTCCAGGTGGTTAGGAATGACGGTGGTTCTGTAGTTTAGTTGTATTTTTGATGTGGTTGCAGGAGGTTTCGATTCCTGCATTTACCTATGCCGCCATCTGGACTGGAAGCGCCAGACAAAATTTTTAACATGACCCAGGCCCTGCAATATCTGGCTTGGCCCCCACTTTTCAGCTTCATCTTCATCACTCTTCTCTGCACGCCCACAGCACTTAGAGCCCTTTTCATTGCCAGGTCTTTTCGGAGGGTCCACTGTGAGCCCAAGGAGATGCTGAGCTCCCTGAAGACAAGAGTCACGTCTGACACGTAGCAGCCCTCTCTCTCCACAACCCTTCCAGGCTAATGCCAACCCGGCCGGTGTGGGCACTTAAAGCCGTTGTTGGTTTGGGTCAGAGCCTCTTTTTTGTCCTTTACTTTGGCAGTAAACACCCCTGCTTTTCCCTCCCTTGCCTCGCTCAGCTGCCAATCATAGGAAGGTGGGGAGAGGGGACATCCCATGAGTGGCTCCCCATTTTTCTGCTGTTGCCAGTCCTTCCGCAGGTGGAGTTGACCTTGTGTTCCCAAATCATCTCTGATGTTGGCACAAAACAGCTCTCTCCCCACAACCCTTCCAGGCTAATGTGTCGAGTCAGATCTGGAGGCCTCAGGTTGATTTTCCAAACGCGATCACTGCCATCCGCTGACCCTGAGCAGCTGGGACCAGGGCCTGTTCTCCCTCCCTTTCCTCTTCAGCTCTCTCAGGGTACCGCGTGGGCCTTGGCCAATTCCGTCTCCTTTAATATTCCCTTTCATATGAGCCGGGCTTACCCAGATTAGCATATTTCATTAAGGGCTCTCTCTCCCTTTCTTCATCAAAGGGTTTATGATGCAAAATATTCTTCTTACAGAAGTAAGGCAGCGGCTGGGGAGATGCCAGTGCCTCCTGCTCTGCGGGCTGCTTACGGGAGGGGCACGGAGCTTTGGTTTGCAGGAGACACAGTCACTGTGGAGGAGCATCCCGGACAAGAGCCACATCTGGAGCACTGAGCGGCCTGCGCTTGGGAAACACGTCCATTCTGCGTCTCTGATCTCCTTGACCGCGTTCTGAGCCTGCGTGGCCATCTCTCCGCAGCTCCCAGAGGAGGTTCCTGGGCCTCAGCTGCTCACCGCCACCCAGCACCATCCCTCTCCCAGCCACACTCTAGCTCACATGGATGACACGTCACACAGGCCGGCTCACGCTGTGGTGGCCGATGGCCGGCGCCATGAGGCTGCCTGCCGGGCGTGGAGGCCGTCCTCAGAGAACCCGCCCCGGCTGCTTGCGTAGGGAACAGGGGCAAAGTGTGGCGCCTGCATTTGTAACTCTGCACAGTGTCCTCATGGTAGATTCATGAGGACGCTGCGGCCTGTCATTCAGCATCCACGTGTTGTTACTCAGCTGCCTGGGCAGGAGAGCCGGCGTGCGCGGGTGGCTTAGGAAGGGCGGGCTTGGGAACCTCCCTGGGAAGATTAGCATTAGGACCAGGCAGGAACCTGCAAAGGCACAGTTGGGGCAACGAAGGGGGTCGGGACAGGGGAAGGGAGAGTAGAGGCACCGGCCGGAGGCCGTGGAGGATTAGAATGTGCCAGGCTCCGTGCCAGGCACCACCACACCCACTTAACCCTTACGGCCCCCAGGGAGTGCATGCTGCTGTCTGCTTGATGGACAGAGAGATGTCCCCAGACAGTGGGTAGCTGCTGAAGGTCACCCGGCTCTGACCTTGGTCAGCCTGTTCTGCTCTGATGGTGGTCCTTGTTCCACTGTTCCACATGCAGGAAGAAGGTCTATGTAAACACGCACACACACACACACACACACACACACACACACACACACGCATCTCCCTCCTCCCTCTGCATCGTCCATCGGTTCCCTAGGAGACCTTCTCAGGTCCCATGTGATAGCCTGTGGTGCGTGATGCGGGATTGCGTGGCGCAGTGCGGTGGCCCTGGAAGCATGTGTGCGCATGTGTGTGCAGTGTGTGCCCTCACACCAGCTGCGCTGCATGCTCCCAGGGCAGCACTGTGTCTGCGATTCCTGTTTCTCTCCTACCACAGGGCGGTTACATGATCTGCGGAAGGTGAAGGCACTCAGTACACGCCACTGACTGACAGGCACAGGCCTTCCAGCCGGCAGGTCCCTGGGCTGTGAGTTAGAGGGGGAGGGACTTGCATTACTAAGGATTTCCCACCGCCTGTGCGAGGTGGTCTCAGCTCTCAGAGCTCTCCAGCTAGGCGGCCCGGGACACCACCTCCCCCGGAGCTCGCTGGGCTCCCGGCCTGACTCCAGGGGTCACCTGTGGCTCTCCCGCACTCCTTCTCCGAAAGGCGGGGCGGAGGCCGTGGGAGTGGGATGGTCTGGGGAGCCCCCCAGGCTGGGGGACTGGGCCAGGTGCGTCTCTGTGCTCTTGACCGGCTTTCTTTCTCTCCAGGTGCAAAGCCCCGGGGAAGGGAGAGTCTGAGGTGCTTTCATTGCCTCGCCCGCCACTCTGCCTCCCTGCCCGGCGCCCCAGCTCTGGGGTGGGCATGGCAAGTCCTCACACTGCAGGGAGCCGGAGGGGACGGTGAAGCCGCGGACAGGCTCTGGAGTGGCATCTTCCCTTCCCACCTCCTTGCTGCCGTCCAGACGTGTGATGTTCTCAGCTTTGCTCGGCCAAGCGCTGCCCCAGGAAAGGTTCCCACACATTACCGAGTGGCCGGCGGAGGGGAGCAGGCGGCATGGGAGGCGAGGGCAGGGAGGCTGGTGCACAGAGCAGTGGGCGGGGTGGGGGGCGCCAGCCCTGGCACCCACTGCCCACCCCAGCTGTGAGGGCAGACAGGGCGGCCGGACAGCCTGCACCGCCACCCAGAGACGTGGACCTCAGGTACACCCGTCCCTTCCTGCCTGGCTTCTGGGCCTCAGAGAGTCCTGAGGAGTGAGCTGGGCACAGTGGCTCCACCCCATGTCCCCACAAAGGGCCTGCTGCTCGTCACCTCCTAAACCCTCCCTTCCCACGGCGCCTGCTGCTCCAGCCCTCCTGGGAGCCAGCCGTTGCCAGGCTCTCGGTGACCCTCCCCAGCGAAGGAAAGGCTCAGCCGGAGTGCCGGCCCCAGAGCACGGCTGGTCTTCTGGCCCAGGAAGTGGCTCTGCGACCCCTTGACCCCTGGGCTGGAAGGCCACTCCCCGCATGGCGTGTAGGCCCTGCCCTCCCTCTCCCTGAATCCAGGCCCCTCACCTCCCTAGCTTCCAGACCCAGCTCAATGCGGCCTTTGCAGGATCGGGGAGATGCTTCTCTGACCCCCAGGGGCAGCCCCCCTCGGCACCCCCTCCTGCACGCAGGACGAACTTGGGTGCAGGCTGCCACCTGGCTTTTCTCCCGAGCGAGACCGTCAGCTTCGCCTGTAGAAACCGCATCAAACACGGCCCCAGTGCCCTGGACAGAGGGGCTTCTCCACGTGAATTCTCAGCTCAGAGCCGCGCCTCTGTGTCTCCCTCCCACTCACACAGCCGCGTGGAGCACCTGCCTGGGGCGCTGTGCTGGGTGCGGGAGCACGGCGGGGCCAGGGCTGGGGCAGCCCACGAGCGCGCTCCGTGCTAAGGAAGGCAGGAGGGGGCTGGAAAGCTTTGGGGGGAAAACGAAATCTTGGACCTCGTCTAAGACCCACGAGATGAGGCGGCTGGCAGGGACCCATACTGTTTTGTGTTTAAACGATTTGAAAAGCGTGCACAGCTACGGGAGCGAATCCCTAAGGCACAAGAGGGTCCGGAACGAGAAGCTGTTTTCCTCTCGCTCCTGCCCAGGGGCCACCCAGGGCCCTCACAGGTCAGACCCGCCTTCCCTCCCCCGTTGCCCATCCATCAGGTGCCACCCTGACAGAGTCACACAGATGTGAGCACAAACGCCTGCGCCTCACCCTTGGCGTGGTTCACGTTCCAGGCCTCTTGTCCCTCTGGGACCCCTCTCCCCGACCATGCACCCCCCCCGCCTGTTTCCCAGAGACCCAGGGCCACTGTCCACTCGCCCACAGGGTCACCGTGGTGGGCAGCCTCGCAGGAGCTGGCTGCGCCCTAGGGGAGGGCCCTGGGAGGGTTCCTCTTCCAGGGACTCCCACCCACCAACGACCCAACCCATTCTCAGCAAGGAACAGCCGTCCAACTCCCTCCCAGTCACCGCATCGTCCCAAACCAGGACGGCTGGTCACCTGCCAGCCACCGTGTCTGACCCACAGCCACAGCCCAGGCCCAGGTGACCCGCCAGCTGCCGTGTCTGACCCACAGATAACCACAGCCCCTGGCCCAGGTGGCCTGCCAGCCGTGGTGTCTCCGACCCACAGATAGCCCCAGGCCCAGACCCAGGGCCTTTGAATTGCTTTAAATCCAACCACTCTGTGGGCTTCCAGGGGCAGCACTGGGACCCCTCCCATCGGCTGTGGACCCTCCGTCTGCTTCCTGGGTTCCCAGTCCCACCAGTGTCCCTCCCCTTGGAAGCCACAGGGGCTGTGCACTGGTGCGTCCTGGCGTGAGGCCCTGGCGCTGTCCCGGGGGCCCTGGCAGCTCAGCACATGTACCTGACTTGTTCTTGTACTCGATGTCGAAGCCCGTGATGATGCTGTTTCCATCGAACCGCTGGGTCCAGCGCAGGTTCATGCTCCGGGCCTTCACCTCCCGGATCTCCAGCTCTGGGGGGTCGGGGGGCTCTGGGCGTGGTGGGGAGGGGGCAGAAGTGAGGATGGCAGCAGAGAGCTTGGCCTCCTGTCCATCCCAGGGACGCCCGGGGTTCTGCTGACCCCTGGGGGTTAGTGTGACCTGTAGTCTACCCTGGAGTGTGGGCCAGGTGAGGCAGGGAGAGCTTGGCACACGGTTCGGCAGGGGGATCCCCACTTCCTTTCCTGGGAGAGGGCAGCCCCTTTGTAGGGACTCCTCAGAGCTGATGGCCTGTGTGTCCCCCACGCAGAATTCCCAGCTGTTTCCAGCCTGACTCCCTTCCCGCGGCCTCCAGGCCCTGCCCTTCTGCAAACCTGGCGCTGGAAGTGCACCTGGGGAGCCCTTAGCGTCCACTCCGGGCAGGAGGGAGGGTGGGCAGGCCTCCTCAGGGCCATTTCCTGTCATCCTCTTCCGCCATGTGGGTGGGCACTGCCCCTGCTGCACCGCCCTGTGGGGTGGGCACTGTCCCTGTTGCACCGCCCTGTGGGGTGGGCACTGCCCCTGCTGCACCGCCCTGTGGGGTGGGCACTGTCCCTGTTGCACCGCCCTGTAGGGTGGCCACTGCCCCTGTTGCACCGCCCTGTGGGGTGGGCACTGCCCCTGCTGCACCGCCGCATGGGGGCGGCACTGCCCCTGCTCTTGAAGTGGAGTCAGCACAGGCACCCAGTCCCTGGGAAGGGCAGGGGATGTGGGGCAGGCGAGGCTACCTTGCACCGTGAGCTGGATCAGGCCCCGGTCCTCCCCGTAGGAGTTGATGGCGTGGCAGCTGAAGAACACCGAGTCCCCACGGTCCGCGGGCTTGAGCTGGGGCAGCAGAGGCAGGAGGAGGGAGAGGGAGGGAAGGGCCTGGTGAAGAGCTGGTCTCCGCAGAGGCTCAGGGCAGTGAGGTCAGCGTGGCCTCTTCTGGGAGGGCGCCCTCTGCGGTTTTGCCAGGGCTCCTATTCCCAGACAGTCCCAAGGATGGATGTGGAGGGAGGGCGGAGGGTCCAGGGGTCCAGGAGGGAGGAAGAGCCCAGGGGTCCAGGACGGAGGGTCCAGGACGGAGGGTCCAGGGCCCAGGAGGGAGGGAGGGAGGGCCCAGGGCTC
>NW_005353538.1:2381203-2383750 GCF_000412655.1 Myotis brandtii | reverse complement strand
GGGCCCAGGAGGGAGGGAGGGAGGGAGGGCCCAGGGCTCAGGAGGGAGGGAGGGAGGGCCCAGGGCCCAGGAGGGCGAATGGAGGCAGGGGCCCTAGAGAAGAGGTCAGGGCTGAGGGTTGCACACAGTTCCTGGCCTGGGGCTGTCAGGAGGAGATAGAGTGAGGTTCTAAGGCGAGGTTCCTAGCTAGAGAAGGGAATAGCTAGGAAAAGGGAGGTAATTTTGGGGATGAGGGGAGGGGCTCCCCAAACTTTCTATTTACCTCCATTGATACAGATGTCACAGCCGTGGGATCCCCACTTCCTGAGAGTCGGGGTCCCTGAGCCGGGCGTGGGCGCTCACCTTCAGCGTGGAGACGACCTCGTCGCCGCTGTCCTTGGTGGTGATGGCGTAGCGCATCACCCTGTCGGGGTCGATGACCGTGTCCCCCTTCTCCCAGCGGATGATGATGGGCCGCTCACCCCGCGCCGTGCAGTTCAGCTCCTTGGCGTGGCCCTTGATGGCGATGGTGGTGTTGGGGTGGGAGGTGATCATGGCCGGGACTGGGGAGGGAGAGGGCGCGGGGGGCCCCAGTGAGGGAGGCAAGTCCCTCCCCCACTGCCCCTCCCCACGGAGCCCCTCAGCTCCAGGCAGAGGGTCTGATAATGGCTGAGGGGGGCTATAGGGAACCCCATCTGCCTGTTCCCTTTCTCCTTCCCCCACCCATGACTGGCAGCCTCCCTTCACCAGGGATTCTTCCATTCCGTGGGCCCCGTTCAGAATGTTTTAAAATGCACACCATACCTACAATTACAGAGGAGACCAGACACACTGAAGTATGGCTATCAAATATTAACACCCCTCAGAAGCAAACTTTTGATATAGTATAGCACACATCCACACGTGAGTTTATTACTCCTGACCAGATAGGTCTGGCGCTGGGTCATGCTAGCAGTTCTGTGACGTGATGGTAATGACGTTTTGAGGTGTCTGCACAGGGAACGCACACACCGGCCTGGAGGTCTCATGGCCGTGATGAGAGCAGATGGCAGAGGGAGCACCCCCCAGGGAGGAGGTGAGGAGGGGGAGGGTGGGACAGGCACAGCTGACAGGCAGGACTTCAGGGGAGAGCGGCGCCCTGGGCAGGGGACCTGCTGGAGCGACGCTCGAGGCGCAGGATGCAGCCCCGCTGGCTCAGCGCTCCGACGTGTCCGCAGGCCTGGCCCTGACCTCACCACCTTCCGGGCAGACTCGCCTCTCAGAGCACAGGCCCCGTGGCCACTGCGGGAGAGGGAGAGCGCGTCAGGCGCGCTGACGGACAGACTGGGAGGCTGTGAGTGATGGCAAGAGTCAGACACTCCGGCCCGGCCGGCGTGGCTCAGTGGTCGAGCCTCGACCTATGAACCAGGAGGTCACGGTTTGATTCCTGCTCAGGGCACATGCCTGGGTTGCAGGCTCGATCCCCGGTGTGGGGGGTGTAGGAGGCAGCCAATCCATGATTCTCTCTCATCACTGGTGTTTCTATCTCTCTCTCCCTCTCCCTGCCTCTCTGAAATCAATAAAAATATATTTTAAAAAAAGAGTCAGACACTCCCCCGACCCCACTGTGGAGGCCCCTCCTCATGCCACGTCTGCAGAGCAGCGCCCAGCTCACGGCAGCCCAGCACTGTCCTCTCCAGCGGCTCCCTCGGGGCGCGAGTCCCTGGCCCTCAGGGGCTGGCCCTCTCGTACCCCCAGTGTCCTCCGATCGCTGTCTCCTCTAGCTCTAGAGACTTACTCAGAAGACGGCCTCCCCAGCAAACTTGCCAGCTCATCTGCTCCTGAGGACTAAGCCTTTGGAGCAGGGAAGCCATGAGCCGTGGTGGTGCGCCGGGGATGCCAGGCGGTGGACGGGCGCGGTCTGGCACGGTGTGGGGGGGAGAAGGGGCTCCTGGTGTCCCTGCACTCACACCGCGTGGCCAGCCACCGCCTCTCCTCTGCCTCAGTCCCGTGGGACTTGGTATGACGGGCCCGCGGCCCCTGCACCAGCATCCCAGCCCCAGCTCATCAAATAATGGAGCAGATCCCTTTATAATGCATGGCATTACACCAGGACAGACAATAAAACGCGGAAGACAAATAACGAGGTGCAAGTTATAATGAAGAAAAAGCCTGCAGTCACAGACATCCGGGTATGAATTATTGACTAAGGTTTTACACTCAAGGATGTGCGCAGGAATATTTTTCCATCAAAGATTTGCATAATTCACTCGGATAAACCTGGGCGGAATACAGAGAGCTTCTACATCAACACGGGATTTGCATTGCAGATGCCTCCGTTTTTCCTGGAGGATTGAAACGTGGGGGGCTGAGTGGGGGGAGAGGCAGGCGGGCTCTTTCTGCTCTTCCCACCGTCAGGGGTCTGAGACTGGCGCCCCCCCCACCCCCCTGCCCGGGCAGGCAGAGCCCAGAGGTCTTCCTGGGGGAGAGGGGGCCTGATCCTCAGAGGCAAAGCCCCAGAGGAGCTGGGGGATGTTTATTCAGAGGGGTGTGTGTGTGTGTGTGTGTGTGTGTGTGTGTGTGTGTGTG
>NW_005353538.1:2364648-2381161 GCF_000412655.1 Myotis brandtii | reverse complement strand
CAACTGAGGATATTTTTTCCATTGATTTTTAGAGGGAGAGAGAGAGAGAGAGGGAGGGAGAGAGAGAGGGAAAGAGAGAGAGGGAGAAAGAGGGAGAGAGGGAGAGAGAGAGAAGGAGAGGAAAAGAGAGAGGGAGAGAGAGGAAGAGAGAGAGGGAGGGAAAGAGAGGGAGAGAGAGGGAGAAAGAGGGAGAGAGAGAGGGAGGGAGAGAGAGGGAGAGAGACACGGGAAGGGGGAAGGCGTGGGAGCAGGGTCCAGCCTCAGTGTCAGTCCGAGCCCAAGGGAGGGAGGGGGAGGGCAGTGTTTTTGGAAGGAGGGCTTCAGGCTTTGCACTGGAGTGGAGCTCACAGCACAGCCTGTTCTGCTCTGCAGGGGGCGCTGCGGCAGCCTGTGTGGCTGGTGTGAATGATAACGGACACCCTGCTGGTGGATGAAGCCTGAGGCTTGGCCAGAGGAGCGGGGAGTGGGTTCCGACTCCCCTGCCCCTTAAGCGAAGTGCCTCTGAGCAGCTACAACCTGCACATCCTCGTATGTCAGTCCCACCTCGGGGAGCTTAGCTCCCCAGCCAGGTTTGTCCCCAGAGCCAGCATGGGGAGCAGAGCCGTCAGGGTCCAGAGACCCTGGACAGGCCCAGAGCCACGGGCGCCAGCCCTGAGGACAGCCCCCGGGCCTGGGTGGATGCCCTCACCCTCCCGCTCGCTGGCTGCTCGCTGTGGCCAGGAGCGCAGGCAGCACAGCCCGATGCTCCTCGCAGCCCCAGCGCAGGCAGCTCAGGAGGCCCGTCCAGGAGGGAGAGGAGACGGCTCCTGGGCCCCACCCAGCTCGAGGGGCTCGGGGCCAGCAGGCTCGGGTCTGTTCACGTTTCTACCGGCTGTGTGGCCTTAGGGCTCACGGCCTGTGACATGGAGACACGGCTGTCTGCCCCCAAGAGCTGTTATGGGGCAAACGGGGTGCATACGCGTCAAGTACCTGCCGTGGAGCAGATGCTGGGAGACCTCTCCCCACCCGAGGCCCCCACGGTCCTCTCCTGCTCCCAGGAAAGCGTCAGGCAAACACGTGCACAGGCAAGACCCTGTCTGCCAGGCTCTTCCGCACACTCAGGCCCTGGAGCCGAGAACCGCAGCCACGCGTGGGCACTGGGCACCTGGAACGTGGCCGGTCCCAGCCGAGCTGTGCTGCGGGCGAAAAGCCACTCGAGCCTTCCAAGCACAGGAGGAGAAGGAATGCGCGCGGTCTCACCAATGCGTTTTACATGGATTGCATGCTAATATTTTAGATATACTGCGTTACAGGACATGTCCTCCTACAAGGAACTGCCCGTTTCTGTTTGCCTTTTTGAAGGTTTAAATGGCATGTATAGCTGGCATCTGGTTTCCATGGAAGGGCCCCTCTTTTGCATCACCTACACGAACCTTCTTTCACAGATGACGCAACCGAGGCCAGTGGTCACGGTGCTGGTGAACAGCAGTGGCCGGAGGGGAGAGGCAGCACGGCCCACGCAGCAGCCGCCCTCGTGGCGGAAGGTGCGAGTCCCCGTCCTCAGGACGCACGGCTGCGAGCCCCGGTGACTCCTGTGTGTGGGCTGGGCTGGGCTGGGCCCTGGACTGGTGTCAGCCAGCTGGGGTGTGATGGGAGACGGGCAGACTTCCAACCGTGCCACCAGGAGTGGCTGAACTCGGAACGCGCCCCGTGCAGGCAGCGGGAAGCGCAGACCTGTTTGGCCTCAGGAGGAATTTCCTGGGAGCCTTTTCTGCTCAGGGAAAGGGCTGCGGTGGGAGCAGCGAGCCCTGCACGGGGGGTGGGGGTGGAGTGGAGGGCAGGGCAGAGAGAAGATGCCAGGGAGAAGAAGCACACAGGGGTCAGAGGCCCTTGTCTTGGGCCCTGGGCTCTGGGCCCCTGGAGGGAGGGGAAGCTGGTCTGGGGATCCAGCTCCTTGCTCTGGGAGGCGATTCTATGCTTCAGAATACATTTCTCCTGGCATGTGGGGTCTTTAGCTCCCTGTCCTGGGCAGGTAGCAGAGAACCTGCCTCCCTCTTCCCCCTGCCCTACAGTGTTCCTGCCAACACCTGAGCAGAGAACTCTGACACTGTGCCCCTCCGCCAGGCCCTGCTGGTGGGACCCCAGAGAAGGGGCCACGGCACCCTCCTGTGTCCACAGGCAGCATATGAGGCTGCCCCGCTGCCTCTGCTCTCTTCCCTCCACCCCGAGGCCCCCAGCCCCGCCTTGGACCACACGGTCTCTCTGCTCCACCGAATTGCAGTATGAACATGATGGGACTCTCCCTGCACCAGACCTGGTGTGCCCCAGGGCAGACCCCAAGAATTCCCTGGAGACACGCGCGGTCATCTGCAGGAGCGTGTGCACGTACACACACACACACGCACACGCACACGCACACGCACACACACACATGCACACACACGGTGCCCTTTGACTGGGAACTTCCCACGAGCTGTGTGCTGGCAGTATTCTAGCACTCCGCCTGAATCCACTCCTGGGAGGTGGGTACTGTTAGTGTCTTTCCTGACTTAGTTCCGTGGCCCACGCCTGTGACGGGGCAGGTGACAAGCTGGATGCTTTGGCCTCTTGGCTCATTGCTCAGTGATGCCCCAACACCCAGGAGAAGTAAGTCTTGACCCCATTGTTCCACCACTTTTTCAGTTGATGGCACCGAGGCTTCCAGAAGGCAGTCCCTCCCTCGTTTCGCCCGCCCTGCTGTGGCTGCAGGGCGGCCACCCCTCACCGTCTGTCTGTCTGCCACCCGCACGCAGTCTCTGGCTCTGGGAAATGGAATTTGCTGTCAACAAAAAGCTGTGGCTTCTGTGGTGGGCAGTTCAGCAGCCCCTCCCAGGGGGCGGCAGGGAGCAGCTTCAGGGGCAGTCAGGAGGGGGCTGTGTACATGGCGGGGTCCTGCATGACCAAGGCTGGCAGCAGCCACAAGGCGACCCATCGCTCCAACAGGACAGGAGAGCGCCTTTGCCTCTCCTGCGGACACAGCCTCTCCGCCCTGGCATGTCCTGCTGCAGGCCCCGCCCCCCCGGGGGACCGTGAGACCCTGGACAGGAGCCGCTCTGTCCAGGACTGAGCACGCATCTGTGGAAGGAAGGAAGGTTCTCGGTGCCGGCCGCCTCTCCTGCCGCCCCGTGCCCGTGCCCTGGGCCCGCCTGCCCTGGGCGCAGTCAGACTCGCTCCGAGGCAGGGCGAGCCTGGCTGGCCTGCGGTGCTCAGGCCACCATCTGATGGCTCTGCAGACACCCCGATCCGGGTCTGTGGCAGGCTCCGGAGAGGAGCAGGGCGTGGGCGGGGTGGAGTCCCCCGCCCCTCCCCACCCTTCGCTGGGGCTCCTGACACAGCCAAAGGGGAGGAAACCGGCTTCAGAAACAAGACCGTGCCAGGATCCGACGGAACTGGTCCCGGGTGTGAAATCCCTCGCAGACGGCCTGTGACCCCGAGGTCCTGCCCAGACCAGCTGCTAGTTGCATTGTAACTTGACGTGAGGGGCTGACAGGATTTTACACACACGAGCCACTCTGCTTCCTTGCTCACCCCCAGGTTTGCAGATGGCGTCCCGGGGCCTCTCAACCTGCCATGGCGTTTAAACGGGGCCCCTGCTTGGTGCTCCTGTGCTCCCACAGCGTCCCCTTCTCTGGGGTCCCCCTCAGCAGCTGGTGGGACCCGGGAGAAGGGGCTGCTCCTAGTGGTTTACAGGGCACTGGACTTCCTCTGTGAGGAGCATCTGGTTAAGCCGCCTGGGGCTGTCAGCCCTACTGTGCGCTGAGGAAGCAGCTCAGAGAGGCTGAGGGGCCTTTAAAGTCACACAGCTGGTGAGCACAGGAGGGAGGCAGCTCTGAGTCCCCTTTCCCGGTGGAGTCTAGCCTCTTCTGCCTGGCGGATGTCCTGGACTTGGTCCCAGGAGTGGGAAGCTGCGTGGGAATGGCATGGGTGGATCCTGGTGGGAGTGCGGAAGGAGGCTGACACCTGGAGAAGGCTGGAGGGGGGACCCAGGCCGGGGCAGGTGGGGCTGGGGGCAGAGCAGGGGCGGGCGATGGCGAGGCAGTCCTCGTTTTCTCCCTCCCTCTCTCCCACCTGGTGATGGAGCTCAGCTGTGTTTCCTGACAAGTCCCCTCATCACCAGGGAGGGAAGATTCCGTTGTGAAGGCCCCCGGGAGAGCTGCATGTGAGGGAGGGAGGCTGTGAGGGATTAGGGTGAGAATGCCCGCGGGGGGGAGGGGGAAAGGAGTGGGCGCTGCAGCCCACAGGGAGAGCCATCTCCCAGCCGGGAGGGAGCCGCTGGCCCATCATCACCTGCCATGGGCTGAGCACAGAATGTGCAGTACCTGACATCATTGCCACTCCCATGTGCGTTCTCTCACCTGCATGAACTCACTCAACCCTTACAGCAGCCCCATCATCATTCCCACTTTACAAACGGGGAACTGTGGCTTAGAGAAGTCAATTGCTCAAGTTCACACAGTCAGTGAGCAGCAGAGCCAGGACTCAGCCCGGTGCCTGTGGCTTTCCCCACGAGGTGATGCGGCCAGAGCCGGCATAGGGAGAGGCACAGGCACCAGGAAGGGGAGTGCCCGAGGCCAGGTTTTCCAAAGAGAAACGCAGCCAAATGTGGGGGAGAAGATTGGGCTGGAAACTGGGGAGGCCGAGATGCTGGATTCTGCTCTTTATGGCGGTGGCCGGCGGGAGGAGTGCAGGCTCCCAGGCTCGGCTACACATAAGCATGACCCGGGGATTAAAAAAGTCTCACAGCACAGACCCCACCCCAGAGGCTCGGAGTTAATTGGCCCAGGGCGGGGCCTGGGCACCAGCATTCCTTAAGGGGACCCTAACCCAGGTGACTCCCACTGTGGTCTGGGGAAGGGCGGCAGGGGAGCCATCGCTAAGCCAGGAGGACCGGGAGAAGGGCAGGGCGTGGTGCGGTGCACGTCCTCTTCAGGAGGCTCAGGGGAGGCGGCTGAGGTCCCCAGGCCCACGGGCTTCTGCCTAGAAACGCTGTTCTCTGTGGCGGGCGGACAGCTGTCCCGATGCCCTTTCCTTGTCCCTGGGACAGGCCCTTCCTGAGAGCCCTGCAAACCCAGCTCGGGGCGGAGCAGGGGCCTCCTGCTCGGGGCCTCAGCTCCCTTTGTCTCTGAAAGGATCACACGTGCCCAGTCTGCCCACTTGAGATGAGGGGCCCTCCTTACCCTCAACCCAGCCCAGCCCGCTCCCTCCCTCCAACAGCTCGTGTCTCTGCTCCTGGTTAACGAGATCCCGACAAGAGCTAGAGCCCCGCTTGGCGGGTGGGCCAAGCTGCCACCAGGGCCGTGGCTGGTGTGCGGGGTGGCGGGCCAAGCTGCCACCAGGGCCGTGGCTGGCGTGCGGGGTGGCGGGCCTGGGGCGGGTGGGAGCATCTCTTTGCGCTCAGCCCTGGCAGCAGCTCCAGGCTTCCCCGGGGAAGGACTAGGGTGGAGGTGCCTTTCTGTTCTTAAAGAGCCAGGGTCACGGCGTTGTTAATTTGATTGCACCCACTTCGGCTCCTTGTCTCCCCTGATTAGCCAAGCTCCACCTGAAGCAGGAGATTAATTCAAATTGCATGGCAGCCGTCAGCCTCGGCTCTGAGCTGGCGGGGAGGTGCCCGGGGGCTGAGGGCTCGTGGGACCCTGGCTGGCCACCACCCGTGCACATGGGCGGCAGCACTGGCACGCAGTGTGTGTGAGGGGTGCTGGTCCGCACGGGACCCCTGGGACATGGGCTGTGTGTGCTGCGGCACCCGATCTCACCAGGCCTCGCTTTCTCCTTCTATCAGGGGTGTCAGTCAGTCCCTCGCTTGGCTGCTCCCCGCGGAGTAGCCGAGCAGGAGGCGGGAGGATTTTTAAGGGAGGCGGGACCTGGCTCTCCCGCCTTTGGTCTCACGCTCCCCAGTAGAAAATGACAGCAATAATCAAACGCCTACCACTCAGGGGATGCTAATGATGTGCACGCACAGGCTGGTGCTCTGTGGGAGTGAGCTCATTGCATTCACCCGTCCGAGGCGGTGGGAGTGGTTTCATTCCTGTGTTAGAGGTGAGAGAACACTCAGCTCTCCTCACTGCACGTCGGAACCCTTTCAGAAACAGGAGGAGGCGAGCCGTCTTTCTGTAATTACTGGAAGGTACTAGAACTTGGCGAACTCTTTCTGCCGAGGTCTGGCTAGTAAATATTTCAGACTTTGCCGGCCGTAGGTCCCCATTGCAAAACCCCAGCTCTGCCCCTGTGGCTGGAGAGCATCCATGGGCAACAGGGCATGAAGGATGGGCATGGCTGGGTTCCAGATGGCAGCTGGCCAGGCCCCGCCCTCGGCCGTGTGCTGACTCAGGGCCCAGGAGGGGCTGGGTCCGGGGGCTGCTGACCAGGAGGGGGTGTCAGGGAGGGGGCTGGTTGGATTCAGACAAGGGCACTGAGGGATGCTGGGAAGGAGAGCATCTCCGTGTCTGAGTTCTGGGAAGCATAGAGCAGGGGTAGAACACTGGTGTGGGACTGCGCAGAGGCTATGCTGCTGCTCCCCCGGGGCTGTGGCTGTGACAGGGCCTCTGTAGATGTGATTAGGGTGTCTTATTGGTGCAGGGTGGGCCCTTGGTCCAACATGGCCGGTGTCCTTACGAGGAGAGGAGAGACCCCACAGAGGAAGGATGGTATGAAGGCACAGCGAGGCCGCGTGCGGTGGAGACGCCGAGTCGCTGCGAGCCCGAGGACGAGGGGCCCTGACTGCCCTGGAGCTGCCGAGCTCGGCCCTGCTGACACCCAGGGGATTGCTAGCCCCCAGAGCTGGGAGGGAATGGGTTCTGTTCTCTAAGCCACCCGGCTGGTGGCTCTTTGTTACAGTGGCCCTAGGACAGTGGTCGGCAAACTGCGGCTCGGCAAACCGCGTCTCGCGAGCCACATGCAGCTCTTTGGCCCCTGGAGTGTGGCTCTTCCACAAAATACTGACTTCTGTGCATGGGCCACAAAATTTCAATCGCACTGTACGCGCGCCCACATGTGGTATTTTGTGGAAGAGCCACACTCAAGGGGCCAAAGAGCCGCATGTGGCTCGCAAGCCGCGGTTTGCTGACCATGGCCCTAGGACACCAGCACCAGGTTCCAGCACGTGACAGAGGTTGTCTGTGCGGAGTGCGCAGGGGGACAGGTCACAGCCTCTCCTCCGTGGAACTGGGGGGCAGCCTAAGGTAGGGGGTCATATGGGCTCTGCTCGCTCCGCTCTGTGAGGAGCTCACCCCCTTCCATTCCCAGCCCCACGGACAGGCTGGCTGTGGGCAAGGTCCACGAGTGTGCAGGGCTCCCTTTCCCCCCGCCCAGGGTAGGCGCTCGGCGGGCGCTCAGTAACCACTGAACAACAAGGAGCAGCGGCAGGCAGGGCCTGAGCCACACCAGCCGGGGACATTTCCTGCAGAATCTTCATTTTGCCGGTCTCACATCTCTGAAGACAGAAGGGGCCCAGATGGAAGCGACTTTGAGAGCCCTCGCCCACCCCAGCACCACCTCAGCGACCTGGGGCCCTGGGCACGGGTTGCACGTGGCACTTCTCCGAGAACCAGCTCCGGAACCCAACTCCCACCGGGCCCCGGGCCCCTGCAGCTCTGGGTTGGTGTCTGACACCAAGAGTCATCGATCCCCGGGAAGACAATGCTTCGCTCCCAAGGCCGTGAGCACCTGCGATCACCCTCCCCGTCTCCTCGCCAGACACCATTGGCGCCTTTCCCGGCTCGGTGCCCTTGCCAGGCTTCCTCCTCATCCTGGAATGGAGTGACCTTTGCCCCTGTTGGTCCTTGTTGTCCAAATCCTTCAAGTCCTACTGGCAGCTGCTACATTTGTGGAGCTTCTCTTGACCCCCAAGTTAAAGTTGGTTACTCCGTCCGATTCTCTTTGTACCCCCTTCTTCATAGTGTTTGCAGGCACTTGCCGCCTTGCGCATTTGAGTTGTTTTGGGCATATGTGCATCTCCTCTTCAAGATTCTAAATTCCCTGAGAACAGCAACTTCACTCTACTCCTCGCTAGATCTGCAGCACCTGAAACTAGCGGTGCTGCTTGTTGACACGTATTTGGTGCCAAGCACAGCGCAGGCTGCTGCTAATGCCCCATTTAGCCCTCGCCGACAATGAGAGACTGTCAGGCGGAACCCGGGGCTTACAGAGACTGTGGTTCAGGACCCGCGGCTACCCAGGGCAGGGCTTGGATTTGAACCCAGGTCCCCCTGGTTCTAAAGTCCATGCTCTGGAGCCAGGGATCCTATAGGCCTACCTAGTGAGCACGTGAGACCCTGTCAGTGACCGTTGGAAACCGTGGGGTCACTGCACGGGCGTGCCCAGGCGGAGGCCAATCACGGAAACTCAGTGTGACACTAGGGTGCCTTTTACAATGCATGTCTCTCTGACATAGTATTTACTTCCTTATTTTCACGTGGCCAGAGTGGGGGCCAAGGCCAGTTTGCCTCCCGAGAGTCCATTCAAGGTGCCGTCTGACAAGGGGAACTACCGGCCAACGCTCTCCCCGTGTGGTGGGAGCATTGAGGCTGGTCTTGAAGTCGGCCTTGCAATGGCAGGCCCTCCTGTGCTCGGCCCTGCACGTGGGCGAGGGGCGGGTGGTGGTGGGTTGTTGGGGATGGACTGAGGGATGTCTAGGAATGGCTTTCCCTGGCAACCCCATTGGTGACTCACATGCTGGATCCTGAAGATCCTTCCCCATCTACCTCTGCCCTTTCAACTGAGGTCAGAGGTGGGGGGAGGGGGAAGGTTGAGGGAGAGTGAAGGGGGAAGAGGCAGGCAGGCAGGGGAGGATGTGCAGGGGGAGGGGCTGCAGGTGAAGTCCCTGGAGCAGGGGCCCTGTGCGAGGGCCGTGGAAGGCAGCATGGCAGTGCCCAGAGGCCAGGAGCCCACATGCCCATCCCGCCAGCACTGCCCCATTGTCACAGGAGCATCGGCGGCAGCAGGGGCTGTGTGGCCTCGTTCAGGCTGCAGAAGGCAGCCAGGCCCCCACCCCTGTCAGAGGCCTGCCCGGCTCAGCCAGCACAGGGCCTGCCTCAGGCCTTGAAGCCTGGCCCTGCCTCCTCCACTCCTGCTGGCTTCGGGGTGGTCCAGAGGCCCCCAGCATGGGGAGGCAGGAGGATCACCTCAGCCTGTAAGTCAGGCACAGGCATATTTAGAGGATGTGTGCGAAGAGGGGGGCTGGACTGGAAGGGGGTGTTGGTGACAGAGCAAAGGTGTGAGGGAGGCAGCCAAAGGTGCAGTCTGTGTGAGGGTTTGGAGCTCCCGATGTGCTGAGGGCGTGTGAGGCCCAGAGGGTCCTGCGAGGGGCGGGCGGGGAGCTGGGTGCAGAGGGACCCAGCGCCTCTGTGTTGTGTGAGTGAGGGGAGGGGAGAGGGAAAGTGTGTCCAGAGGGGCTTGGGAGCCAGAGTGGACACAGGGAAGGGGTGTGTGCATCACGGTGGGAGGAAGGAAGGAAAAGGCAGGCACTGAAATGAGGACAAGGAGGAGGAGAGGAATGAGGTGCAGATTTGCCCCTAAGTGATTACTAGAGGGTTTGACACTCCCGTGGGAAGAGGGGGCCAGAGATGAATACCTCTGTGAGTGTGAGTGTGTTTGAGTGTGTGTGTGAGTGTGTGTGAGCGAGTGTGTGATTGTGTGTGAGTGTGTGTGACTGTGAGTGTGAGTGTGTGTGTGACTGTGAGTGAGTGTGTGTGACTGTGAATGAGTGTGAGTGTGAGTGTGTGTTTATGAGTGTGAGTGAATGAGTGTGAAGTGTGTGTGAGTGAATGAGTGTGTGAGTGTGTGTGAGTGTGTATGTGTCTGAGTGTTTATGAATGTGAGTGAGTGTATGAGAGTGTGTGTGTGAGTGTGTGTGTGTGTGAGTGTGTGTGAGTGTGACTGGTGTGCATGTGTGCATGTGTGTGTGATTGCCCATGAGCATGATGCTGCCCTGATTTATAAAATGTGTTTTCTCCGAACACCTCAGCATCTTTTACAGCTGCTGCCTGGTTGGGAAAGTGAGGACAGAATGGAAAAATTCAGGCCCTGAGGGCCCCGTGCCGTGGGGGACAGCTGCTGTGGACTGGGTGTCCTCACGCACAGCCCGCCCCCAGACCCCTGTACCGCCTGTCCCCTGGACCCCACATCCCCTCACCTCCGTAGAGAAACCACGGACCACAGAGCCATGGCCACACCAGGTCAGTGGAAATCCCAAACTTGGAGAAAAGCAGCAAAGACCCTCCCTCCCCAAAGTCCGAGCATTTGGGCTCATCTCTCCTGCTGACAGTGGGGAGATAAGGATCTCATACCAAGGAAGGTTCCAGAAGCATCTGCTACTCCTCGTTCTCACACAGCAGAATCAGCCAAGCTCTCCCTGGCCGAGGGGTGACAATGATTGCCTGGTTTTATCAAGGACCAAGTGCTTCTTGATGGTGTGAGGGGAGTGGCTCCTGCCGCCCCAGCCCCCAGCCCCCACCCTCCAGCCCACAGATCCCAACATGGATCGCTGGCTTCCCCATCTGCTGAGCTGAGAGCAGGTTTTGGTGAGCGATAAAAAAGCTGTGATTCTTATGGAGGGCGCCCTGGGAGAGGCGAACAGACACCCCCCCCCCACCAGGCCCTGCTCCCAGCAACCTCTCCTGCACCTACCCTGGGGACTGCATTAAGAATAACAAAACTGGCGGCTACATCTTGGTTGGCCTCCTGGGTGCCAGGTACCACCTGGTTGCTTTACACCTGCCATCGGACTTCAGTCTTAACAAAGAGCATGCCAGGTAAGGTGCCCGTAGGATTCCTTCAGTATGTCAGGAAGACGAAGTACAGAGAGGCCCGGCAAACTCATCAAGGCCACGGTAGCCCAGATTCACACAGGGTCGGTCAGACTCTAAAAGTCAGCCTATCCCACTGTCCTCCATGACATGCGGTCCATACCCTGACTTACAGCCCATGGGCACGATCCTTATGGCAGGATTCCCAGGTCCTTATGGCAGGATTCCCGGGTCCTTATGGCAGGATTCCCGGGTCCTTATGGCAGGATTCCTGGTCCTTATGGCAGGATTCCTGTTCTTTATGGTAGGATTCCTGGGTCCTTATGGCTGGATTCCTGGTGGTTATGGCAGGATTTCTCGTTGTTATGGCAGGATTCCTGGTCCTTATGGCAGGATTCCTGGTCCTTATGGCAGGATTCCTGTTCTTTATGGTAGGATTCCTGGGTCCTTATGGCTGGATTCCTGGTGGTTATGGCAGGATTTCTCGTTGTTATGGCAGGATTCCTGGTCCTTAAGGCAGGATTCCCCGGTCCTTATGGCAGGATTCCCGGTCCTTATGGCAGGATTCCCGGTCCTTATGGCAGGATTCCCGGTCCTTATGGCAGGATTCCCGGTCCTTATGGCAGGATTCCCGGTCCTTATGGCAGGATTCCCGGTCCTTATGGCAGGATTCCCGGTCCTTATGGCAGGATTCCCGGTCCTTATGGCAGGATTCCCGGTCCTTATGGCAGGATTCCCGGTCCTTATGGCAGGATTCCCGGTCCTTATGGCAGGATTCCCGGTCCTTATGGCAGGATTCCCGGTCCTTATGGCAGGATTCCCGGTCCTTATGGCAGGATTCCCGGTCCTTATGGCAGGATTCCCGGTCCTTATGGCAGGATTCCCGGTCCTTATGGCAGGATTCCCGGTCCTTATGGCAGGATTCCCGGTCCTTATGGCAGGATTCCCGGTCCTTATGGCAGGATTCCCGGTCCTTATGGCAGGATTCCCGGTCCTTATGGCAGGATTCCCGGTCCTTATGGCAGGATTCCCGGTCCTTATGGCAGGATTCCCGGTCCTTATGGCAGGATTCCCGGTCCTTATGGCAGGATTCCCGGTCCTTATGGCAGGATTCCCGGTCCTTATGGCAGGATTCCCGGTCCTTATGGCAGGATTCCCGGTCCTTATGGCAGGATTCCCGGTCCTTATGGCAGGATTCCCGGTCCTTATGGCAGGATTCCCGGTCCTTATGGCAGGATTCCCGGTCCTTATGGCAGGATTCCCGGTCCTTATGGCAGGATTCCCGGTCCTTATGGCAGGATTCCCGGTCCTTATGGCAGGATTCCCGGTCCTTATGGCAGGATTCCCGGTCCTTATGGCAGGATTCCCGGTCCTTATGGCAGGATTTCCGGGACCTTATGGTAGGATTCCTGGTCCTTATGGCAGGATTCCCAGGGCCCGTTATGCAGACCCCTGGGAGTGTGCAGAGGTAGATCACACAGTAGGAATGTGTGTCTGTGACAACAGGTACAGTCATATACTGGGGTGCCACGGCCGGCAAGATGGGCTCTGTGCCTGGGGCCTAGAAGCCACTGATGCAGCACCAAATTGCAATGTGTTTTAATGCTTCCAGCTTTTCTGGCGCACGTCCCGTTTCTGCCCTCAGTTCCCATGCTGTTCACCCCGATGTTAAGGGTTGGGGGGCCTGATGAACCTCTTGCACAGGGAGGGCACTTCAGGGCCTGGATCTGAAGTCAGGACCCAGGTTTTCTCCTACCTTGTATATACGGTGTCCTCCTTCCTAAGTCACAGGTTACACTCAAGCAGGTGTAAGTCACGTAACAAAAATGAAGTGCTCAATGTGACTATTCAGATAGAATTGCCAACCTGCAGATCAAGGTCAACGAGAAATCCCACGTCCCATGAGCACCTCAGGAGCGTATCGGGACTAGCCCATGGTGAGCGGGGCCTTTCGGGGTCAGGCTCCTGCTTTCAATGCTTTCCCCCTCCCCCCACTTGATTTTTAGAGAGAGAGGGAAAGACAGAGAGAAACATCGATGTGAAAGAAACACACCAATTGGTTGCCCCTGACCAGGGCCTGGGCTGGGGAGGAACCTGCAATTGAGGTGTGTGCCCTTGACCGGAATCGAACCCGGGACCCTTCAGTCTGCAGGCCGATGCTCTACCTACTGAGCCAAAGCGGCTAGGGCATGACAGTGCTTTTGAATCCCCATCCAAGTGTCCCAGCCCAGGCCCGACTAGGAATCCTCCGGCCTCCCCTTCACACACGGACCAATGGAAACCACGAGGGGGCAGGTGGGTGCAGAGATGGGCCCTGGCCGTGTCCAGGGTGCCAGGAGGGCCCGGGGCAGGACTCACTCTTGACGGTGAGGAACATGGACTTGCTGATGTCGGTGCCCACGCCGTTGCTGGCCTGGCAGAGGTAGTAGCCCATGTCCTCCTCCAGGACGTGGCGGATCAGCAGCGAGCTGTTGGCCAGGACCTGGATGCGGCCGGTGAGGGGCACCGGGTGGTACTGCTGGGGGCTCCCGCTCCCTGGAAGGAGGCAGAGGTCAGAAGAGCTGCTGTCTGGGCTGGGGGTGAGCTGGGTGGATGGGAGTGTCCCAGGGAGTGCCCACTGCCTTTCTCCTGAAAATCCAAGGCCATTGTGTGGCATGCCCACACCGCTCCTGTTTCCTGGGCCACAGGAGGGACCCTCACAGAGCTGGGCCTGCCGGCTCGAAGTGAGGAGGTGGAGTTGGCATGCCCAGGTGGCACTGAGCTTGTGTGGGGTGAATTCCTCAGAGAGGAAGAAAGAGTTGTCTTCAGGCCACTTGGCAACAGGCAAAGGGAAGACTGAGCCCTCAGATGGCAGTTTCCTGGTCCTGGGCAGCCACGCCCGGGAAGGAGGCCCACCATCCTCCAAGGGGGGCTTTGGGTGCCATCCCCTCCCAGGGTCAGCCCTAGACATGGTCTAGATAAGAGGTTGGCGTGGGGCTTAGTCAGATACGAAATGCATCCTTGGCATGAAGTTGGGCTCCAAGATCCCAGATCCCAGAATAACTGGTGAGGAGCAGGAGCTGATGAGGCTTGAGGACCCCAGAGCAGAGGGTGGGGGCATGTGGAAGTGGGGAGCACAGAGTGCCCTGAGTTCTAGGGCTGGAGGGGACAAAAGGACATTTGGAGTCAGCATGATAGCTGTTGCCAGCCCACAGACCCCTGGATGTCCTCCAGACTGGGTGTAGCCTGGGGTCCCCATGGGGCTCAGAGCCCAGGGCTCCCACCCCGGCCTAGGGATGCGTGGGAACCAGGCCCGAGTCTCCCCAGCGTCCTCCCTCCCTCTCCCTGGCTACTCAGAGTCGCTGGTTGGCCAGGGGCTTACCCTTGGCCAGGGGCTTACCCTTGGCGTGCTTCCACATGACCTTGGGTGGGGGGTAGCCGTCCACCGAGCAGTTGAGCACACCAGCTTTGCCATAGATGCCGTCCTGGTTGTTGGGCTGCACCACAAACCGAGGGGGCACTGCAGAAAGAGGGAAGGCGGGAGAAACCGATCACCTCAGTCTCTGATAGGTCTCCTGGGCCAGGCACCTGCCATTCAATGTCAGTCCCGCCTGGACTGTTCTAAACCGGAGCTCCCGAGAGCTCCTGCTGGGTGCCGGTTGGGAGCTGGGAGCTCTGAGCTCCAGTTCTGACTTTGCCAGTGGCTAACTGAGCAAGCGTCTTCCCCTCACCAGGCCTCGGTGTCCTGGCCTGGAAAGTAAGAGGTTTGAACCTCTTGATCTTTAAGGCATCTGCCAGAGCCAATCTTCCCTAAGCCCGGGATTTAAACCTGGACCGAGAGACTTCGAGCAGCAGACAGAGCTGGACTCCCCCCCTCACCCCACCGGCCTGTCCCCACGCACCGCGCACGACGAGCTGGCGCTCCCGGCTCACGGTGGCTGCCGCGTTGCTGGCGATGCACGTATAGTTGCCATTGTGCTTGAGGGAGACGCTGGAGATCTGCAGGGAGCTCATGAACTCCTTGCTCTCGATGGTCACTCCGGAGCCCGAGATGATCACCTGCCCGTCCTTCCTCCAGGTGATGCGGATGGGCATGTCCCCCGAGGACACCACGCAGGGGATGTAGAGCAGCTGGCCGATGGAGGCAGGTGGGAACTCGAAGGGCTGGATCAGAGGGGGCACTGGGAGGGAAGGGGACGCTGCTGTCAGCCCCCAGTCCCAGCCCAGCCAGGAGCACGCCTCCCCTGCCTCCCCCTCGGGCTCCTCCCCACCCCAGCGCGGGCCTGTCTGGAGCCTGAGCTGCGGTGGGGGGATCCTCCTTTTTCAGCTCTGGCTGGAGCATCAGCCATTATCTCTATGACAACTCAATGAGGCCACAGCAACTTCCCCGGCAAGTGGGGGCAGAAGGGAGAGGAGGAGACCTTTCTGCGGCCCCAGGATTACAGGCTGGTTCTCCCAGGACCCACTCCACCCTGCGGGGAGCCTGCCCTCTGCCCCAGGCCCACCGGAGCGGGAAGGAGTGGCTTCCTGTGCACGCCTCAGCCGCTCCCACTCCCCGGGAAGTGGCCAGGTGGACGTGGTCACACCTTGGCAGCCCTGTGGATGCTGGGAAAGGTCTTGGTCAGGAGCTCTAGGTCCAGAGAGGTGACATTTAGGAGGGATGTTGTCTGCATGACCTATCGGGCAAGAGCCATACCCCTCAGCAGGGCCCTTACCCACCTTCCCAATGTCATCTCCCACCTCACCCTTCACTCCATCCCCAGCGCCCACAGCCCCACACCGCAGCCCGTGCCGGGGGCGCCGGGGCGAACACAGCTGGGCATTTGTCCTCTTCACCTCCCACCATGTGTGCCGGCCCAGTGGCTGCTGACCCATCTCATTCCTGACCCACCCAAGTCCAGGCCCTACGTCCGTCAGGTGTTCTGGGACTCTGGCCATTTCCTGGATCTCTCCACCCCCGGCTATGGCTGCCTCTGCTCTTCGGGTGGGAGCCTCCCCAGTATTCTGGGTGGTTTGCTGGGTCTTGGATATCCAGACGGACTTTTCTGGAACCCCGACTCGAGTAATGGCCAAGTGCCCCTTGCTCAGACGCACAGAGGTTCCTCTGTGGGGCTCTGCTGAGCCACCCCACCCTCTGTTCTTTGGTTTTTGTTTTTGTTTTGTTTTGTTTGTGCCTAGATGAGATGTAGGCCCCTGGCCTCCTTGGGCTTTGTGGTGGAATCATGGCAGAGCCCAGATCTGCCGCCCAGTTTATTTTCTGAGCCCAGCAGTCCAGTCCTTCCCACCAAGGCGACAGCTGGAGCCCGGCAGGCCCCGGGGAAACCTGCCCTCATCCTCCCAGACCTGCCACCTCTCCTGGGAAGCCTGGTCCCGCACAGCCCTGCAGCCCCAGTCCGCACGGCGATCACGGGGCACCGAGGCAGCCTTTGCATGACCCCTTCCCTGGGCGTCTGGGGGTTCTGCCAGGGCAGTAATTAGGGCAAATTATAAGAGTCCAACTCATGTTTGGCAGGTGAGAACAGTGAATGAAAGAATGTCTGTAGGTCATGCCCTGGGCTGGTCCTAAATGGTTGCCTATGAGGTGGGCAAGGGGTGGTGAGAGCACAGCGTGGGGTTCATCCAGAAAAGGAGGGGGCTCTGTGCTGCTCCTCAAGGGGCTGGTTTTGCTAGGGTTCGGGAGCTCCTCCCGTGGCCCCTCCAGAGCCGGCTCCTGTGGGTGAAGAGCCTCTGGACAGGGAGCTGCAGCAGCCAGGGCTGCGGGGCGGGGGGTGAGG
>NW_005353538.1:2354524-2364561 GCF_000412655.1 Myotis brandtii | reverse complement strand
GGGCAGTGGTCGGGGGCTGCTGCCCTGGAGGTGCTGAGCCTGCAGGGCTGTGCTCCGGGGAAGGGTGGTCCCGCGAACATTTCCGTGGAGGACAGGGCAGATGGAGACGATGGATGGGAATTAGGCAGGAAGCTTGAGCTCAGGCAAGAGGAAAACGGTCTCTCTTGTAAGAAGGGATTTAGATAACGGAACAAGTTTCCAAGGCAGGTTAATTCACTAATTAACTGAGTCATCTAATATTTATGAAGCACCTGCTCTGCGTGGGCTTCCTCTGTGTGGGCGCGGGGAGGCAGGCACATGCTCACAACACAGACAGAGGCTCCGGGAGCGTGTCCGCCGCCGTGAGTGTTGGACAAGCACCGTCCGCACGTGGAGGCGCTGGACTCAGAGCAGAGTGCCCTCTAGTTGGGCGACTGCAGCTCCATGGGGGAGGCGGCGTGGGGACTGTGAGGGAGCACACACACGCTTTAAAGTATGTGTGTGTGTGTGTGTGTGTGTGTGTGTGTGTGTGTGTGAGAGAGAGAGACACCACTGAGAGGCAGAGGCCAATGGGTTACCAAGTGGAACATTGCGGCTCCTGGACAGACCACCGAGGGAGGGTTGCCAACACCCCTGGGGAGTCAGACGTTCCCCGGGGCTGGCTAGAGCCTCCGCTGACCTGTGGGGGCAGGTGGCCAGACAACGCCGAGACCCAGGCAGGCTCCTGCCCCACTCCCTGCTGTGGGCTGGTGGGGAGTGAGGCTGTGGGGGGTCAGGGTCCCCTTTGGGAGGAACGTGAGCAGAGCTCCGCACAGAATCCCTGGCTCGGGGATGGCCCTTGGAGAGCCTGCAGGTGGGGGCACCCTGCCCGAGGGGGGAGAACACAGAGGGGTCCTGGCTCCTCGCTGTTCGCTGAATACTAGGGGAGCGCGGGGAGTGGGGGGACCGAGGACAGGGGTGGGGCTCTGGGGTGTGCCTGCGGGCAGCTGCCTGGGTGGGCTGCTTTCTCATCTGAATCGGCAGTGCCTTCCCCAGCGCTCAGTGGGGACATGGCTGGTTGAACGTATCCATTTCCCCCCTGGGAGAGCGACCCCAGCAGCCAGGGCCCTGACTCCTCCGTGATGATGGCCGGGGGCTCTGCAGGGCCGACGCAGCCCGAATGGGGGCCACGGGGGCCACGTCACCAGGGACTTCTCTCCGGAAGCCCTGCTCTGGCTACAGTCCTCTGGGCAAGAGGGCAACTCGGTCAGCGTTGAGGGAGGCAGGGCCAGGACAGGTGCTGGCACAGTGAGGCGGCTGCGAGGCCACTGCAAGACTCACAGCCCTGCCTGGGAGCGCGGCAGAGGGGGCAGGTGACCGCCAGCCCGGCCTGTGGACACTCTGTGTCTTCATCCCGCTGAGACGGAGCCTTTGGCAGAGGATGGGCACTGGCGAGTTGGAGCATCTCCTTCCTGCAGCAGGGACGTGGGGCAAGACCTCGCCTGGGAGCCAGGCCAGACTGTGCTCCACACCGTGACCTGGGCAGGTCGCCCCCTCACCACCCTGCTCTCCCCCGAGCCTCGGCGCCCCCATCTGCAAAGTGGGGGTGGGGCCAAGTCATCCCTGAAGCCCCAAGGCCGGTTTTGCAGTCGTAGCAAGTCTAGTGTTTTAGGAGAAATAACTTCTTATCTGGGAGGCCTCCCCTGCCGCCGTGTAAGATTGCACACCGCTCACTCCACCCTCCGCACTCCCTCCCACTCCGTTTACGTGTCATTCCCCCCAGAGGGGCTTCCTGAGGGCAGGGCTTGTGTGCCTGCGCACAGCACAGGGCCCGAGTGCCCGGAGCAGGGCATGGCCAGCGTCGCTGAGGGAATGGCACCGTTGGCATCTGAGCCCTGTCTGGCCACTAGGACGATGCTGCCCATTGGTGTGCCTGGCCCCTCCGCCGAGGAGCAGGGCTGCTGGCAGCAGCTGCCTTGGTGCCCCTGCCCCAGCACACCTGGGCAACCGGCCTGGGTGAAACCACTGTGCCCCCTCCTGTGGATTCTGGTGGGTCCCTCCAAACAACGCCTCTGCCAGGATCAGGCCTGTGGCCAGGTGGGGGCTCGCTCTAAAGCCTGGTCACAGCAGCCGCTCACTAGGGTGGAAGAGGCCTCCTCCGCAGGTCCCACCTGAGGAGCCGGGGCAGGGGCTGAGCTGAGCAGCGAGGGAAGGCTGCATGGGGGTGGGGAGTGCGGGCATCGTGAATGAGGGTGAGTACGTGTGTGAATGTCAGTGTGTCTCTCTCCCGTTTGCTCTCCACAGGACTTGGCACCCTCCCCTGGTCTGGCCTCGTGAGCTGGGCAGAAAGTCTAGCTCTTGCTTTGGCTCCAGCGGCCCAGCTGTGGGGATGGAGACACCCCCTCCCTGAGCCAAGGACGAGGCACCCCGGTGGCAGCCCTGCCTCCTGAGTGAATGAACATCCGGCCCGTGTGCCCGGAGAGGCTTTTATGCTACATCATTTTTCAGCTACAGGGCGCCCTAAAGACACCAAATCCAGGTTGGATCCACGTGCCCTCCTCTTAGCATCCTGCCAGGGATCTCTTTGGATGCCCAGACACAAACACTCGCCTCTCTGCAGCCTGGCTCGCCTCTGCCAGTCACTGCCCCACGTACCACAGTCCGGGAGGCCCTCAAAGCATCCTCGCCTTCTCTCCCCTCAACCCCTCCACCTGGCTGGGCAATATCTCATATGGCATCACCTGCAGCTGCCGTTTGTGGCTCAGGAATTTGCCTCACAGGAGGCCTTGGACAGAGGAAACATTTGTGTACATGTAACTGCCAGCACGTACGATGGACATGTATGTGCAGGTGCGGACAGGTTGCATGTACCTGCATATGGTGTGTGCCAATGTGTACGTGCATTGCTTTCATGCACACAGGTCTCTGCACACGTGTGTGCATGCATGTGCATGCAAATCTTGTGTGCTCTGCTCTTGGCTCAGTGTTTCAAAATTCATCAGAAGACAAGCAGTCCCAGAAGAAATGGAGTCAGCACTCGTTTTTCCAAATCCTGGAGCAGCATGGGCTTTGCCCTGCCCTGTGCACAGCCCTGACCCCCCCCCCCTCGCCCCCCTGAGAGATGCGGGGCTTCCAGCTGGTCTCAAGCTTCTAGCACCCGCCCGCCTGCACCTGGCCCTTCCCACACTCGGAGTTTCGGCTCTGGTCCTGGGGGAGGGGTGCATGTCCCACCCAGGCAATAGGGGTGGGGTCTGGCTGCCCTGGCCCGTCCCTTTCTACCTCAGCCAGTGCCCCGCTCCACACCCGCACCTCCTCTGCCTCCTCTCTGAGGAGCTTGGGGAGCAGCACATCAGCTAATCAGGAGCGCCTCCTAATCAGTCCTGACAGCTTCTTTGCAAAAGTGCATTCTAATGAGGTGGGGAGGGGGGCAGGAGAGAGGGGGCGCGGAGGGGCCCCAGCTTTGGGAGGGGCAGGGGCACAGGTCTGCTTCTTGGTCTGGAGAGGAAACAGGTGAAAACCCTGCTGGGGCTGTTTTCAGCCGTGGAGGGTGGGATGTGGGAGTGTGGGCACAGGCCCTGGTATGCCCGCCACATCCCTGCCGCAGGAAAGTCATGCAGCCTGGGTGCTGGTGCGCGGGCTCTGCCTCTAGGAACACACACACCACACACACGCGCACACACGTGCGCACACGCACGCACCCTCCCGGGCTGGGAGACACTGTCACTCAGCACCGCACTATCTCAACAGGCCCAGCGAGCCGCTCAGACGGAAGGCATCAGATTCAATTCATTAGGACTGATCGCTCCCTGAGTGGGGATGAATAATTGATGAGCAGCAGCTTTCAGAATGTTCCGCGTGCTCCGCGCTCGCTGGAGGCCTGTTCTTTTTTGTTGTTGTTGTTTTTTTTAAGCCAACAAACCAGGCCACATGCTCCTGGTGCGGGTGGTCTAAGGGAGCGGAGGTTAGATGTTCTAATATGTGATGTTTACACCGGGAACTCTCGGTCTCCTGCTTGTAATGGGAATGGATCCAGGAGGCCCGTGATGCCGGGAGGGGCCACCAAACGGGGCTGTGGCCTGGGGGTCGGAGGTTCCCGCCAGCACCAGGTCCCTGGGCCGGGCAGAGGCCTCAGGCCGAGAAGGTGGCTGCGGTGGCCCGCAGCCTGGCTGGGAAGCAGGAAGGCAGACGCCATATGGGCCCCTGGGCCTGAGGGAGCCACAGGACACCCAGTTCTCGGGGCTCAAGGGAAGGCTTCCCAGGAAGTCACTCTAAGCCAGATGGCTGTCTAGCTTCAGCTCAAGAAACACACACCGTCTAGCGCTGTGACAGGGGCGGGTGCACAAGGAGGCATGTGACAAGCTCCCGTGTGCCAACGAGGGCGACTGGTGACAAGGAGCCCAGGAGAGAAGCACTGACCCCGCCTTCCGCCCACGTTGAGCGCCGCCCGCCGCCCCCAGATGCATGCACCTGCTCGCCCACTGCGGGCTCGGGGCCAAACCAAAGGCAGCGTCCACCTCCCCACTCGTCCTTCTCCCAGACCTCCCTCTTCCTGTCACAGGCCTTCATTCCACCTGCGTCAGGAGCTTGGGACCCTCTGGGGTCCCCTGTGCCAGCGACCTTCCCCCCAGGGCCCAGGCCAGCTTTCTTCTGGAGTATGTGTCCCCGCCGCCGGGGCGACGCCGATGTCCAGGTGTCCTCCCGGGCCCTGTCTCTCC
This sequence comes from Myotis brandtii, assembly GCF_000412655.1. Lineage (NCBI taxonomy): Eukaryota > Metazoa > Chordata > Mammalia > Chiroptera > Vespertilionidae > Myotis > Myotis brandtii. Next base: position 2,359,888 of record NW_005353538.1, on the reverse strand, counting down.
TCCTGCCTCCGCAGGTTGTCCCGGGAGCTTTCCTCCTCCCGGCCTGCCCTGCCCCAGCCCTCGGTCCTTCTGGGTTAAGTAGAGGCTGCCTGGCTTTCCCTGACCTCTTCCCAGCCACGCCTGGCGGGTCCCACCTCCCCATCCTGCCCCCGAGCAGCCAGGCCCCGGCCCAGACAGTCCCCAGGCCTGCGGCTTCCAGGAGTGGATGTGGGAGGGAGCTTCACGCACAGGCACAGCCCAGAACCAGGAGCATCCCTCCTTTCTTCATGCAGCCATTTATTCGCGCATTGGTATTCACTCACTCGTTCATTTCACCCACGGACAGTTACTCAGCGGCTCCCAGGTACCAGGCCGGGGGCTGAGCTCCAGGAGATGCTTCCTAGGTCTTAAGCGGCATCAGCAGGTCCGGAGCCAGCCAGTCTGTACCCCAGAAGGGAGCCTGGGACCCAGCGCCTGCTCCCTGCACCCCGCCTCCTGCTGCCTGCAAGCTCCTGGCTCCCGCCCCCCGCCCCTCGTCGCCTCCTGCCGGCCTCTGGTGGGCCCTGCCTTCCATGCTGACGTCCGGGGGCCTACAGAGCCTGCCATCTCTGTCCTGGCCTCTCTCCCTGGCTCCTCTGGGGTCAGTGCTGTCTTGCCCTGCAGTCCATGGAGCAAACCTGAATGCAGAGGTCCCCGTGGCCTTGTGTCCCTGCAGGCGCCCACCCTGCCTTGCCCCTCAGACTCCCTGGGGAGCCCTGTCCCCGTGGTGTCCCACCCGCTCGGATGCAGAGGCCACGGCCCCGTGGCCGGCCGTACGGCTGGGCAGCGGGCCTACCTTTGACGGCCACGTGGACGCTCTGGCTGATGGAGAGCTGCGGCTGGATGAGGACGCTGCACAGGTACTCGCCCTCGTCCATGCCCTTCTGCACGTCCGTCAGCTTGAGCGTGCCGTTCTCGAACACCACCTGGCGGTGGTTGTCCGGCAGCAGCAGCGCGTCCTTGTACCACTTGATGGAGTAGTAGGGGTAGCCGATGACCCTGCAGTTGATGAGGGTGTCCCGCCCGGCGACGGCCGTGATGTTCCTCATCGCCCGGATGCTGGGGGGCCCTGGCGGGGTCAGGAGGGAGGAGAGGAGGGGCGGGCGGTGGTCAGCCAGGGGCAGCCGCTGCCTGGGTGCTGTCCTCAGTGCTGGGCTCTGAGACCACCAGGGGGCGGAAACTGCTGGTGGGGAGGGTAGGGTGGCCTTCATCTGGAGGCAGAGCCTGGGACTGGGGGCCCCACGGTCTCTCCAGGACTCGGTTACTGGCTTCAAATAGTTGCAAACAGACAGGTGTCCATTCCTGCCCAGGCACGAGCCCATCCCCGAGGGAGGGCACAGGAGGTCGCTGAGCCTCTCCGAGAAGGGCAGGCTTGGGGGGCGAGTCGTCATTTCTGAGGCGATGAAGATTTGGGGTTAAAATGGAAATGTGGACATGCTCATTTTCATTCAATTTGCCATAATGCTAGCTAAAGGGCAGTAGGGAGGTCTTCATTGGATAAACTGATCATTTTCTTTCCGCAGGTAAATGTGCTTGGTCACGTGACGGCCCTGTAGGGGTGCACTGGTCACACGAGGAGGGAGTGTCAGCACTGGTCAGCGGGGCAGATGGTCCTGTGGGGGTGCGAGGGGCTCAGAGGCACCGTGCAGGGCGTGTGGATGGGCACAAGAGGCTCCAGGCTCAGGCTCCCCACCCAGGAGGCGAGGAGCTGCCCCTGGGACCCTCCCAGGACCTGTGGCTCCGTCCTTTGCAGATTCAGAAGGAAGGGCAGGGCGGCCAAATGGAGGGCATGTTCTTCACGTGGGGTTGGAGACCTGCTTGGCACAGGTGACTTAGCATGATCCTCCCGCCCCTCCCCTCCCCACGGCAGCCACCAGCACCCCTGGTCCAGAGCCCCCCTCTTCCCTTGGGCCTCCTCTGTGCTTGGGTCAGAGGTCACTGGTAGGGTCAGATGAGGGCCAATCTGACCTCAGAGGCTGCAAAGGGCTCCAGAGGAGATTTCTCATCGCAGTGACTTGGAGAACTGAGACTTGGAGAACCTGAGGACTCCGCCCCTTGGAGTTGCCTGTCGTGGGGTGACCCCGCCCAGCCGGAGCCTCCTACTTTTGATGGCTAGAGCCTTGCGGGGTAGTGAGGAGGCAGACAGAGGATTGGGAAGAGAGGATGCTACGGCTCCTGCTGCTCACACCTCCTGGAGCATTTGGGGGACGGCTCCGTGGGGGTGCACTGGGAACACAGCTTTGGTGGACACCCCCGTCAAAGTTCAAGCCTGGCCCCTCTGCTCCTTCCCTGGCCTGTCCTGGCAAGGCCCTGGTGGGCTGGTGGATGCTGGCTGGGCGCTTATATACCTGGGGCCAGAGAGGTTGAATGGGGGAATGGGGACGGGCTCAGGGCTGGTTGCAGGAGAGGAGAAGGGAAGAGGAGTGGAGTGGGTGGGGATGCCAAGGCAGTGAACTGTGCCAGACACACACACACACAGACTCACACAGACATACACACACACAGACTCACACAGACACACACACACACACACACACACACACACACACACACACACACACACACAGACACACACACAGACAGACACACACACACACGGATAGACGATGGGACTGTGGAGGGCGGGGAAAAGGGGGAGAAAGAGGAAAGAGACCTCTACTAAAACAAGAATGACAACTAATCACAAGTACCAGTCACCACAAGAATGATGAGGACCACAGAGATGGCAAAGGAACTCAGCCTATTCTGATATTTAAATGTAGACAGGCACCTCTTACGTTTATTCGAGCCTGGTATTCGGCACTGCCCACCGAGTTCCTCGCGGTGCACCGGTACACGCCCCCGTCCCGGATCTGGGGGCCCGTGACGTTCATGTGGCTGATGGTGGTGCCGTCGGACATGGTGTACTGGTTGGTGCGGTGGCTGCCGTCCCTCACGATGGGCTCCTCGTCCAGGGCCCAGGTGACCGTGGGGGGCGGGGCCCCCTTGGCTGCGCACATCAGCGAGAACTGCTCCCCGGGGTTGACCACCTTCTCGCTGAAGGAGGAGACGATGCGGGGCGTGCCGTCTGCAGGATGAGGAGCCCCCTCAGGGTCACCGAGCCGCTGAGCAGCCATCCCACCAGCCACCCCCCCCACCCCCCGGGGAGGAGGGGAAGCAGTGGCCATGACAATATAAGGAACTCTCAGGCACATCGATTTGCGCGTCATCATAAATCCCCGTCAGGTGCCACCCTCAGTCGCTTTAGCTCTGTGTCTGTGGGCAAGTTACTGAACCTCTCTGAGTCTTTCCGGCTCATCTCCATAAAGGATGGTGATAATGGGGATCTGAGTATGAATTCCTATCCGGATGCTGCGAGGATTAAATGAACTAATGCATGAAGGATGCTTAGGACAGGACTTTGCAAGTGCTTCCTAAAACATGACTCTCTCAGCTGTTCCCTTTCCACGCTCCCTCCTCCCGCTATTAATAAAGACAGAGGCGCAGAGGTTAACTGTGTGTGGAACCGGGACCTGACCCAGCCGGACCTGTGAAGTGGGTTCCATTTCTCATTCTGGCAGAAGCGGGTAGGGGGTGAGGGGTGGGGTGTGATGGTGCTCCCGCAAACAGCCTGCAGTTTGAGGCTTAAAGTGCAAGCCGCCCAGAGGCCGTGCTGCGGGGTCTGCGGCTGGGCCTGGTCTGGGCCGACCCCCAGGCTGGCCCAGGAGGTAGCGGCGCCCAGCTGCCTGCAGGGACACTGCCCTTGTTCCCCACCCGGGAGAGGAGGAGCCTGGCCTCCTTCCATAAGGACTGGTGTAAAGGGTAAAACAGGCATTAAAAACCCCAAACAAACATAAAAAGAAAGCGAGGCAAGTGTCACATGCACTCCACACCCACCGACATGTCACATCATCACGCTGATGCTAACCCCACATTCTGCCAGTCTCAGCCCCTGCCCATTTCTGGGGGCCCTTATCTCAAACGTGGGGAGAGCCGGTGCCTGGCGGAGCCCGGTGCCCGCTGGGTCACTGCCTGCTCTCCTCTGCCTCTTTCCTGTGCCCTCACTTCCGGGTGTCCCTCTGCTCTACTCCCTGCCCTTCCCACCAGCCTCGCTTTCCATGCCCCTGCTCTAAGCTGACGGCACTTCACCTTGGGCAAGTGACCGAAAACCTCAATTTCCTCAACTGCAAGACGGCACCATTAGAAAAGTATCTACCCCCACGCCCCTGGGAGGATTAACTAAGACAGGCATCTGCCTGGGGCGCAGGAAGAGCCGGTACACGCCTCCCATCCGGGCAGGCAGGGCGCCTGGGCCCGGGCACCTCCCGGCAGGGCTTTGGGAGTCCTGAAACCACCCTCCGAACTGGCTGCCCGGCTCACCCTCCAGCACCACGATGGCGAAGTCCTGGGCAGTCTGGGCCTTGCGGGTGGCGAAGCACTGGTAGGCCCCCGAGTGGCTCTTCTGGGCCGAGGCGATGAGCAGCGTCTCGTTGCTGAGCCCGCGGATGGAGATGGCCTCGTCGGGCAGCACCGGCTCGGTGTTGCGGTACCAGCGGATGGTGTACTCGGGGGAGCCCATCGGTGCGCAGGAGAGGATGACGGTGCTGCCAATGCCGGTCTTCAGCTTCTTTGGTGTCAGGGTCACATGGAGGGGGTCTGGGCCAGGCCGGGGAGAGAGGAGGGCAAACGGGGGAGAACAGGGCTCAGTGTGGGTGAGCGTGGCTGTGGGTGCACCGTGATCACCAGAGGCCCTGGTGCCAGAGCCCTGGGCGGAGGGGCTGGGACTGGTGAACCCCCCTCTCTGGATCTCACCTTACTCATCTGCCAAATGGCAGTCAGGCCAAGAGAGGTCTCCGCACCTGTTGTTCGGAGGGGCTGTGCTTTCTGGGGGTCCTTTGCTCGTGGGGCTGTGGTGCTCCCTGCAGCTCCTGAGTTGGATGGGGCCCTGACGGACTCATCATCCTGCTGTCACCCACCCCAGACGCCAGGGAGCACCTCTCACCACACAGAACCAATCCTGCCTTCTGCTGGTCCGCCTTCTTTGATACGCCCCAGGCCACCAGCCTCTGGCCTGCCCCCGGCAGTCTGCGCATCCCTGCCTCCCGTCTCCCGTCTCCCGTGTCCCCCCATCTGGCCCCGTGCTGCCGCCTGCCACCGCCCCGCTCAGAACTTCCACGGCCCAGCAGCTCAGGGGGCGTTCAAGGGCACCAGGCCCTACGGGACCTGCCCCTCGTCTCAGGAGCAGCCTGAGAGGCAGCCTGCCCACAGGTCCTGCACCCCATGGGCTCCTCCTGCCCTAGGCCCTGCCTGGAGTGTCGTCACCCCTTTACCTAGTTCCTTCTCATCCTCCACCCTGAGCTCAGGGGT
>NW_005353538.1:2353766-2354357 GCF_000412655.1 Myotis brandtii | reverse complement strand
TAATGCCGAGACCCTTTAATACAGTTCCTCATGTTGTGGTGACCCCCAATTTCATTGTTACAAATTGAACATAATTAAAGCATAGTGATTAATCACAAAAACAATATGTCATTATATATGTGTTTTCTGATGGTCTTAGGCGACCCCTGTGAAAGGGTCGTTCGACCCCCAAAGGGGTCGCGGCCCACAGGTTGAGAACCGCTGCTCTAGCCTGTGAGTCACCTGAGGGCGGGACGATCCCTGACTGGGGCAGGGGATGGAGCCTGCAGCTGAGGTGACCAGAATCGAACCCTGACCTCTCTAGCTTTCTATCCATACTGCTCCCTGAGTCCTGTCTATCGATGGTCGCACTGGCCGCCTGGTTCCCAGCCCCAGGTGGCTCTCTCCCCGATCTCCATGGCCCTGAGGGCCTAGCGAGGAGGCCGAGACCCCTCCAGGGAGGCGGCCGACAGGAGACGAGACACAGGTCCGTCTGGTGGGTGCAGCCAGCCTGGGCCCGCTCATGCCAGCGCTCCCTCCTGGCTCCCAGCCTCTGTCTGTGCCCAGGAAGTGCCAGGGCCCAGTGAGACAGGCAGCCCCTGCTCGCCCGCC
>NW_005353538.1:2345997-2353625 GCF_000412655.1 Myotis brandtii | reverse complement strand
GGTTGCAGAATTGGGGGAATAGCAGGAAAAGCACTGCTTTCCCCTCCGTGACCCTGGCCGGGAGGGGCTCTCGGAGAAGACGGAAGACAGAGAGAAGCCATGTCGCTTCCCTTTGAGTCCAGGTCTCCAGCCTGGCTGTCGGGGAGGGTGGGAGCTGAGGGTCCGAGGAGAACAGCTGTGCGTGGGCACACAGGGCTGGGCGCCCGCCACTGTGGGCGGTGACTTACTGTGCATCTGTGCATGTGTCAGGATGTGAGCATGCACAGCAGAGGGATGTGTGTGCACGCTGCACATGTGCACGCGTGTGCGGGGTAGTGTGTGTGTGTGTGTGTGTGTGTGTGTGTGTGTGTGCCTGCTTGCCTGTACGTCCAGGTCTCCAGCCTGGCTGTCGGGGAGGGTGGGAGCTGAGGGTCCGAGGAGAACAGCTGTGCGTGGGCACACAGGGCTGGGCGCCCGCCACTGTGGGCGGTGACTTACTGTGCATCTGTGCATGTGTCAGGATGTGAGCAAGAGGGATAGAGGGATGTGTGTGCACGCTGCACATGTGCACGCGTGTGCGGGGTAGTGTGTGTGTGTGTGTGTGTGTGTGTGTGTGTGCCTGCTTGCCTGTACGTTCTGTGGACACCAGATTACCCAGAGCCAGGTTTGCTCATTTTCCAAGGATTTGGGGTTATGTCCCGACCTGTTCCCTGAGACCGTGTATGAGTGTGAATGTGAGTGTGAGTGTGAGCGTGAATGTGTGTGCAGCAGGAGAGTGGGGAGGGGGAAGGTAACTTGGACAGTGCCCAGTGCAGGAAGTGGGGGGCACCCTGGCCCTCTGTCGGCCTCTCTGCTCCCGGCCTGTGTGTCGGAGGAAACCCAGTCCCTGGGGCTCCCGGCACTCTCACCCTGGGGGTCTCACTGTCACTCCCAGAACATGTCCTGGGGCTCCTCCTGCTCTTTCAGGGTCTCCGTGAGTCCCAGTCGGGAGGGACCCCTCAGCAGAGCAGATCAACACATGGAACTGTCGGGCCCCTGGGCTGTGCAGAGGAGGCTGGACCCCATCTGGCTGAATGCGGCCCCTGGCCCTGGAGGCCGGCCCGGGAGAGGTTGGGCTCTCTGGTCCCCCCAAGGGCCTGCATGACCTGCAGCTCTGTGCTCCTGAGACCTGGAGAAGGGGGTGGTGGGGTGGGTGGTGAGGGGGGTGGTGAGGGGGCCTCCACCCCCCCCAGGTCGAGTGACCATCTTGCTGCCATCAGGTACCATGTTCAGGACTCAGGCCACTGCTGCCCCATGGGAGTGAGACCCCCAAGTGTCTCTGAATCCCGGCCCCACTACTGCCAGCAGCTCCCTGCAGCCCAGAGAGCAGATACTCAGAGTCGGACTCGGTGCCAGAGCTAGGAGGGCCTCTTCACGTACAGAGGTTGGTTGGAGGCGGGCCGGTGGCGGTGGGGGAGAGAGGGGTGGTGCAGAGGATGCCCTGGGCCTCACTAATCCTGCTCCAGGGGTCTCCCCTGGCATCAGCCCTCTGCCTCTCCTCCCCTCTGCACCCAGGGCCTCTCTGCTCCCCTGGGGCCCTGAGCTGGGCAGGAAGAGGAAGGACCACCCCCGAAGGACGCCTGGGCTATTTCCACCCGTGCCTGATGGGACAGTTCTGTTCTCTTTAATGCAGCAACGCCCGCTGGTTTCCCTTCGTACAGACACCGTCTCCTTCCACACGCCAGAAACCCTGCAAGCTTGTCCCCATCACCCTCTTGGCCCATCTGACCTTGTGACCTCTGGGAGGTAGGAAGCCAGGGATCACAATCCCATTCACAGACGAGGGCACCGAGGCTGTGGTCACGGGTGTGACCTGCCCATCGTGCTGGAGCCAGAGGCAGGTCTGCTTTGCCTTTCCCAACCAGGAGACACTCCCCAGGGCGGCCCAGAGGCAGGCGCACCTGCCCCCAGGCCCCTCCCCTCCCCTCTTAGTGCCCTTCAAGGCCACTGTCAGGGACAGGGCTGGAAGAGCAGCCTCCCCACTCACCTATGACCGTGAGGGTGCCTGTGGCCTCCGCTGAGCCGAAGGTGTTGGTGACCTCACAGATGTAGGTGCCGCTGTCCTCGGTCCGCAGGTCGCTGATGGTCAGCCCTGTGACGTGGTTGGTCCAGCGGTTGTCGGCCGGGAGGGGCCTGCCATCCTTGAGCCAGCGGATGGCGGGGATGGGGTAGCCGGAGGCGGTGCAGGGGAGCTCCACGGTGTGGCCGGCCCACACCTCCTGGGAGTGGAAGCTGTCCAGGATGGCGGGGACGGACTGGGCAGGGTCTGGAAGGCAGAGTGTCTGGGTGGCCCCGGCTGGCCCTGGGCTGGGGGCCGTGGGGCTGGGGGAGGGGAGGCAGCACCCGGAGCAGGCCCTGCTGCCCACTGGTGCCCAGAGGAGCAACACCCAGTGTGCGAGGGTTCTCGGTGTCTCCCTGAGCCAGACACTGGCCCAAACTCTCCCGCTCCTGCTGGACAGAGGCCCTGAGACCCCGGGCCGGGAGCAGGGGCTGGGGAAAGACAGGCTGACGCAGCTAGAAGGACAGACAGACGACGACGGGAAAGGGAAGAGCCTGAGGTGCAGAGGGAGAGTGCGCAGCTCCTCACACCGCCGCCCCGCAGGCTGGCCAGCCTCGGAGCAGCGAGTCCCTGTGACATGAGCGTCGTGATGTCTGGGGCTGGCGATGATGGGGAAGGCTTGGTCTGGGCCTCAGCCTGGCCTGCGGGTGCCCCTCAGGATGGGGGACAATCGTCTGCCCTGTCCCGTCACCCCCCCCAGCAGTCGGGCAGATAGTGCACTTCCCCAGCACCCAGAAGGGCTTGGAAGCTAAGCCTTCTGCAAACAGCCTCTTTGCCCCCAACAATTACCCACTGTTTGCTTTTCCAAACCAAGAGAAGGCAGTGGCGCAGGACCTGAGCCCTGGACTCCGAGGCCCAAAACCTGAGCGGGCAGGTCCGTGCGTGACGGCCGTGCCACTTCCGAGTGGTGCCCGCTGCTCATTCAGGCTGGCGCTCACCCTGCCAGGCCTCCCCGGGCTCCTTCCCATGGGGCCTCCCTGCTGTGACAGCTCCTCAGGCTCCGCTGCATCACAGGACACAATGCACTCCTGCCCGAGCTCCAAGGCCCCATGATTAGTTCCCACCGCTCTCCTGGCCTGGCCTCTACACCGCCTCCCACCCTCATCTCAGCGCTCCCACTTGTGCCTGCGTGTCCGCGCTGTCCCCACCTCCGGGGCCAGCTCCTCCTCCTCTCACAGAGCAGCTCAAGCACCAATCCCTGCCCCCCTCCCGGACAGGCCACTCTCGCTGGGCTCCCAGAGCTTCCTTTTTCCTTCATTTTATTTTTAAACAATCTCCTCTTTTTACAGAAACACTTCAAAGTGTAATATATACTCCTGAAGATGTGGGCGAGTGTACAGTATGTGAAAAGGGAGGTTCCCCCTCCCACCCACCCACCTCTCCCAGGAGAAGTCACTGTCACCATCCGCACAGCCCTCGCCAGCAGCAGCGAGCACCAGGCCTGTGTCACCGCCCAGAGGACTGAGGGCACCTCGGGGCAGTGTGGACCCATCGCTGCGTCTCCCGGGCCTGGCACCGAGCAGGTGTCTGAGGAGGATGAGCAGGGCACACAGCATGGGCGGGCAGGTCCCCCCGCTGCAGAGCCTCCCAGGCTCAGGGACCCGCAGCGCTGGCTCAGGGGCCTGGCGGGCTCCCCTGGATGAGGACCTGAGACCAGAGTAAGGCAGCGACCTGCTGGGGTCAGACTGCAGAGCCCAGAGCAGAACCCAGGTCGCCCACACCTGGCTCAGCAAGTGGGATGGAGGTGGACTCATCCAATGCTGAGCGCACTCAAGGGTGACGGAGCCCCTGGAGCCGCCTGGGCTCAGGGCAGTCCCCTCGTCCCAGCTCGGCTCCCCCGGAGGGGACCGGGCGGACATTCTCCTCCTGGGCAGGACTTCCTAGAGGCTCTGCTCCCTTCCCACCTCCACTGCTCTCGCATGAGCCCCGCTGGGACACAGGAGACCCTGCAGACACCAGGGTCACAGGTCACCAGTGCCCTTGGGCGAGCATGGTCCCTCAGCACCTGCTTCCTCATCTGCACGGGAGGTGGAGGGGAGGGCTGCCTCCAGCCCTCGTCAGGCTGTTGTAGACAACATGGCAATGTGTGTGCCACAGCTCGACAGACGTGGCACCCCCGCCGTGTGGATGTGGCACCGCCATGCAGAAGTGGTACCACCGTGTGGACGTGCCACCATCGTGCGGACGGACGGACGGACGTGCAGGGCAACTGCTCTCAGGCCTCCCTGCCTGCCAGTTTCTGCGGCTCTAACCCCGCCCCCTGTGGGAATGGTTGGGATAAACAAACCCGGTGCCAGGGAAGAATTACTCAATGTGACACTTAATTGATGCAAAACACACAAATTCTGTGGCACACGCGGAATTTACAAGCGGAGGGGCTGACAGGCCGCGGAGGAGGGGCAGGGGATTAATCAGCGAGTCTCAGGCGTGAAATTAGATTCTGAGCGAGAGAAACCGCTTTCCTTCTCGGGAGCGGAGGATGCGCTGTGGCGTGTGCAGCTGGGGCTCGGCATTGCTGGGCCAGAGCGGGGCTGGGGAGACGGGTGATGGGGAGACGGGGGCTGGGCCCTGAGAAACCCCAGGTGCCGGGCTGGGCGGGGCATCCAGACGCCCCGGGAGGCTGAACAGCGCTGCCCGGAGGACGCCCCAGACACGGCTGCGGCCCTGGCTCTGGGCTCTGTGACCTGGGGAGCTTGTTCTGGTTTCAGCCTCTCTGGCCCTGGGTCCCTCTTTTGCAAAAGCCCACGACACGCCTTGTCCAGAGCGGGTGCCCGAAAGCACTTGTAACCGGAGGAAAGCCCGATGCCCGGGGTTAGTGTCAGGCTGTGTTTTAGGGACTCACACTGTTCTTGCAACTGCCTCCTCTTCTTAGAAAAAAACAAAACATGGAAGTTGTCCCCCGCCCCACGCCGGGGAAATGTAGGAGTAAGAACCAGCAGCAACAGAGCAACAGCAGCTACAACAGAGCAGCCGCTCCCCGGGCCTGCCCGTGCCAAGCACCCCACCAGGCTGTCTGCAGCGGGACCCTATTTAATTTTCACGACCACTCGCGGGCACATTTTGTCATGCCCACCTGACAGAGGAGGTGGCAGAGGCTTGGAGACCTCATTTCTCTGATGCTGGATGCACAGCTGGTGCGCAGTGGGGCGAGGCCGGAAGTGTGGCTGCTGCATCTCCTGGCTCCCCTCCTCCCTCCCTCTCACTCCATCAGTCACTGAGGATGAAGGGCTCTGACTTGGCTGTGGCCTCGCCCTCATCCATGCCCACCCACAGCGCTCGGCCCCGCACACCGGCCCCACCTGTTCTTCCTGCCTTTGGGCCTAGGAGCAGGAGGGGTAGCCATCCCTTGGGGGTGTGCTGGGGTCAGACCCCTCGGCCACCAGGTGCCTCCGCCCAGACACCCCGCTACCTCTCCCCATCCCTGGTCCAGCTGCTGGCCCAGAGCTTCTGGCTGGGCAGGGCCACGCCTTTCCAGCCACAGCCCCAGGGGCTCATGAGGCTCTGGCCACAGAATGAAACATCTCAGCTGAAACCCCCAGTCCCTGGGACTCATTCCCACCCTCAACTCTGGAAGTGGGTCTGAAATGTCGGGGGCAGTGGGGATGGAGGCTGAGGCCTGACAGGCACTCCCACCCCATTCCCCCCTCCATGGCCTCGCTCCAGATCAGTTGCATTTTTGCCAAGACAAGCAGCTTGCAGATCACCTCGCAGCATCCCATCCCGTCACAGCAGGGCGCTCCCCTGGCTCTCTCGCTCCCTTCCCTCCGCTCTCTGCTGCTCCCTGCAGGTCCCTTCCACGCTGCGGGCCTGAGCCTCTCCCCTTTGTCTGGGTGCCTTCCTGTCCTTATTTCTGTCTCTCCATGTGGGCTGTGTGTCTGATTCTCTGCCCACTCTCTCCTTCTCACAGCTGGTGGGCCATAAAGACAGAAGGAGAAGGGCTGGCATACCCTACAGTTTAACGAGTGTCTTTTCTGAGGGAATCTCGTTATTCCCCTCCAAAGTGGAGGTGAAGTTAGCAGGATGGAGGGCTAAATATTTGTGCCAGGGAAAGGAAGAGGCCTGCAGGAGGCGGGGTGTCCGTGCCTGCCCCACGCTGTGAGAGCGAAGCACCATACACAGACAAGTCCCTGTGACCTGGAATGGAACCACTGACACATTTGGGAATTAAGTGGCTGAGCCCTACGTCCAGCCCCGAAGATGGAGCCGTGTAGTGCAGCCCCCTTCCCTCACCCGATGAAGCACAGCTCCCTTCGGCATTGGTTAATTCCATAACTGTTTCCTGAGCACCTACTATGTGCCAGGCATAGGGCCAGGTGCAGGAGGCACCAGGAGGCATCAGAGAGCCCGATCCTTGCCCTCCTAGCTCCTGTCCCCTTGGTCTTGCCTACAAATGAGAGGGGAACCTGGCAGAGCCACCTGCTGGCCAAGGCAGTCCTCCCCAAACCACACCACATCAGAGGCGCCAGCATCGGAGCAGTCACCCGGTCCGGCTCCTCTTCCAGAGGCCCAGAGAGGTGGCATGATTTGGGGGGTCTAGTCTCCAAACCAGGAGTCTGATCATCAGTCCACCCTCCTTCCCAAGGCCGCTCCCATCCCATCGCTTCAAGAGTAGAACTTTTCAAACTGCAGCCACAACGGTTAGGAAGTTGTCACACCCACGGGGCGAGGCTGTGGCCAGCATTTAGATGAACTGGTTGGGAGAGGATGCCACAGGGAAGGTGAGAGCACGTGGCCTGCAGGTGGCAGGAAGCACCAGCGACTGCGAGGCCCTGAGGAGCACGTCTGGGGGCCGCAGCTGGGAGAGCAGGTCCCCGAAAGCCGGCCCCCAGGGGCTCCATGCGCCCTCTTCGCTCTGTGGCTGGGCGTGTGTGTGGGGCTCCTCTGGCCCTTCCCTGGGGGTCGGCAGCTGGGGACGCTGGGGTCAGAGTGCGAGTTCTGGTAAAGCGCTGGGCTCCCCTAAGCCCTGCTTTTCTCACCTTTGAAATAGGAAGAGCAGCACACACCTCAGGGCGAGGGCGTGCCCGACAGCACGGGAGGGGAGCGCGCACCGGCTTCAGTGAATATTAGCCTCCACCTCCTTAAGCTGCAGTCAGCACTCCAGGAGGGTCCTCATCCAATGCAGACAGATTGTGTTTACAAACCATCTCCTGCCTACTTTCAGATGCTGTGAGGTGGGCTACCACAAAAAATGTAAATGTACTTATAAACAGATAAAATAGAATCTTAAGAAATACTTCAGATTTTATCTATGAGCTTCCTAGCAGCAAAGGCAAAGAAAGAGGCGGGGGGTGGGGGGGGGGGCCGTTTCCGTAACGCTCATTGTTTGATAAATAGTGACACAGTTCCTCAGGAGAGTGGGCCTCCCTCAGGTATAGACGCCTCTAAATAATTCCTTTTTTGCATCCTCATATGTAGGGCACCCCAAAACAAACTGGGCAAGGTTTGCCCCAGTGGTTCCATACCAGTCCTTTAACCTTCTCTGAGACTCTCTGGTCCATGGTGTGGACATGCCCAGTCCCAGGGCTGGCTGGGGTGCCCTCCCTCCTCCCCG
>NW_005353538.1:2339790-2345949 GCF_000412655.1 Myotis brandtii | reverse complement strand
TCCCCGCTGTACTTGTGCTTGGTGATGCAGCGGTAGGTGGACAGGGCATCCTCCTTCTGCACCTCGGAGATGTACAGCCCGCCGTGGGAAGTAATAGAAAACCTGTTTTCTGGAGACACAAGCAGGACCTGTCCTTTACTCCCCCGTCTGGGCAAACCACTGAAGCAACTCGGGCGGCAGCTGGCCCTCTCCCGGCCAGGACTACTGCCCAGGGGGAGGAAGGGGAGGGGAAGGGGGTGAGGTTGGTGCAGCCTCCAAGGCAGGGTAGCATCTCCAATAGATGAGGAATCTCTATGTGCAAACACACGGAAGTCACAGTAATTGTTCCTTTAAGTGAAACGCCTCAGGGTTTTACAGAAAGACATGGGACTTTAAGGTCAGAGGAGATCCGGGTTCCAATCTGACTCTTCCTTTTATTGGCTGTGTGACCTTGAGCAAATTACTTAACCTCTCTGAGCCTTATCTGTACAATGAGATGCAAATAATACTTCAAACAGTGGCTGTAAGGATTAAAAAAATAACCAAGTGTCTGGAACACAGTAAGTGCTCATCTGGAGAACAGAAGTCCTCATCTGTCTTGCCTCTTTGCAAGCGTGTGCAAAGGTCTTTCATAGGCATTGCTCTTCTGTTCTTACAACTGTGAGAGATGCCTCGCCATTGTCAGGACACAGCCAGTAAGTGGACTGGGACTCAGGCCTTCTGGCTCCCAGCTCTCCCTCTGCATTGAACTGAACACAGGCCTCGATCCTCTTCTCGCAATTTTAATCACTTATTCACTCAACAAGCAAACACTGGGGCTCAGCTACCCTGGGAACGGGGACCTGGGGATACAGATACACACCAGCATTCAACACACAGTTCCTGACCACCATCCTGCGCAAGGCCGAGCCCAGGCCGGGTCTCACCTGTCCTGCCCCTCCACAGACTTTGTCAGGATGTGGCAGGGAAGACGGAAGGACGGAAGGACAGAAGGGCAGGCAGCAGTGCACCCATTCTGCGGATGCTGACAGCTGTTTCCACCAGAATGGAGCGGGTTTTCTTGTCCAGGGTTCTCAGGCGAAACCTGAACTGGAGCGAGTCGGGGCTGATTTTGAAAGGGGAGCCTGTGGACCTGAGAGTTGGGGAGGGGCTTGCATTTGGCTTTGGGCTCCCTCAGCTCAGGTCCGGGTCCTCCCACCCCAGACCCAGCGGGACCGAGACTGAGCACTGACTCTGCTGCTCTCTGGGGGCCTCGCTTCTTGGCCGGGTGGGCAGGGGAGACCCCCGGCTGCCACTTCCACGGGGAGGGCCTGGCGTCAGGACCGTGATGCTGACCGAGAAGGAAGCTGGGGGAGAGGGTAACGCTGGCGCGGGGAGGACCTGCTGACCCCGGGGAGGCCCTCACGGGGAGGCAGGCTGGGTGCTCCGTGCCCTTCCCATCCTATTATGTAGAGGTTGGCACCCCCCACCGCGGGCTGTGTGGCCCCCTCAGACGATGACAAGAGCGCTGACACTGGCTCACCCTCCTCACAGGGACATTTCGTGGTGTCCCACCCTCCACACATGAGCTCACGATCTTGGCATCTGGAGGTGGGACACTTTCTGCAGGTGCAGGTTGAACACTGCAGTGTCTGAACACATCTTTTTTTGTTTGTTTAAATATATTTTTATTGATTTCAGAGAAGAAGGGAGAGGGAGAGAGAGATAGAAACATTAATGATGAGAGAGAATCATTGATCCGCTGCCTCCTGCGTGCCCCCCACGGGGGATTGAGCTCACAACCAGGGCATGTGCCCTGACCTGGAATCGAACCGTGACCTCCTGGTTCATAGGTCGACGCTCAACCCCTGCGCCACGCCGGGCCGGCGACCACATCTTTGACAAAGGTTCTCCAGCCTTCATTTGAGTGTCTCCCAGGCTGGGGAGCTCACCTCCTGTCAGGGACCCATCCAGAGTCCAGGGCTCTGCCCTGCAGCCAGACCTTCCTTGCTCGCAGTCGGCCTCGCGTGGCTCCCTCCGTGGCTCCCTCCGTGAGCGCTGCTTCTGCCACGGAGCCTGCAGACCCCTACACCTGTGCCGCTCACTCTCCCTCACACACCGGAGGCAGCCATCCTGCCTTTGATTTTCCTTCTGGTTATGCAGCCTTGGGATTTCATTTTTAAATAGTTATTCGTTTCATATGGGTTCAAATAGCTTCAGCACTCTGGTGGGTCTCTTGCTTCTTAATAAACTTTGGTGTATCTACAAATCCTCTAATTCTCTCTCCCTCCCCCCTCCCTCCCTTTCTTCCTGCCTTCCTCCCTCCCACTCACTAATCTTTGTATACAACTAGACCTACTATGTGCCTGGCACGTTGCCTAGTAGTGGGGATCTGACAATCGGCCTTATCTGATCCGGGCCTGTAGAGCCAGCCAGGCGGCCTGCAGCCTCAGACCGCACTTGCTGGGGCCGCACCATTGTAGTTCTGCCTCACGCTCTCCTTGCGGTCAACTCAGGGCCCCGGGGAACCCCTGAGAGGCCACTTCTCTCTCCCACTTGGACACTGGCTTTGTGCGCCCAGGCCCAGGACGTCACAGGATCCCTGCTGAGTGCCATCATGTTGGGACACGCCCCTCCCAGCCCCCCCATGAACTGCAGCTTCCTGGCAGCCTGCCAGTCTTCTGGAACGTGGAGCTGGTGGGCCCACCCCCTCCAACACAGACCCCATGGTGCAGACCCCACTCAGGGCTGTGGGTAAAAGACGGAATAGAAGCAAGAGGAAGCCAAGCGCTGCTGCCCGCGTTGGAGAGGACCCAGAGGAAGTGCAGAGAAAGCCCGGCTCCCCACCCCAGACTCCGGATGTGCCCTCATTGTCTCCATGTTGTGACCCCCCCCCCCCCAGTCAAATGAGGAAGCTCTCCTGCCCTTTATTATGTAACTGGACTGGGACATGGAACCACTGGAGGGGGTTGCTGCCAATCAGGACCAGGTTAGAGCTGTGGCTGGGGGGCAAGGGTGGCAGGGGGGAGTGAGGAAGAACAGGAAAGACTCCAAATCAAGCCTATGAGACCACAGGTGCTCTGGCCTGGACAGCCAGGACCCCACAATGCCCACAGGCACCCCCCTGGACAGCCAGGACCCCACAATGCCCACAGGTGCTCCTCTGGGACAGCCAGGACCCCATGATGCCCACAGGTGCTCCTCTGGGACAGCCAGGACCCCATGATGCCCACAGGTGCTCCTCTGGGACAGCCAGGACCCCATGATGCCCACAGGTGCTCCTCTGGGACAGCCAGGACCCCATGATGCCCACAGGTGCTCCTCTGGGACAGCCAGGACCCCATGATGCCCACAGGTGCTCCTCTGGGACAGCCAGGACCCCATGATGCCCACAGGTGCTCCTCTGGGACAGCCAGGACCCCATGATGCCCACAGGTGCTCCTCTGGGACAGCCAGGACCCCATGATGCCCACAGGTGCTCCTCTGGGACAGCCAGGACCCCATGATGCCCACAGGTGCTCCTCTGGGACAGCCAGGACCCCATGATGCCCACAGGTGCTCCTCTGGGACAGCCAGGACCCCATGATGCCCACAGGTGCTCCTCTGGGACAGCCAGGACCCCATGATGCCCACAGGTGCTCCTCTGGGACAGCCAGGACCCCATGATGCCCACAGGTGCTCCTCTGGGACAGCCAGGACCCCATGATGCCCACAGGTGCTCCTCTGGGACAGCCAGGACCCCATGATGCCCACAGGTGCTCCTCTGGGACAGCCAGGACCCCATGATGCCCACAGGTGCTCCTCTGGGACAGCCAGGACCCCATGATGCCCACAGGTGCTCCTCTGGGACAGCCAGGACCCCATGATGCCCACAGGTGCTCCTCTGGGACAGCCAGGACCCCATGATGCCCACAGGTGCTCCTCTGGGACAGCCAGGACCCCATGATGCCCACAGGTGCTCCTCTGGGACAGCCAGGACCCCATGATGCCCACAGGTGCTCCTCTGGGACAGCCAGGACCCCATGATGCCCACAGGTGCTCCTCTGGGACAGCCAGGACCCCATGATGCCCACAGGTGCTCCTCTGGGACAGCCAGGACCCCATGATGCCCACAGGTGCTCCTCTGGGACAGCCAGGACCCCATGATGCCCACAGGTGCTCCTCTGGGACAGCCAGGACCCCACGATGCCCACAGGTGCTCCGCCCTGCACAGCCAGGACCCCATGATGCCCACGGGTGTTCCCCCTGGACAACCAGGACCCCACAATGCCCACAGGCGCCCCCCTGGACAGCCAGGACCCCAGGACCAGGACTGGCCCCTGGGATTTTAGGCGAGGAAGGGGTGCTGTGGTGATGGTGGCAGGGAGCTGGGGTTTCTATAGTAACAAGCAGCTGCTGCATCTGATGTTTCACATCCTTCATTGTCCTCATTCCCCCTCCCCCCTGCTTGTGCATATTTAATTGCAGTAACATTTCCAGACACAGCGCCTGCCTCCTGAAACAAAGGCGGCTGGGAGCTGCAGGGGAAGGAGAAAATGGGGTATGATGTTGATCCCTGGGGGGCCGTGTGCAACCTCACCCTGCATGTGTGCGGAGAGTCAGTGATGGGCCTGCTGGGAAGGAGGGAGCCGGAGGCCTGTGGAGGGAACAGCATAGTGAGAGGGGGGAAGTGGCCAGCCAAGCCGGTGAGGGGTCCGAGGACCAGGGCTCCTCACATTGCCAGCCTCCCAGGCTGGCTCTAGCCGAGCTTCCTGGTGGCCTGGCAACCCACCCTCCTCACCCACCTGGGACCAGCCACCCTGGGATGGTGGGGGAGCCGCCATTCCACAGCCTGGCTCCTCCTCCTCGGGGCAGGCTGGTCCAGCGGCAGGAAGGAGGGTGTGGCAGCCAGGCCTCTGTGCCAGCCCGCCAGCCTGAGGCCATTTAGAAATGTGTGTCCGGGACCATTTTTTAAAAATATTTTTTTATTGATTTCAGAGAGGAAGGGAGAGGGAGAGAGAGATAGAAACATCAACCATGAGACAGAATCATTGACTGCTGCCTCCTGCACGTCCCTACTGGGGATCGAGCCCACAACCATAAAGGATTGAAATGGGTGCCTTTGTGAGGTAGTGAGTTTCCTGTCTTCAGGGGTATTTGAGTAGAGGCTGAGGAAACACTTGTCATAGAGGACTTACATATTGAGAGAAATAAATTAGATCATCTATAAGCCCCCCCCCCGCCCCCCAGCAATTCATAGATTCCTAACAAAACATGGCAGAGCTGCAAGACCCCTTGGCGATCGACGGCAGTGGTTTAACATCAGCGTGCGCGTGCTCACCCCACCCAGGCCTTTGCTTGTGACGAGTCTTTCTGTGCCCGCGATGCTCTGTCCTTGACTCGCTCCTGGCCTCGTTCAGGTCTGTGCTCAAAGGCCAGCTCCTGGCCTGACCCCTCCATCAAAATTAGACTGTGTCCCACAGCCTTGCCCAGTTCCTTACTGTGACTTTTGTTTTCAGAGCACTCGGTGTTTCTCACGGAGAGCAGGAGGCACAGAATCTCGCCTCCATGAGATCTCATCACGGCTGGCACCCAGAAGCCCAGTGAACATGTGCTGAGTGAATGGACCGGGCTAGCAGAGCCAGCTCCAATGGGGTTAGGCAGCCGGACCTCCGGCCTGGAGTCCTGCCTGTGGTACCCCAATCCTGAGGGCTCTCTCCTGCTCGAACCACCACTGTCACACTGCAATGCTTAGGGCCACTTTGATCCTTGTCCTGGTCCCCCTGCTCAGCTGAGTCCAGGCTGGGACACTAAAGCAAGAGTGACAGTTTGGAGCCGGCAAAAGGGAAGCAAACACAGATGACCACAGGAGCAGGGCAATCTGGAGCATGGACTACGGCTGAACCCACGCTTCCCAGGAGCCCCTCAAACACGCAGAGACCCAGGGCAGCTGGGCCCAGGGAGGAGGACACCACATGCCCTCTGCAGTGTGCTGAGCCTGGCCTTCTCTTGTCCCTCCCTCGGGGGGACCTGATGACAGAGGTCACTGGTCCAGGATGGATCTCATTTGAATCCCTGGGCGACCTTCAGATCAGAGGCGTGTGGTGAGGTGGAGGCAGGGGCACGCTGCCTGCTGTGGACAGAGACGTCTTGACCCTGAGCTGCCTAACCCAGAGCTCCAGCTCTGTCCCCCGTCCTCTGCCCCCCAGCCCCCATGGCCCC
>NW_005353538.1:2333514-2339055 GCF_000412655.1 Myotis brandtii | reverse complement strand
CCCCACCCCCCCTGGCCCCAGTGGGTCCCCCGTCCTCTGCCCCTCACCCCCCATGGCCCCAGCAGGTCCCAGGTCCCCAGCAAGGAGGGGAGGGGGAAGGATGGATGGAGCTTTGCCTGGAGACCAGGCTTGGGCCAGGGCAGAGAAGCCACTCAGTCCCTTCTGGAAGAGAAGAGATACTGAGCCTGTCACAGTCCAGGTCTGTTTCCCGGGGCAGCCTCGGGACCAGCCTCCGAGCGCCCTGACTGGTCCCCAGGGAACTCCCGATTCCAAAAGAGAAATTGCAATCAATACCCGTTACCATTATTGCTCTATCCAATACAGACTTACAAAAACAGTGTGTCAGCCGGAGCCCAGAGCCTGCGGAGGAGACTAAGGAGCAGACTGCCCCCGCCTCCCCGCCCCCAGCAGGCAGCTCTCTCTCCCTCCCAGGCCCTGGGAGCCTGGGGCGGGGCAGGGCTGGCTGAGTAATACCTCCGGGCTGGAGGAATTAGTCCTGTCTAGGGCCCCCGCACCTGGGCAGCTGGCAGGGAGCACCTGCCTTCCTTCCTTCCTGGTGTTCCTGCTGCTCCGAGGGCCTGGGATACTCAACAGCCGGGGTTTGAAAAGCCCAGGGAAGCCCAGGCGTCCTTCTCTCCCCCTGGACTCTGGGCCCCAGGACTGTAAGCCTCCGCCCAGATTGGCGGTGCAGTGGACGGGACACGCGTGGGAGCTGGGAGCTGGGAGCTCGGTTCACGTCCAGCTCTGGCGCTGGCTGCCTCGAAGCCTTAGACCAGCCGTGGGCAAACTAAATGAATGAATAAAACTAAACAAAAAAAGACCGTACCCTTTTATGTAATGATGTTTACTTTGAATTTATATTAGTTCACACAAACACTCCATCCATGCTTTTGTTCCAGCCCTCCGGTCCAGTTTAAGAACCCCTTGTGGCCCTCGAGTCAAAAAGTTTGCCCACCCCTGCCCTAGACCCTCCTGCTGAGGGCTGACTGTGTCCCCGCCCCCCTTCATATGCTAAAGCCTTCACCCCCAAGGTGGCTGTATTGGGAGACGGGCTAATTAAGATTAAATGAGGTTATAAGGGCGAGGCCCTGATCCACCAGGACCTGTGTTCTTATAGGGAGAGGAAGAGACCCAGGGAGGTGTGGGCACAGGGGGAGGCCGTGTGAGGACAGTGGGAGGGGCCGTCTGCTGGGCAAGGAGGCAGGAGAAGCACCCTGCCGACACCCCCACCGTGGACTCAGCCTCCAGAACTGCCTGTTGCCTAGGACACCGGCCTGGCCTTTTGTGACCCAGGTACCGGCCCTGCCATGTAGGTCCTGGCATTTCGTTATGTGGCCCCAGGAAACCGCGCCTCGCTCAGGCCTGCTTGCCCCAGGGACTCTCTGATGCTCAGAGTCTGGGTTGGGCCCTGTGCTCTGAAGACCTGGGGTGAGGCCCTGGCTGGTTTGGCCCAGTGCATAGAGCGTCAGCTTGTGCACCAAAGGGTCCCGGGTTCAATTCTGGTCAAGGGCATGTACCTTGGGCTCTGGCAGGAGGCCACCAATGGATGTGTTTCTCTCACATCGATGTTTCTCTCTGTCTTCGCCTCTCCCTTCCACTCTCCCTAAGAATCAGTGGGAAAACATCCTCAGGTGAGGATTAAAAAACAAACCCAGAAAGACCTGAGGTGAGGCCTCTGAGGTGGGAGCGGGGAGGACAGAGCTGAGCTGGCCCTGAGGTCAGCAGGTGCACACGAGGTTGCGCCCCCAGAGGGCGAGGCGGGGAGGCTGAACCCAGACCTGCAGTGGGTACGTGCCGGGCACAGAGGAAGGCACTGCTCAGGGACCAGGTGGGCAGGAAGCCAGCCCTGGGTGTGGGCCTTCGTCCAGGCGGGGCCCCATCTGCGCTCGCTCTCGAACCCTCAAATGCAACCCACCCCTGCGTGTGACACTCAGGACACGAGGTGCAGAGGGTCACACGGCTGGTCTGGGCACAGCACCCATGTCAGGAGAGGCCTTCTGCCTGGCTCACTGCTCTTTCCCTGCGGAACTGAAGTCAGGCGGAGCCGACCCATCTGCGCTCCGAGGAGACAGCAGGATGGGAGGGGGCCCTCGGCTACGGAAGCTGGTTGGGGGCACACAGAACCAGAAGCGGTGCCCTGTCCCTGGCTGGCGGGGAGAGCGAGGGCAGTGCTAGCGCTGGGCCTCAGGGGGAGCAGAGCGCCACAGCATGGCACCCTCCACGTGGCAGGCGGCAGCTGCACCGCCTGCTTTCTGCACAGGGTTCTCCAGGGGCCTGGGAAGCACCATGGTCTCAACTTCACCTTCCAAGTACAATGAGGATCTGGGAGGGTGTGGGGCACAGGGTAGGGAGGATCTGGGAGGGTGTGGCACAGGGCAGGGAGGAGCTGGGGGGTGTGTGGGCACAGGGCAGGGAGGAGCTGGGGGGGGTGTGGGCACAGGGCAGGGAGGAGCTGGGAGGGTGTGGCACAGGGCAGGGAGGAGCTGGGAGGGGTGTGGGCACAGGGCAGGGAGGAGCCCGGCTGGCTGCCATGCCTGCAGACTGACAGCTTCGGGCAGCTGAGCTCTGGAGGGGTCAGTACTGCCTCTGGAGTGTCCCCGGGGGTGGGGGACCCCGGGGTGTGAGGCTGGAACGTGTCAGGGAGGAGAACCCGCAGGGGCCGTGGTGCAGAAACAGCGGCTTGTTCCCTCTCTCCTGAGCCCTTTTCTCTAAACACATCGCTGCCTCTCCACCCGGGGATTAGCACACATCCCTCATTCTCCTAGTGCAACAAGATTTTATTTCTAATTATGCTGTAATAAAGCGGGGAGCTCCCAGCTCCCTTTCAAATGACTTGTACACACACTACCGATCGGATCCTCCCCGGCCCCATTGTAATAGCATTTCCCTGACAGTCATTAGACATGCATGAGAGGGGCCCTTTAAGAATAGAATTGCATTTAAATGGATTTGCTGAGAGAGGAAGATGAAAAAAAGACAGACAAGGGGGAGGGGGAGAGAGGTCTGTTGAACAAACTATGAAAACAAGAGGCCATAATAGCAGGGCACGGAAATAGCCTCTCCCAGCCCTCCAGCTGCACGTGCGGGGCCCAGCAGGGGCGGCACCTCCAGCCTCCCCCGCCCCCTCCCCCATGCTGCCCGCTGGGGGCTTCAGAGCTCTTCGCTCATGTGTCAGATGCTCAGGGTGCGATAGAAATCACTGTTATTAGGATTTGGGAAGCTGCCTGGCTTGGACAGAACACCCATACCCGGTGCGGGCAAGGCCCTGGGTCCATGGTGCCTGCCCTCCCGCCCGCCGCCCCATCCTTCTGCTCCTCTCCTTAAATGACCCCACCCCCCAAGGCCCACCTCAAGGAGGGGGAGATCCATGCTGACCCCAGAGCCCAGCCCACTTCCTACTAAGGTCCCTGCCTCCCCCCACCCTGCCAGCTGGCAGACTCCCTGGGCTCCCCAGGCAAACCACAAAGGGACCGTGTCAATGGCCTAACTACATGCGGCACAGCTATGAGGTGTACAGCTATGATGAAGCCTGTACCAAGTCCCCAAAGGCCTGGCGGGCTCCTGGACGGTGAGCCCGGTGTGGGTCCTGGCATTGCTCTGGGCCTCGCCCCCGCCCCCGCTCTGTGCCGAAGGCTCAGCGCAGTGGCATGGGTGCCGGGCACTGCCAGGGCCTCTGCCCTCTGATTTCCTGTCCCATGCCTGCTGCAGGCTGGTGGGGGTGGACGGCTTTCCTGCCCCTGACAAGGAGGAAGCTGAGAATCAGAGAGCTCAGAGCAATTTGCCCCAAACCACAAAGCCGGAGCTGCCTCGACCAAAGGCGCGCTTTTGCTCTGTACTTCCTACTGCACTGCACCCCTCGGGCTCCTTCCTGGGGGCCCCCCAGCCGGCCTCCTCTGGAAGGCCTTTGAGAGCCGGCTCGCAGACCCTCCTTCTCCTGGGGGACTGGAAGGGCCTCAGGCTCACATTTGGATTGTTTCTGCCTGGTCCACGGTCCACGGTCCACGTGTCTCCCTCTTGGATTCCCAAGAAGAATGCAAGTCCCTTAAAGTCACCACATGTCACTCTTCTGAGCCCCGTGACCCCTGACCCGGTGGCCAGGCTGTGGTCTGCAGCATGTGGCTGGAGGCCGTCCTGGGAGGAGCCCTCTGAGCCCGGCCTCCGTGTCTGTAAAGTGGTAACTGTGCCCAGGGAGCCGCCGGAGAGGCCGGGCCACACGGGCGCTCGTTTCTGTCTCTCGTCCCGTTCCTTCCTGTGGTGTCTCTGGCGACACTGGCTGAGTATAGAGAGGAATGAGAGCGCTGCTCCCACAGGGTCCCAGGCGGGGGTGTGGCTGAAAGCGACGAGGCGCTGTGACCCCTCGAAGCACCTGATGTGGCCGTGGAGGCCCTGCCTCTGTCCTGTTTGCCTTCTAATGTGTCACCTTTCCACCCAGAGGCCTGCCCCACTCAGAGGCCTCAGGGTCCACAAGCTGTTCCCTGGACGAGTGGCCACAGCCCCCAAGGCCAGGAGCAGCCGCAGGCCCATCTGCCTCTCCGCCCAGCCTCCAGCACAGCCGACGGCTCAGACCGTGGGTGAGACCGTGGTCTCCGTGGGGGCAGGCTGTCCGCCTGCCCACTGCTCTGGGCTTAGTCTGGGGCACAGTCCTGCCTCTGGGGGCTCAGGAAGTGCTGGTGGATGAAGGGATGAGGGGTGCGTGAAGGAAGCTGAGCCTTCCCCCTCAGGGAGCACTTGGGCCCTGAAGTCAGAGTTTGACTCAGGTTACCTGACCGCTCAGACTCAGGTTCCTCATCTAGAAATCGAGCTAATAATACCCCGAGCACACAGGTTGGCAGTTGCCACAAAGCCACTCCCTGGCCCGGTGCCCGCACAGTGCCTGCTGATACACGGGAGCCCTTGCTGCTGTCACTTCACCTGCTGAGGAGCTGCGAGGGACACTCTCTGAGCCCCACTCCCCCTCTTAGAGCCGTAAAACCTGCTGAGGCTGCTCACGAAGCAGAGGCTGCTCCACTCGGAACATCTACCTCTTTTATTGACAGGCCAATCAGAGGGACTGGACGGCACACGGCAACGCCCGCAGGGAGCTCACAGGGGAAGGCCATCAGCCTTGTGCCTATCAGCGCTGCAACGAGGCTGCTTGAGCGAGATGATGTGACTACACCGCTCTGCCCCAGCCCCAGCCCCAGCGGTCCAGGCCCATGCACTCCCCCTCCCCCAGCACTGTGCAATCTTAGCCCCTCTCCTCCCCTCCCCTCCCCTCCCTTGCCCTCCTCTCCAGGAGCCTCCTCCCTCCCTCTGCCCAGCAGGCTGGCCTCTCTTCACCCCCAGCTTGTGGAATCTGGACCCTTAACCCTGCTTTCACGATACACTTGCTTTTGTCATTGATTTAAAAATGTACTGGTGGCTTGTCTTCCTTGGTGGCTCTGTTACCCCATCTCACAGATGAGGAACCGGCTGGGGGTTCGGGGACTTGCCCAAGGTCAGGGCGCTGGAAAATAGCACATGTGGGACTTGAGCCCAATGGTCTTACTCCACAGGCCCTGG
>NW_005353538.1:2324974-2333122 GCF_000412655.1 Myotis brandtii | reverse complement strand
CAGGCCGGAAGCCCCAGGTGTGGTGATTGACAGCGGCGGACAATGGCCTCCTCCAGGCAAGGCGAGCATTCAATGGAAGTGCAGGACAGGCCCCGCCCTGGCTAAGCCCAGGGAGGCCCCATCGCTGATTACGCTGCACTCTGTGTGTTTGTACTCCAGGTGGTGACAGCGGCGTGTCTGGAGCCATGTCCCCTCAGCAAGTGCTGCCCGCCCCCCCGCCCCTGCCCAGAGTGGGGCCAGCTCCCCTCACACAGCGCGTGGAATTTGGAGCTCATCACCAGAGGGCAGTCAGCTTCCCTCTCTTACTCTCCCACACTTTCTCGCAATGGATCCAGAGTCCTGTCCAGGTTAACCCGAAGTAGCCCGGCTCCCCTGTCCACTCCACAGCTCCCACCTGTGTCCTGGGCAGGTTCCCTCCTCCAGGCCCCGTGCCCATGTCTCCCTTCTCCCTGGCACTGCCCCGAGGACCTGGCGTCCAGGCCGCTGCCAGCAGGACCCCCTGGCCTGGTCAAGCGCGATTCGGGACGTAGCCTCCTGCTCGGGGCGACTCTTTGCTCTGCCCTCGGCCCTGGTGTAGGGCAGGACAGGCGGCTCACTCCTTTCCTTCTGCCTCTTTGGGGCTCACCGTAAAAGCTGAGCTTTCTTTTAAACAAGGCTTTGGGCTGAAGGGGCCATAAAATTTCCTCTGCATAAACCCCAAAAAGTGTATGAAGAGAAAGAAATTTGGGAGGACAAAGGTCAGAGGGAGTCTGCGCAAGGGAAGAATGAGGGGATATAACTCAGGGTTGAAACAAGAATTTCTTGGTAAATTCCAAGAATGAATATTCCCTATCCCCACTAAATTCTGTCTTGGAAAAGCAGAGAGGACCTACTATGTGCCGGTACTATACTCTGTGCATTACCACAACTTTGCCAGATGGGTATTGTCATCCCCAGTGTACAGATGAGAAAACTGAGGCTCAGAGGATTGGGTAAGTTGTTGTCTATGTCACAGACCCAGGAAGGGAACCTAGGTCTTAGCCACTTATCCACTGTGCCAAGCTAGCCTGCATTCCCCTCTCTGGAGCTTCTGAGGAGTGTGTGTGTGTGTGTGTGTGTGTGCATGTGTGTGTGTGTGCATGTGTGTGTGTGTGCATGTGTGTGTGCATGTGTGGTGTGTAGGGGTAGAAAGGAAAGAGAAGGAAGGGGTAGGGGCAGCCATTTCTCCTTCTGCTACCTAAGCTCCAGCTGTAGATCAGCCGCATTGGTCAATACGTTAGAGGTAGCTGCTGCCCTAGAATGGAAGCTGAGAGGGGCAGGTGTAGGGACGAGGGGGGGGGGGGGTAACAGTTGCAGGAAATTAGGGCGTGGCTGACATCGGAGGAGACAGCCAGTGAGG
The DNA here is from genome assembly GCF_000412655.1 of Myotis brandtii. Classification (NCBI taxonomy): domain Eukaryota; kingdom Metazoa; phylum Chordata; class Mammalia; order Chiroptera; family Vespertilionidae; genus Myotis; species Myotis brandtii. The sequence continues at coordinate 2,331,744 of NW_005353538.1, read as the reverse complement.
GCCTCGGTGGTCAGCAGGGTGGTCAGCAGCTGTGGGCGTCCTGGCATATCAGCAGGCACAGGATCAAAGAACAAGTAGGAAGGAATGTCCCCGGGGTGGTCTGGTGCCTATGATATCAGCAGAAAATTACAGGACAGGAGACAGGAGCTTACAGAATGAGGGGAGGGGACGAGAGGTTTCCATGGCTAATCCTGTTAAGGAGACAATTTCTTATCAAACTCATTATGCCTTTGAGAGGAGGGAGCAAGAGGGGGAAGCGGAGGTGGGGGAGAGGGCGGTGGAGGGGTTAGCCCTGGAGAAGGGAGGAGATGGGGGGGAGCTGTGGTAACAGAGCCTGCGGTTCCAGGGGCGGCGTGTGACTGGCAGGGGCTGAAGGAGTGGGACTTTGCCTGTCTCTGCACCCCCCCCCCGCCCCGCACGGGGAGGCCAGCGGTAAAAGCTCCCTGAAAGCCAGCTCTCCACCGGGCTGCTGGGAGCACCCTGCTGGCCCTGCCGGTGTCTGAGCCACAGATGCCCGAGAGGGAAGCAGGATCATCACTCTCGTCCATCTTGTCCCATCTTCTGTGGATCCAAGAGGACCATCCCCGTCTGCATAGAAGCCACAAATACTCCAGCGCATGGGACTGAGGGCCACACACAACGTCCCGTGGGTGCGCCATAGGGCAAAGACCCCTGGGCCGGGGTCTGTAGGAGCGAGGGCTGTAGGAGGAGTCGGTCCTCGAGGTGGCCGTCAGGAGTGGGTGGGGTTGGACAGATGGGGAGAAGTCTGACGGACGGCCAGCAGACACGGTGGAGCTCTTCCTGTGCACCTGGCGCCGTGCTAACCGAGGGACTGTTATAAAGATGCTTCAACTACTTCAGTGGCCAAGCCCAGCCCCTCAGCAAGTGTCGGCGGCGAGGACGCGGGGGAACGGAGCCCGTGTGCGCTGCTGGGGGAGGGACAGCGGTGAACAACAGGACGGCCACAGGGTCCAGCCCTCCACGCCGGGACAGAAGCAGGGATCAGGACAGAGATGTTACACCCACGTCCACAGCAGCATTACTCACCATCACTCCTGAGTGGAAGCCACCCACGTGTCCATGGTCAGAGGAAGGGCTAAACAGCAGGTGGTACAGACTTACGATGGGAGAGCATTCCACCTTCCACAGGAGGGCGTCTGCCCCGCTGCAGTGTGGGTGGCCCTGAAGGTGCTTGTTCAGGGAAATAAGCTGGTCACAAAGAAGACAGATACTGTGTGATTCTGCTCGGGCAGAAGTAGAATGTGGGGACCAGCTACGATGATAAGAACTATCAGTCCTGCCCTGTTCGCTGACGGTTCTGTTCTGGTTCGAAAGCGCTTCTCACCTGCCTGGGAGCCGCAGGCCCTGGGACATGGCGCTCACATCCGAACAGGTCGACCCCATCCTCCTTCAGAGCCGCCTGTCATTGTGGAGAGATTGACACCCTCCGGGCTGAGACAATCCAGTCCTGGAGGCACCTGCTCGTTACAACCCCAGCCCCTATGGCCTGGGGTCTGGGCCCGGGGCGCCCGCCCTTGCGACCCCCCAGCCCCCGTGACTGGTAACCTGTGATGATTACCCGTGCCCACTTCCCCTGCCTGTAATTCCTATTTCCCGTGCCATCTCTGTCCTTCTACCCAATACAGCAGCGGCTTGGGGTGGGGGGGAGCAGCTTTCTGTGGGTGACCTGCTGCTCCCGCACGCTGCCCGCAGGATTGGAACACACGCTCATAGGATTCACCCGTTTGCTGAATTGGCTCAAGTGACGGGCAGCCCAGACCCCTTGGCTGTCTGGCTACAATTCCACTTATGAGGTACCCGTACTAGTCAGCGTCACAGAGACAGACGAGAATGATGGCTGCCAGCGGCTTAGGGGGAGGGAAAATGGGAAATTGTTTAATGGGCCCAGGGTTTCAGTTTTGCAGAAGGAAACGGAAACCTTATTGGCTGATGAGAGAGAGTGTGAGGGGTGTGGACCCCGGTCCTGAAGCCAGGTACCCAGCAGCCCTGCACCCCTATCAGTGTAACTACTGCAGTCAGCTTGGAGTCCAGAGTGTGGAGGAGGGGAGGGGCCCAGTGGGGAGCAGGGGGACAAGAAGGGAGCAGCAGGAAGCCAGGAGGAGCCTTTTGCAGATGTCCTGGAGAAGGAAGAGGAGGCCATGGAGGAGGGAGAGGGGAAGGAGGGGGGAGGGAGAGGAGGGGGGAAGAGGAGGGGAGAGAACAGGGAGAAGGGAGAAGTGGGAGGGGGAGGAGGCTAGGGGGAGGAGGAGAGGGGGAGGGGAGGAGTATGCAGTGTGCAGAGGAGAGAGGAGATGGCAGTCGGACTGTCTAGAGCCGAGAGCTGTGTCACCTATGGATGCCATTCAGGGCCGGTTGCCTCCTTCTTGCCCAGTTCTCACATTTGTAAACAGAGGGCTCATCACAGCACTGACCTCACAGGTGCCGTGAGAATAAGATGAGACAAACCGCTCTAAAGTGACACACGCACGAGGCCCGTGCACTAAGTGCTCAGTGGCCCTGAGATGGGGGCGCAGGGCACCCTCAGCCCCTGCTGGAGGTTCAGGGGTAGGGACGCCTGTGACTGGAGCTGGGGTTACGTCAGGGGCCACAGGAGTTCGGGGGTGTGGGGAGCTGGATGGCAGAGGCTTTGCATGCTGGGAAGGGAGTTCAACGGCACCTGTTCACCGTGGAGGCCACTGATGGTTCTGGATGGCGGCCTTCAGGGAGGAGAGCGTTAGAAAGACAGATGGGCTATGTTCAGACAGAGAGAGCGAGAGCGAGAGCGAGAGTGAGGGGTGAGACTGGAAGGTGAGTAACAGGATGACACTTTTTCCTTTCCAGGCTCCTAGTCATCAATCCAAGTCCTACCCAGCCTCCCTCACCTGCCACCTTCACCCTCCTGGTGGGTCCAGGTGAGAGTAGGTGGAGGGGACACGGGAACAGCTTGAGCCTAAGACACATCCTATCAGGGCAGGTCATGCCCGACTCCAGGGCCTGGAGCGAGGACGCTGCCCCATGCAGTGGGCTGGGCAAGCAGCCACCGTCCTATTCACATCTAAGCACATCGAGGGCATCCAGTTCATTCGTGGGAAACCGGGAACCAGAACCCAGCCTTTCGGAGTCTGGCCACAGCTTCCGGAGCTGCTACGCTGGGAGGGGACAGCCCTCCCGCCCTGCCTCTGCCCCACCTCCTCCTGAGGGTCCTGCGGAATCCAGCTCCTGACCAACTCCCCGGGCCATCCACCGGCCTCCTGAGACACACGGGGCGAGGCCTGCGGCCCAGCATCAGAGTCAAATGGTGTAAAACCCTCCCAGCTTTCATCAGGGCACGTAGCACCTCCCCCCCCATCCTTCTGAGCCTTTACTTATTATTATAAAATTAATCTTCATTTGCTAAATAATTCATGAGGCAGTGACAGGAAATGCTTAGCAAAGCTTAAACTGCAGTCCTGGCCTGCCCGGTCCAAGTGTTCCGGAAGGTTCCAGGGTTAGAGACGGAGGGTAGGGCTGGGTCCTGGGCACAGCCTCTGTCCAGCAGGGGAGCAGGGAGGCGGGGCTGCAGGAGCGGACCCTCCCCGGCGACCAGGACACAGGCTCCCTGGGAACACGCTGCATGGGCTGTGCCCTGTGGCCTGCGCCCAGGAATGAGCTGTCGCCCCAGGAATGAGCCATCGCTACTGTCAGGATGGTGTGAGCTCTCCCTCCGCATCCTCAGACCCCTCCCCAAAGGGGATCAGGTTGCGGCCCACACCCAGGCTCAGGTGTGAGCACCGGCTAAGTCGGCACCCCTGGGTTCTACCATTCAGCCTGGGATCCCGGCCCCACTGCCTCCCTCCCGAGCTTGGCCTTCCTTGTGCAAAACAAAGATGGTGCCAGATGCTTTTTCTACGTCACCCAGTCAGAGCACCCAGTGAGCCTGCTGTCACCCAGTCAGAGCACCCAGTGAGCCTGCTGTCACCCAGTCAGAGCACCCAGTGAGCCTGCTGTCACCCAGCAGGAGCACCCAGTGAGCCTGCTGTCACCCAGTAGGAGCACCCAGTGAGCCTGCTGTCACCCGGTCAGAGCACCCCGTGTCCTGCCTTTCCTTCTACCGCCCTCGGGATGAGATCGGAACGGCTCCCCTGGGCTCTGTGCGCTCTCCGTGACAGGCGACTGGCCACTCCTGCAGCCACATCTCCAAGTCCGCGCCTCTCACCTCACCCCGCCCAGAGGCACTTGTTCCCCTTCCTTTCCCTCTCCTCGGCCTTTGCACACATGGGTTCCCGCCTGTGCTGGTCTGGGTGTCAGTTTCCCGCCGACCCACCTCCCACATGAACTTCCCGTCTTCAGGTCACAGCCCAGGTTTCACTTTCCCTGAAAAGCCCTGGGGACCAGGCAGGGTGGGCGGGACGTCCCTTCACAGGCCCCTGAGCCCCTGGGCTCACTGCACCCCACAGCATGCAGCCGCCTCTTCTGCATCCATTCCCTGTCTGTCAGGACCCCAGTGCACCCCTGGCGCCTTGCGGAGTGACTCGGTATATTCAGCATGAACACGTGACTGCGTGCAATGCTTCCGTGGGCAGGGAAGCCCAGGAGGACCTGCTGCAGGAGGGGCGGGAGCGGAGGGAGGACCTGGGGAGGCAGCGGAGCTGCCTCAGAGGCCCTGCTGGAGAGACAATGCCTCGAGACAACAGGGCACCACAGGCCGCCGATGGCCGGGGCCCTCCCGCTGCGGCCTGGGCTCAGAGCGGTCCTTCCTGGGCTCTGGGACTGACCGGCACGGAAGGCCAACACCCGAGGCATGGAAGTGGCTCCAAGCTGCTGTCTGCCCTGCGGGGCCAGAGGAGGCCAGGCGGCCCCTGAGCCCCACATGCTGACCACCCAGGATGCTCTACTCCCTGAAGACACCACCACTCCCTCCGCTGGGCCCGGCCTCAGGGCCTCCCACGCAGTGTGTGCCAACCCCGCACAAATGCCACCTCTTCTGTGACTTCCCAGCTCCCCGCCCCTTGGAACCACTCTTGCTCTGAGTCCTTGTTGAACACCGTTCTGTGAGTTGCACTGAAATGTTACGTGTGGGTCCCCTTGGCTGACAGGCGTCACGTTCTCTGGGGCCCAAGGTCCAGGAAGCACGATCAGTGGGGACCCAGCAACCTTGGGCTTGAATGCTAGTTCTTAGCCAGCAGTGGGCATGCAGCAGGCACGCTGTGAATGAATGAATGAATGAATGAATGAATGAGTCGGTGAAAGCACTTCACTTCCCTGAACTCCTGCTCCTTTCTAAAATGGGCATCATCATATCTACATCACACGGATGTGGCGGGACTGGCAGACACTCCATGGAAGAGTCTGAGCAGGAAATAAAAGGTTACTGTGGGTGCTCATCAATGCGCCCCACGCCCGCCTCCCGTCCGGGGGCACCACGTGCTGACGAGTGACTGTCAGGGGCATCACTGATGCCCAAGCCACTTGCGGGTGATGTCACCACCCAAAGCCACCCTCAGTGGAGGCTGCTGTGCTGACCTGGGGCAGCTTGCCCTTTATTTTAGTGCTTACCTCTCGCACAGAGAGGAGAGGGAAGGCATCGGGGAGGGCGGACGAAGAGGGAAGAACAGCCCAGCAGCCCCGGAGACAGCGGTGCAGCAGCAGCCCTTGCCGAGGCTCGGCCTCCTCCTGGCTCTGGAGCCCACTGAATACCAACCCCCAGCTGACGTGGACGCTAGGAAGGGCTGGGAGGAGGGTTTGAGGGCAGCTGCCTTACAAAAACAGCCAAGAAAACGCCTCTACTTTCAAACGTTCACCCACCGAGCCAGGAGCCAGCCCGGCCAGAGGCACTGGGTCTCGTCAGCACGGAGGTGCCCGCCGCCCTCCTGCACCGAGGCTCCTCACTGCGGCCTTTGTCTCACAGGTTTGCGGAGTTTGGAGGGATTTTATGACCATGACATCAGCTCCTCCATATTTGGAAAATAGGAAAGCCGTGGGTGCCGCGAGGGCTGGGAAGAAGGGAAAAACGGGCACAATGGGCTCCAACGTGGGCTCATTTTAAATGTAAGAGGAGAGCAAGGCACGAGCGTTGCGCTGATCCTGACGGGACGAGCTGTGTGACAGGAGGACAGGGAGTAACCATACGACAGGTGGCAGGGGCTGGGCCAGGCCTGTGCACCTGGCAATCCAGGTCAGCACGGGGAAATGCCCGAGGAAACGGAAAGTGTGTTTGCGTGCTGCTCAGCACCTGTGCCAGATGCCGGTCTGAAGTGGCGTTCAAGGCTGAGCAAGGTGCAGTGGTGCCGAGGGAACCTGTGCAGCAGCCAAGGACGGTTCTTCAGGTTCAAGGTCAAGGAATCTGCACAACATCCAACCAAGCCGAGGCCGCAGGTGCCGGCGGCGCAGCTGCTAGGGGCGCCCAGGGGTCCTGGTGGCGGCCAGAAGGGCCACCCACCTCAGTGAATTTCCAGTGTCAACCCAACTGGTCTATTTTGGGACAAGATGCTTGTTAAACACCACGTGTGTGAGAAGGAAGAGTGAGCCTGGTTCAGAGCCTCAGAGGACCGGCCCACACTCCTGTCTCAGAACCGTCCCCGGGCAGCAGCTTCGCCTACCCCGGGCCCTTGGACTTAGGAGCAAACGGCTGGCTCACAGCCTTTGACAGGGGGAGCTGCTCTGCTTCGTGCAGAAACGCTCTGTGCTCTGACCACTTTGGGAAGGCCCTTACTATTCTGATGGTTATTTTTATTCGCCTGGCAGTGTGCCCGCTCCTACTTGCCAAGTACACTCTGGCCTCAGGCGTTTGC
>NW_005353538.1:2322879-2324946 GCF_000412655.1 Myotis brandtii | reverse complement strand
CGCTGCCCCCTGCCCAGGAAGCCCTTCCCCAGATCTATGTCCCTCACTCAGCACCCCCTTCAGGCCTTTGCCCATGTTCAATTCTGCGCTGTGCCGCCTGCCTGTCCTCCTCACCCCTCCCCCTCTGCCTCTCCTTGGCACTTATGTACCTAGCATATCACTCACTCATTTACTGTGGTGGTTGTGTAATGTCTGTCTCTTCCCACTAGCATATATGCCACGCGAGACTGAGATATCTATTACACTCACCGATCTAGCCTCAGGTCCTGGATGAGTATCTGCCACAGAGAGAGGGCTCACTATGTAGGAAACTACTAGTAAATAGCTCCATTATGCCCACGTCCCCTGGGCTTAGGCCCGTTGTTTCACCTTTTGGGTGGCCTTCAGGTGTTGCTTCCCTCGAGCCCAGCACTGCTGGCAGGAGGCTGTTTTGTCCCTGGGCCCAGGTGTGCCTGGTCACAGCGCGTACCCTCTGGGTGACAGATGCACAACCGAGCACCCTCAGAAACTGGCGGCTGGAAGACTGGGTTGGGATGTGACCAGATCTTAGGTCGTCCAGACCCTGTCCTCCAGTGCCAGAGCCTGACACTGCAGAAGAGCAGGTTCAGTCTATGAGGTGGATGGACGCCTCTGGGAGAAGTGTCTCCACCCACCCCTCACTATTATCTTCACGACAAGGTTGGGGCAGAGGACTGGTGGCCTGACTCAGGGTCTTAGACCTCATGCTAATAATAGATGACATTTTTGAGCACTTGCTATGGGTCAGGCACTTCATGTGGATTACCTCATTTTATCCTCCCAACTAATCTGTATCCTGTCATCACCATCATCACCATCAACACCATCACTATCACCATCATCATCATTACCATCATCACCATTACCATCATCATCATTACCATCATCACCATCACCATCATCATCGTTACCATCACCACCATCAACATCACCATCAATACCATCACCATCACCATCATCATTGATACCATCATCACCACCATCACCATCACCATCACCACCATCATCATTAATACCATCACCATCACCATCATCATTAATACCATCACCATCACCATCATCATTAATACCATCACCATCACCATCATCATTAATACCATCACCATCACCATCATCATTAATACCATCACCATCACCATCATCATTAATACCATCACCATCACCATCATCATTAATACCATCACCATCACCATCATCATTAATACCATCACCATCACCATCATCATTAATACCATCACCATCACCATCATCATTAATACCATCACCATCACCATCACCATCACCATCATTAATACCATCACCATCACCATCACCTCTGTTTTATAGCTGAAGGAACTGAGGCCTATAGAGTCCCTTATGTAGTTAGGGAGCTGGCAAAGCTAAGGAGTCAGAAGCAGATTACCTTCAGCCCACTCACACATTACAGAGAGAGAGCATGAGGTCAGGTCTGTTGAGTCCCATCCTGTGCCCCTTCTCTCATACCAAGCTACTGCCCTTAGTTTATTCTGTTCTAATTTCGCTGAGCAAAAGGTCAGGAAGACTTCCAGGAGATGTTGACATTTGAACTGGGTCATTGTGGCCCAGATAATGTTATTGGCCAAGTTATTGGCCAAGTTTCCTTTTCCTATGGCTAAGAATAAAACTATAGTTCCTAGCAGCCCGGTGGGCCCGAATGACCAAATTCTGACTCTGTGATGGGGCTAACATGATGCACCCACTCCACACTCACCCCCTCTCCTCCCTGCCCTGGCCGCAAGCCTGGCATCTAGGGCAGGGCTCTGAGGCCCAGTAGAAGGAGAGCTGTGCCCCCAACCGACTCACTGGGGTAGAAACACCCTTGTAAGGTGCCAAGTCATTGAGGTTGGAGCTGCTTATCACAGCAGATTGCCTACCTTGGCTAACGCAGCCTCATTCGAGGATGTGTCTACAGGTGAAGACGTGGGGAAGGACTTCCTGAGAAGCGAGAACCCCTTCGCAAACTCTATGGGATATGATGGGAGTTTTTAAGCCGGCACTTTTCATGGGAGGTGGTGGGAAATGAGCTAGACT
>NW_005353538.1:2292762-2322829 GCF_000412655.1 Myotis brandtii | reverse complement strand
CGATGGGGGTGCTGACGGGATTCATTTCAAAGGCTGACGCATTTAATCTGCGTTTTAGAGGGATCATTCCAGTGGTGTGTTCCCTCAAGACCTTTCCCAGGAATTCTGATCTGAGAGGTGCTCATGGAAAATGCAGTTCTGCTTCTCCTTAGACCAGTGGTTCTCAACCTTGGCTGCACATTAGAATCACCTGGGAATCTTTTTAAAATCCTGATTTCTGGGCCTCATCCTCCGGAAATTCTGTTTCTTTGTTATGGGGTGGGTGGCCCCACCCCATAACAAAGAAACAGAATTTCCGGAGGATGAGGCCCAGAAATCAGGATTTAAAAAAGATTCCCAGGTGATTCTAATGCGCAGCCAAGGTTGAGAACCACTGCTCTAGAGGAAGCCCCGGGGAGCTCTCTGCCTCTCAGGTCCCTCTGTGTGGCCGGTATTGGCAGAGGGGCAGGAAGGAAGGCACCTGTTTGAGGTAACCCCGTTGGAAGGGGAGGGGCTGATAAGGTTGGGGTCCCTCCCGTGGGTGCTTTGAATTCCAAGAGGGACTGTTCCTGCCAGCAGGTCCTTTAGGGAGGAAGGGGATGGGCTGTTGTCACACAGGCTTGGCAACTCTCGTTTCTGTGTTGGTAAAGTTTGGCATTCTGGCCCCAATTTCTTGCACTTCAGTCAGTTCCACTCACCACATTTGCTGAGTGCCTACTATGTGCCAGGCAGAAAACAAGAGAGCCACATGCGGGTCTTTGGCCCCTTGAGTGTGGCTCTTCCTAAGCCTTAGGAGGACCCTAATTAAGTTAATAACAGTGTACCTACCTATATAGTTTAAGTTTAAAAAATTTGGCTCTCAAAAGAAATTTCAATCGTTGTCCTGTTGATATTTGGCTCTGTTGACTAATGAGTTTGCCGACCACGGCCTTAGACAATCGCACCGCACGTCAGCACGCCCATGACTCTGCCTTCGCCGGTTTACTCTCTTCACGGGCTCACCACTATTTGAAGCTCTCATTTACTTATGCATTTATTTTCTATCTCACTAACTAGAATATGCTCACAAGACCATCCATCCCGTCTCATTTGCCATTTATTCCCAGCAGCGAGGTGAGTACCTGGCACCTAACAGGCACCCAATACAATTTTAGTGACAGAAATGAAAGGCCCTGAGAAGTACTGCAGTCAAGGGCTTTGTTCACGGTGTTTGCAGGATCTACTAATATTCCCCTTGACGAGCACACTTTGCAAGTGCTGTTCCAGTGGCCAGTGGCAGATGGCATAGCTCTTTGCTGACTGTGCCTACGGACTCCAAGGGCCACTGAGGGCCATGACCCTTCATGGTGGTGGGGGTGGGAGGTCCAACTAAAACGCAAGGAAGCCACTGGCCACGGCAGCTGGAACCTGGTGCTGAGGCTGGAGCCTTGCTCCCTGGAGAGCTCAGAGCAGGATTAGGTCTCCTGCTCCCGCCAGCCTGGCTCCACTCCAGCTGCCAGGCCAGCTTCCCACACATGGCAGCTGAGCGCAGATGCTAAGCTTTAAGGATTAATGCTGGCCCCTTGCAAACCCAGCTCCCACATTGAGTGATTTCAGCTGGGCACCAGGAGCCCAGGCAAATGAGTTAATGAAATCCAAGCCTCCTTATGGGGAAGCAGCGAGGCCCAACGACCAGCGCTCCGTGGGGCTGGTGGGGAGACAAGTGCCCCGAGGGCCTCACTGTGCCCAGCTCTCTCGGCACCAGCACAGATGATCAGGGGCCTAGGAGCTATGCCTGGGTTGGTCGCAGAGAACCTGAGAGCAAGAGGGGCTTTGGAAAGCATCCTCATCTTTGCAGTCATTGCAAACATTTATTGAGCAGCTACTGTGTGCCAGGCAGTGACAGAGTCCTCTCAACAATCCTACAGGTAGGCATTATTGTCCAAATTTGAAGATGAGACCACTGAAGCTCAGAGACAGATTTCTCCAAGATCCTGGAATGAGTGAGTGAGTGAATGGAGGAGGGACCCTTCTTTGAACTCTCTGCCCAGTGCTCTTTCCCTCGCTCACGGTGGCTTCCTGGAGCCTTAGCCGCTGCCATTCTGTTCTGCTGTGACCCAGGCAGGCATTCCCAGGCGAAGGCTTGGCTCTGGGCCCTGGAAGCTCTCTGCTTTCCTGCTCTGACAAGCTATTTGAGAGAAGGCGGACGAGGAAGGATGGGCCCAGACTCTGGGTCCAGGTCCTCACCCCGAGCTCCTCCCGCCCTCCCCAGCTGTGTGCTCTTGCCTTCCTCTTCAAATAAAAAAAATTCTCACAGCAGCTGTTTGTAATTTTCACAAGGGCTCCTCAGCTGTAGCCTCGCTGGATTCTCAGCCTCATCCTGGGAGTGAAGTGCGGAGGCTGAGAGGGGAGCTGTGAGGTGCCCCAGGGTCCCAGGCCGAGAGGGAGCCAGAGATCTCAGGGTTCCTGACCTCTGATCTGTCATCTCATTGTCTTGTTACTAATGGGGTTACCCGCCGTGGAATGGGGTCCTCGGCAAGGCCTCAGCCTCCCTCCCCCTCCCTGTCCTCAGCCTCTCTCCCACGGACACCAGTGATGGGCACTCAGGACTGCAGGTGAGTTATTAGGAAGGTCAATATCCGGGGAAAGGTGCCTTGCAAAGAGCTGGTCTTTACAATTCAGACTGAAGGTGGTCCCTGTGCTGAGTCCCTCTCCCACGAGGCCCACAGACCCCACCTTTCCCGGGCCAGGCACGCCCCTGCATACAGCATCCGCCTGGGGAGATGCACGAACCCACACTCAGGACTCCCTGGTGCCCGCCGTGCCAAGCTCACACCCTGTAGAATCAGCTGCCTGTGCTCGTGGTGTAGACTTTCTCGAGGGCTCTGAGGAAGTCCAGGTGGACTCGGGGTGTCAGAGGCTGAGTTATGCGTTTCTGGGGTGGGGGCCATCACTCCCCACCCCACCTGACTGGCACCACCCCCTATGGGACACCCACCAGCCACACCCTCCCGGCTCCCGGGGCCCCACTCTGCTGAGCTCACACCTGCGGAGGAGGCAGCAGGCTGTGGCCAGCCTGGCCCCTGGTGCAGGTTTGCTTGGAATGCCCTTGGAGGTCTGGGCAGACTTGGGGAGACTGAGTCGTGTGGCTCTAGGGCAGGGGCCCTTTTCCCCTCGCACACTGACTGCCCCTGGGCAGAGCCCTCCCTCCACATGGCCTGATCTTGGTCTGTTTAAACCTGATGAGCTCTGCTGGCCTCTCCCTGACGACTCCCTGAGACCCGGCCCAGCACGAAGGCCAGCGGGCCCGGGCAGGGACAGGTACACTTGGTGCACCTGGGATTTTTGCTGAGTGGCCTCAGACCAGCATGGCACTGAATTTGAACCTGTATCAGTCTAGTGAGCACCACTCACCCTACCCGCTGGCTCACTGAGAACCTACCTCACGCAACGCGAGCACCACTGGAGGCTCTTTCAGTGACTGAGCCTAACCGGCAGCCGGCAGGCAGAGGCAGGTCTCAGGCTGCCTTGAGCCTTTTGCTGACCTGCCCCTGGGCTTTATGCTGGAGGAAGCTGGCCTTGATGTGCAGGTTGGCCCCTCCCACGCACTCCCAGGTCCATCAGAAGAAGCCACAAACAGTGGATTGCTTTGTAGCTCCAAATTGGTAGACCAGGCCTGGTCACAGGCATTGTCTACATTGACCTGTACCGGAGTCACAATCAAGAGGCCCTAGAACCAAAACACCTGTGGGGGTGGGGTTCACCCCATGTCAGAGCACAGCCCAATTAGCTCCACAAGTGACACACCCAAAGGGAGATCTCAGCAGGCACCAGACCCTGCTGGGGTGAATTCTGCTTCATGGGGTCAGCTCCCATACAGCAGCACATACACTGTGGTCAGGGTTGACCCTCACAGTGAGTCAGCCTGAGGGTCAACCACACACAAGGGTGGGCCAACAGCAATCAAGACTCAACGACAACAGGAGGCTCAAATACCACACACTGGGGCATCCCTGGGCACCTGGCTCAGGTGATCAGAGAGACTGTGCCACTGAGCCTCAAACACCTACTACATGTCACCATACTAAGACTGGGAGACACAGAAGGTCTACTTAATACACAGAAACAAATGCAAAGAGGCAGCCAAAATGGGGAGATAAAGAAACATGTCCCAAATGAAAAACAGGGGAAATCCCCAGAAAAAGAACTAAGTGAAATGGAGGCAAGCAATGTATCAGATAGCATTCAAAACAATGGTTATAAGGATACTCAAGGAACGTAGGGGAAGAATGGATGAAATCAGTGAGAACTTAAAGAGATAGTAAGCATAAGAAAGGACATAGAAACCATAAAAAAGAACCAGCCAGAAATGAAGAATACAATATCTAATATGAAGAGTTTACTAGAAGGAATCAAGAGCAGGTTAGATGCAGCAGGAAGTGGATCAACAGTTTGGTAGAAAAGGTAGCAGAAAACACCCAAATAGAACAGCAAAATAGAAAATAAAATTAAATAAAAAATGAGACTAGTTCAAGGGACCTCTGGGACAACATCAAGTGTAACAACATTTGCATCATAGGGGTACCAGAAGGAGAGAGAAAGCAAGAGGTTGAGACCCTATTTGAAGAAATAATGACTGAAAACTCCCCTAACCTGGTGAAGGAAAAAGACACATGAATCCTGGAAGCTCAGAGAGTCCCAAAGTAGATGGAGACAAAGAGGCCCACACCAAGACACATCATAATTAAAATGCCAAAGATTAAAGACAAAAAGAGAGAATCTTAAAAGCAGCAAGAGAAAGACAGTTAGTTACCTACAAGGGAGCTCCCAGAAGGCTGTCAGCTGATTTCTCAACAGAAACATTGCAGGCCAGAAGGGAGTGGCACAAAATATTCAAAGTGCTGAAAAGTAAGGACCTACAACCAAGGCTACTCTACCCAGCAAGGCTATCATTTAAAATGGAAGGAAAGAAAATGCTAAAGGAGTCCATTACCACCAAACTAGTGTTACAAGTAATGCTAAAGGGACTTCTTTAAAAAAAGAGGAACATAGTTATAAAAAAATAAATGGGCAATAAACATGTACCCATCAATAATCACTTTAAATGTAAATGGATTAAACGCTCTAATCAAAAGACACAGGGTAGCTGGATAGATAAGAAAACATGACCCATATATGTGCTGTCTACAAGAGACCCACCTCAGAACAAAAGACACACAGGCTGAAAGTAAAGGATGGAGAAAGATACTTCTGCAAAAGAAACGAAAAGAAACCTGAGGCACCAATGTGGAAATCAGACAAAACAGACCTCAAAGCAGGGACTACATAATAAGAGACAAAGGAAGACATTACATAACGATAAAGCCATCATTCCAACAAGACGATAAACCCTTGCAAGTATTTATGTATCCAACATAGGAGGATCTAAATATATAAAGCGAATTCTCGATGGACATAAATGGAGACATCAGCAGTAATGCAGTTATAATAGGGATTTTAATATCCCATTGACATCAGTGGATAAATCTAGACAGAAAATCAGCAAGAAAACAATGGCCTTAAATGACACATTAGACCAGATGGATTTAATTGATATTTTCAGAGCATTTCACCCAAAGCAGCAGGATAGATATTCTTTTCAAGTGCACATGAAACATTTTCTATGATAGACCATGTTAGGACGCAAAAAAAGTCTCAGTAAATTTAAGACGATTGAAATCATGTCAAGCTCCTTTCCAACCACAATAGTATGAAACTAGAAATCTATAATAATAAAAGGGTAATATGCTAATTAGACCAGACGTCCTTCCTGATGAAGCCGGGGCCAGAGGGAAGCCAGCCCGGGTCCCGGGTGTCTGTGGGAGGTCCGAGGGAAGCCGGTGCCGGCAGCCGGGGGGAGGAAGGCCTGCTCTTGTACAAGTTTTTGTGCATCAGGCCTCTAGTCAATTATAAGAAAAAGAACCCTGCAATACACACAAATCTGGAGCTGGACCGAGGAGCGCCAATCCCGCATCCCAGGGGTGGATGGCGAGGGAGGGAGGCCAGTGCGCCCACCGCCCTCTCCCTGTGACTCCTGGGCTCGCTGGGAGCGCCCCTCTCTGGCTCTCGGGCTCAGTTTTCTCTTCTGTGGGACGCAACTCTGCAGAACAACGGGTGCGCAGTGTCCTTCCGGGAAACCCACCCTCTGGGGGCAGAGAAAGGAACAGACAGCTCTGCTTCCCGGCGCCTCCCAGAGGCCAGGTGCATGGGGCAGGCTGCTCTCCAAGGACCCCTGGTCCCCACACGAGGCGGAGGGTCAGGGCCAGGTGGCTCAGGAGGGGTTCCCAGAAGGTGAGCTCGCGTGTCCAGAAGTGTCCTGAGGCCCCTGCCCTTGCACAGATGCCCTGACCTCTGCTCTCCGCACCCACGGGCTCTGCAGCTCCAGCCAGGAGAGGGCCAGTGCCCCTCCGTCCATGCTGTCACCCTCCTCCGAGGCCAGCTCCAGGCCTGTGGGCCGGCTCTCCCCCTCCCAGGGCAGAGGTTAGGCATCAGGCCCTCGGGGCTCCCCTCCCCTGCAGGGGCCATGGACCACCCCGGGCACACTGAGGCGCCAGGGCCAGGGAGGGAGACCCGGTCACGTCACAGTCACGAGGAGCTGCCCGGGGAGGAAGCGTGTGCAGGCATTGACCTGTACCGGAGTCACAATCAAGAGGCCCTAGAACCAAAACACCTGTGGGGGTGGGGTTCACCCCATGTCAGAGCACAGCCCAATTAGCTCCACAAGTGACACACCCAAAGGGAGATCTCAGCAGGCACCAGACCCTGCTGGGGTGAATTCTGCTTCATGGGGTCAGCTCCCATACAGCAGCACATACACTGTGGTCAGGGTTGACCCTCACAGTGAGTCAGCCTGAGGGTCAACCACACACAAGGGTGGGCCAACAGCAATCAAGACTCAACGACAACAGGAGGCTCAAATACCACACACTGGGGCATCCCTGGGCACCTGGCTCAGGTGATCAGAGAGACTGTGCCACTGAGCCTCAAACACCTACTACATGTCACCATACTAAGACTGGGAGACACAGAAGGTCTACTTAATACACAGAAACAAATGCAAAGAGGCAGCCAAAATGGGGAGATAAAGAAACATGTCCCAAATGAAAAACAGGGGAAATCCCCAGAAAAAGAACTAAGTGAAATGGAGGCAAGCAATGTATCAGATAGCATTCAAAACAATGGTTATAAGGATACTCAAGGAACGTAGGGGAAGAATGGATGAAATCAGTGAGAACTTAAAGAGATAGTAAGCATAAGAAAGGACATAGAAACCATAAAAAAGAACCAGCCAGAAATGAAGAATACAATATCTAATATGAAGAGTTTACTAGAAGGAATCAAGAGCAGGTTAGATGCAGCAGGAAGTGGATCAACAGTTTGGTAGAAAAGGTAGCAGAAAACACCCAAATAGAACAGCAAAATAGAAAATAAAATTAAATAAAAAATGAGACTAGTTCAAGGGACCTCTGGGACAACATCAAGTGTAACAACATTTGCATCATAGGGGTACCAGAAGGAGAGAGAAAGCAAGAGGTTGAGACCCTATTTGAAGGTGTGTGCAGAAGCCGCTGGGGAGGAGGGACCCCGCTGTGAGCGGTGTCAGGGAGCAATCAGCTGCAGAGTCAACATTTTTATCAGCGCGAGTAGCTAACCGGGGGCCGGCCATTGAGCAGGGGCTGGAGTCGGGATGGGGGCTCATGGCTGATCACCAGGGATGTGAAATTCCAGCCATTTGACTCAGAGGCAGCACACTTCCCCCATCGCCTGGGCCTACATTTCAAACTTGAATCCCTGATATAGAGTTCATCTTCTCCTACAACTTCCTGCTAGGTGGCAAGTCATTTTTTCCCAGCCAGAGTGGCCGTGTGGGGCAGTGGACAGAGCCCCACACTGGTCATGGGCCTGAGGGCTGACCTAAGAGTCCCTGGCTCTGGTGTCACGCCCAGGGGAGGAGGGACCCCGCTGTGAGCGGTGTCAGGGAGCAATCAGCTGCAGAGTCAACATTTTTATCAGCGCGAGTAGCTAACCGGGGGCCGGCCATTGAGCAGGGGCTGGAGTCGGGATGGGGGCTCATGGCTGATCACCAGGGATGTGAAATTCCAGCCATTTGACTCAGAGGCAGCACACTTCCCCCATCGCCTGGGCCTACATTTCAAACTCGGATCCCTGATACAGAGTTCATCTTCTCCTACAACTTCCTGTTAGGTGGCAAATCATTTTTCCCAGCCAGAGTGGCCGTGTGGGGCAGTGGACGGAGCCCCACACTGGTCATGGGCCTGAGGGCTGACCTGAGAGTCCCTGGCTCTGGTGTCACGCCTGGTGACTGGACCTCCTGGACGCTGGCCCAGGAGCTGGACTGCAGCTGTGGCTCTCACATCCTGGGCCCTGGCCTGGCTGCGCGAGTCCCCAGAGCACATTTTACCGAGTCCTGATTCCTGGCCTCCCCTCGGGGCGTGCCCTTCAGTCCATCTGGGATGCGGGCTGAGCATCTATGTTTTCAGGAATCCCCACGGCGATTTTAGCGCACGACCAGGTTTGTGAGCCACGTGGCCAGGGAATATTTCCTTACCCTGCTTGTCCCATCAGAGGCATCGACCCAGCAGGCCACGTCCTCCTCACTGACACTCCGACCGCCTCTTGGCTCCGACGATGCCATTGCCTCCCGGCTCCCTCCTCCCTCCCTGCCACACCCTCTCCATCTCCTCTCGTGCTTCCTCCCTCTGTTCCACATCTAAAAGTTGGGTGCCCCAATCCCTTCTCTACCTACGCCCTCTCCCTTGGTTTATGCCTCTACTCCCATGGCTTTGAGTCCCACCCCTATGCCAACGGCTTCCTGGGCCTGAACCCCGCGCCCTGATCTTCCCAGAACGGCTGACTTCTCGCCTCCACCTGGATGTCTCCCCGTCATCTCAAAGTGAACAGGCACAAACCCGCGCATTCAGCTCCCAGACCCCAGCCTGCTTCCCGCCGTCTTCCCGTTCTCCACTAAGGGCGTTCCAGCAGGCGCTAACCCCGAACATGGGCATTGTCCTGGGGTCCTCCTCTCCCCTTTGGGATCTCATCTAACCCTCAGCCCCTCTTGTTGGCTTGATCTCCAAATAGACCCCAGCCCCTCCCACTTCTCTCCACACACACACCGTGGCCTGGCCTGCGCCTCCTCGGTTCCCAGCCGGCTCGGAAGCCGGACCATTCTTTCCGCTTCCACACCTGTCCTCTAATCCATGTTCTACTCGATGCCTGGGTGCTCTTTAAAAACATGTCATCTCCGCCTCTATCTTGTCACAACATTTAAAATCCAAACTCCTTCCCAGGATCTTAAAGTCTTTCATCATCTGGCCCCCCGACCTCCTGGACCCCATCTCTGTGGCTCACACTCCTCGGGCCACTCCGGCATTTCCGCCCTGGCCTTTGCGCTGGCCGTCCCTTTGCTGGAAAGCTCCCCACTGACCTCCACACAGCTAAACGCCACCTCCCCGACTGGCCTTCGCTGGCCACCCCGTCAGCACTGGGTACCAAGCGCCCCCTTTTGCTTTATTCTGTTTCCATTCTCTGCACAGCACGTGCCACTGTCTGATATTAATAGTCTGGGCTGATCCTTTTCTTGTTTGTTTGCAGCCTCTCTCTCCTAGGGGCAAAGCCCAGAAGGTCAGAGACGTCATCTGTTTTATTTACCGCTGTGTTCCCACTGCCTAGGACACAGCTCGCACACGGTGGTACTCAATCGATCTGTATTAATAAGTGAATGAATGTACGTTCCTGTCCAGTTCTGGAGGAACATGATGCATTTAGAATATGGAACAATTCATTATGCTGTTTCCTATAAAAGCTTTGTGGATGCCCAGACACTCCAGGCACTGAAGCTTCGCTTCTCGAGACAGTGAATTCCATGAAGACAGGAGCTAGCTACCCTCCCTTCTCTGCAGAAGCCCCCAGAGCACAGGGTCCGTAGCGCTACCCTCCCTTCTCTGCAGAAGTCCCTAGAGCACAGGGTCCGGCTGAGCTTCATACATGTTTGCCAAGAGCATGATGGATGGTCTTCTCGTGGCTAAGGAAGGACACGGAGGTGGAGAGCAGGGAGAACAGTGCTTGGGAGTCCATGATGCTGGGGGTCACGCCGCCTCCTTGGCTGGTCCTGGGGCTCAGCTCTGTCCTCTACTTCCTGGGCTGGCTGCCCTCAGAGCAGTGCCTGACTTCCTTCCTTGTTCACGGCCAGAGCAAGACAAAGCCCCAGGCAGCTTTCCCACTTCACCCCCCACTGCGAGTGGGGCAAGGAGCTTGGTGCAACTTTCAGCTCCAAGGGTCAGTCTGCCCGAGGAGGTGGAGTGAGGTCGGAGAGAGGCTAACTCCGGACTGTGCTGGCTCTGCGACCTAGGGCAGGACTTCATCTCTCTCTGTCTCCACATCTTTATTCGTCAAAAGAAATGCATCATAGCAGTAGGTGCTCGCAGGATTGCTGTGACGAGTAAACGTGAAAATGCATGCAAAGCTCTTTGTGCAGTGCCTTGCACACAGTAGCTGCTCAATAAATGTTGGCTCTTTTAATGATCCTGAATACTAGTGGCCTTGAGCTGGGACCTGGGGCTCCAGGTCCTCTACCTGGGAGTTTCTCCTCACTCCCCGCCCTCTGCAGTCGGGGACAAGTCCCCCGAAACCGTCCTCCTCTCTGCCTCGTGCAGCTGCAGAGTGCTAGCCCTTCCTCCCAGCACTGCTGTGCGGATTAATTAGTGCTAATTAATGGGCTCTGAAAAGGAAAAGCACCCAGGTGAGTGCTGATCATGGTTATTAATGGGAACCACGAGCTGGAGAAGGTGCTGAGCCGGGTCCCAACATCACGCAGATCCCAGAACAGTGAGGGGAGCTGAGAAAGCGGCTCTTAAGCTTGGAGGCTGAGGTGCCAGGTCTGCCGGCCTGACAAGGGGCTCCAACCAGAACAAAACCCGCGCAGTCATGCAAAACCACTCAGTGAGCCACAGAGGGGGGTCTCAGAGGAGTGCCCCGGACTGGAAGGGACCCTGCCGGTCACTGGGCCACAGCTGTCCCTTCGAGGACAATGCAGCCAACATGGCCCTTTTGCCCCTTTGAAAGGTGGCCGTGCCCACGCACTCTGAGGTGGGAAGGGGCTGCTCACCACAGAGATAGCAGTCAGAACTACCAATGTCCCCTCCTCACCGTGACAGCGAGCTCACCTACTAAGCACCAGGAGCTGGGAATTCTGCATAAAGGCATTGCTCTGTCTTGGGGGGACCAGATTAATTGTGGGGCCATTTGCATTCAGTAAAACGCGCTCTTTTAGCAGACGCTCTAAAAGGCTTGGCATACACAGGAAGTCCTGAGCCATCCCCATAATCAAGGCGCACTCCCATCACCTGCCAGGTTCCTTCGTGCCACTTTGTCCTCAGACCCTCTCCTTGCCCTCGGCCTGGGAAGCACTGGCGGGTTTGCATCCCTGTAGCTTTGCCCTTCCTGGAATGCCACATAAATGAAATTACGCAGTGGGCAGCGGTGGAGGCTGGCTTCTTCCACCCTGTACAATGCGTCTGCGCCCGATGCACTGAGATGAGTGCTCATAAAGTCCACGCACTGAGGATTTTACGTGTGTTAATCTCTTTCCACCGTAAGACCATTCCGATTTAGGTACGATTACTCTCCCCATTTTATAGATGAACAAATTGAGGCTTGGAAATGCTAGTTACCTTAATTAAGGTCATGCTAATACGTCACGGGGAGAGAACTGGAACTCAGGATTTCTATGTCATAGCGCACGGGTCCAATCACTGCGGCCTTCATAGGCACGTCGGGGATGGCCTGTCTGGACACCCACACCGCAGGCGTGGATAATTGTTTGCATCGAGTCTACCCT
Organism: Myotis brandtii; assembly: GCF_000412655.1. NCBI lineage: Eukaryota > Metazoa > Chordata > Mammalia > Chiroptera > Vespertilionidae > Myotis > Myotis brandtii. Next base: position 2,310,972 of record NW_005353538.1, on the reverse strand, counting down.
TTTCCAGAGGCCCTGCTTGTCCCTGGAGCTCATCCTACCTCCTGAACATTCACTTCCTTTTCTCTGTGAACTGGAGACTGCCTGACCGCGGCGTTACAGCTTCCTATAGAAACACACTACCGTTCTCACGGAGGCGAAACCCTACGGCCATGGGTGGGGGTCTCAGCCCAGACAGAGCAGGCGCCTTTTGGGAAGATGGGGACGAGGTCAGGGGTCAGAGGGCAGCGGGGGCTTGCGGACGAGTAGGGTGAAGTTCCATGTTCTGTGAGAACCCAGCCTGGTTTCTTTGGGACTCACTCTCTAATTTCATTCCAGCGGCTGCTTTGTGGATCCATTTACAAGCCCAGTGGGATCTGGGGGCGCAATGGGGTTTGACACCACAACACGTTTCTTTGGAGAAGTGCTGATGGGGCTGGGGAGGCAGCATCCACGTGGGCCCCGCGATGAGCACACCCACCAGGCTTTCTCCTCCGCCAGGTCCCGCTGGCCTCGCTGTGCAGAGCGGGAGGAGCTGCCTGCAGCCACGTGACCCTCGTCTTCCCCAACGACATCAATTACTCTGATGTGCATGCGAGTGCACTGACCTACTTGGAGGATTCATAAATATAAATAAATTAAACGGTAATGCCTAAGGCCGCCTGGGCAAGCGTGTGGGGAGGGAGGGAGAGCTGCGGTGGGTGGCCAGTGGGGAGGGCCCGCAGGCCTGGTGCAGGAGAGCCCAGAGGGCTGGGCCTCGGGGGAGAGGAACAGCCACCGGCCGCTGTGACAGGACCCTCCTCTCTAGCACTGGCGGAGCTTGCTGCCCCCGCCCAGGGGGGGAGTGGCCCCGAAGCCGGGACTGGTGATTTCTTGCTGCCAGCAGCCTGGTCCGTGTATCCCAGTGCATCAGAGAGAAATCTTTCCGATTTGTGCTTTGAAGTGAATAAGGTTGAAGGAGAAGGAGCCGATATTGATTCCCAAGGAAGAAAGTGGTCGAAACCATGTGCCCAGTCTGCAACCCTTCCCACAGGGCTTGCACATCCTGATCTCTGATCATTCTCACTCCTCTGCACAGGAGGCAGGGACACTATTGTGGTTCCCATTTTACGGATGAGAACACGGAGGCCCAGGCAGATGCAGTGGGTATGCAGGGTCACCAGAGGGTTTCCTAATTCAGGAACCGTGGCCTCCCCCGCCCCCCACACACTGCTTTGGGGGCCTGCTTGGTCTGGGGACTCCCCCTCGTTCCATCTCCCTGTCTATGTCCAGCGCCTGCTCCATCACCAGCTGCCTTGTTCCCGAGCCTCCTGGCCTCTGGCCTTGCCCTTGGATTCCTCCTGTTACCCCTCTGCCAAGCAAGCCCTCTTCAATGCTGTCCCCCTCAGCTCCCCTTACCAAGGGGGGGACAGCGCTCCTCCCTGCAGCGGACTCCCTGTCATCGCAGCACGCCGCTCTCTCCCGCCACTATCACAAGCGCCTCGACACCCTGCCTGGCATTGCGAGCCACCCTTTCTTTTTTCTTTTTAAAAAAATATAGTTTTATTGATTTCAGAGAGGAAGGGAGAGGGAGAGAGAGATAGAAACATCAATGATGAGAGAGAATCATTGATCAGCTGCCTTCTGCACGCCCCACAATGGGGATTAAGCCTGCAACCCAGGCATGTGCCCTGCCCGGTAATTGAACCAGGACCTCCTGGCTCATAGGTTGATGCTCAACCACTGAGCCACGCCGGCTGAGTGCAAGCTACCCTTCCCAGGTCTGTGTCTGCTCCCCGCTCGTTAGCCTATGAGCTCTTTGGGGAGCGTCTGGTGGCCCAGGCTCAGACCCCCACCGTCCCTCAGACAGGAACAGGGGTGAGCCCTAGCCACGCCAGCACCCATGAAATGGGGGGGGGGCAGAGACCTCCCAGGTCCTTTCCAAGCCCTCGCTCCCAACTGTGGCCCCCACCATACAGGGCACAGAGCACCCAGAGGGCCTACCTCCCGCTCTCCTCCAGGAGTCCGCATTCTGACAGCACAATGCTTTCAGCCGAAGGAGAGAAGCTCTGACATTTGGGGCTGGGGGGGCTCCCTGGGGCCCTGCAGGGGGCCAGGCCTGCTCTGTGGAGACAGCCTAGTCCCCACTCCGTCCTCCCCCACCCCACCCCATCCCACCCCACATGCAACACTAAGGGACCCTCAGGGAATGGAGAAAATAGAAACACATTTAAATTCTCGCTTCTGTCGTCTCTACTCAGAGGACTGACTCACTCTGGCCTCGCCTCTCAGCTCTGACTTGCGCTCTAACCCCGGGCAGGAGCACGGTCCTTCTAGGTCCATTTCGGATCTGAAACTCAGCGGCTGGGACCCCTGGTCTATTCACTGCCCTCCCCCACGCCACGCCCACACCCTCCCCACGCCACGCCCACATCCTCCCCACGCCACGCCCACACCCTCCCCCACGCCCACGCCACGCCCACCGGCGTAGGCCTGCCAGCTCGCAGCGGCGGTCCTGTCTGAGATGAGGATGCTTAGGAAGAATAATGGGCCCCAAATCTGAGCTGGAGGCTGGCGGCCATCAGGCCCGTGTCAAGGTTTGCAGGACACCTGCTTGTCTAGCTCCGAAGGGGCCCTCGGACGCTGGGCTGAGGCGTGAGGCTTGCTCGGTGGTAGACCACACCCTTGAGTCTGGACATTGCAGAGCGCTTGGCGCCAAGTTCCCAGGGCCCAGGGCTCCTGGCCGCCCCACCGCGTGTCCCTGTCCGAGTCGGGACACATCAGACATGGGCGTCGTCTCCAGCGTGGCTCTGGGTGCTTTGAGAGCTGCTCTTCGTGTGTGAACAGGGATGAGGTGGCTCAGCCAAGGGCACCCGGGGAAGGGCACCCGGGGAAGAGTACGGTGGGGCCGGGATTCAGGCTCCTCTGCTTCGAGTTGCCTCCCCGAGTGGCTGAAGGTCAGGGAGGCGCCCGGGCAGTGCTGGGTGCACGGCGAGCCTTTACTAAACATTAGCCCTTATTATTATAATGCGACTCAGAGCCAGAGCAAACATTACTCGTTAGTAACGATGCCTGGCGATTGCTCTCGTCTCACGTGGCTGATTTTGGTCCAGATTATCCCTGACAACCTTCTCTCCCAGGACTCTCCAGGTGCCCCTCAGTCGTTCCGCGCTTCCCGTGGCTCAGCTCATTGTGATGCGCGGCACGGTGGAATCAGGACTTCCTATGTTCTAGCCCCCAAAGTGCATTTCAAGTAAAAGGGAAGATGTGTGTGTGTGTGTTCTCTGTGGTTTTAAACAAGCAGTTTCATTGTTTCTGTAAGTGTATCTGTGTGCGTGCAGAATAAGACCAGCATGGTGTTTAAGGCCTGCCACCGTCCTCCGGGCTCACTCAGTGGACGGCTAGCAGCCCCCTGCTGACCTTCACTGAGCTGGAACGTGTCGGAAGTGGCTACAGGACAAGGCTGGCGGCAGCATGGGTGCCATTGTCGGGGCGCCGGGGTGTGAGCTGCCAGGGCGGGGACCCATCGCTGCCAGAGGCTCCCGTGAAATCACTGCTGCGGGGAACCCTTCCTGGCCCGTTTCTTGTCGGAAAGAACCACACTTTGCCGTGTGCTCCGAGTGCTTGTGTTTGTGCCACGGGCCTTCAGGGGCTGTCCCCAGGGCACCCTGAGGACAGAGTGGCCTCCGAGTCCCCCGTGTCCTGAGCCCCAGCACAGGCCTGGAGCCGGGGAGGCTCTCGGCAGATGCCCTCGGTGCCTGACCGCTTCTAGAGCCCTCCGATGCTGGGACGAGGGACCAGCGGGACCAACCTCCTCTACAGACCCAGACCACGAGGGAGGGAAATGGCAGCCCGGAGGCCACGCAGCTGGCGGCTCAGCTGGGACTAGAATGCAGGTCTGAGTTTGCGCCCAGGGCTCTGTTCTCTGCAGCTCACAGATTGTGGCCCGCTTCCCATCTCACCCTCCCCTCCACCTGTGGGCAGGAGGACATGGCCTGCCCCACCCAAAGGCACCAGAAAAGCTGATCCTGCAGAACCTCCATTGTAACCCCAAGCTGGCTGTCATGGGGACCCCGACCCTCTGCAGCATCCCAGTGGAGAGACCAGCTCTGCTCCTTCTGGACTCTCCCCCTAGGTTTAGGGCAGCCTCCTCCTGACCCCAAGAAGTGGGGGATTGCTTCTGCAGGCTCCCCTGGAGTTACCAGGCATCCTGCTCCTCCTCCAGGCCAGGCCTGGCCGGGTTATTCTTTTTCTTTAAAAACAACAACAACAACGTATTTTTATTGATTTCAGAGAAGAAGGGAGGAGAGAGAGAAACATCAATGATGGGAGAATCATTGATCAGCTGTCTCCTGCATGCCCCCTACTGGGATCAAGCCTGCAACTTGGGTATGTGCCCTGATCGGGAATTGAACCGTGACCTCCTGGTTCATAGGTCCACACTCAACCACTGAGCCACACCAGCTGGGCGAAAGGTTACCTTTTCCAGTGTTCTCTTCTCACACAGCTTATTGCTGGTCTCTCTGGACAGACCCAGGCTGGCCGTGAGCCACGGAATCCAAATCTGAGACCTTTTGTGGAGGTCGGCGAGCCCACACCAGCACTGGGTTTGACCCCACTCGCTCCAGTTCCCACACCCACCTAAGACACAAGTGGCGTTTCCATGGGGCCGAGGAGGGGCTGATGGCTCGGGGCAGCCTGACCCTCGGCAGTGTTCTTGCTTCCTACGTCTCTCCCCCCGTGTCCCGGGCTGTCCTGGCAGGGACTGCGCGAGTCCCCAGTGAGGCCGCTTCTTCAGGGCCCCCCATTCTCTGGTCCCCCTTCCCCTACCTGCCTGGAGGGGAGGCCCTGGAGGGAGGGCTCAGCATGCTTCCCACAGAGGCTCTCAGTACACCCAGCCTCCCTCCCCTCTCCCTCTGCCCAGCCTGTCACATCCGCCCCAGGACGCCCCTCTCCCCAGGCTTCCGTGGAGCCTACTGTCGGTTATTGTGCACAAAGCCATGCACAGCCAGGCGAGACCCACTTTCCAGATGACGGACGAGGTCCGGGGCAGTGTACCGGGACACGCATGGACGTGTGTGCTCGAGTCCCGCTCTGCTCCTTCTGGCTGGGAAACCTCCGCCAGGTTCTGCAACCGCGCTGAGCATTCGTTCTGTTATTTGCTAGGCCAGGATGCCTCCCTCACCGGGTTTAGATGACAACGGAAGACAGCCACGGTGCCCGCCTGCGAGTGCTCAATAGCTGAACTGGTGGTGACACACCACCCGCCTGGCAAAGAGGCAGAGCAGGGACGGCAACTGGTCTCCGTCCACACAGCGTCCACACTCCCCCTTCCTCCTGGTCCTGCTCCGTGTTGAGCCCCAGCCTGGGCTCTGCGCACAATGGACGGAGCGGGGCCGCCCGGCAAACGCCACGGTGATGTGAGGAAACCGCTCACCCTGGTGACCCTTGACCTCCTGGTCACTTGGGCCCCAGCCAGCAGCGGTCAGCAGGGTGGTCCACACGTCTCCCCTGCTCCTCCCAAAAGTGCCCCTCGAGCAGCCCCGAGAAGTAGGGGAGGGACCTCGTCTGATGTTAGGACGCCCAGAGGCTGACCCCTCACCCTAAGGCGGCGGCACAGATGGCGGAGGAATGTTGCCCTGGCCGAGCCCCTCTCGTCTCAGAGCTGCGGGCTCTTCCCAGGGCAGTGGGACCGCGGCCCGGGTGGCGCTTCTCCCCAGGACTTGGAGACACTCGGTTGGGGACCCACCAACTAGCTAACGGGAGACTGAACGGTAGGAGGTGGGAGCTAGTTTCAGGTGGAGGCCAATCTGGCCAAAGCCACAGGCAGAGCCTTGGTCCCTGTTCTCAGCTCAGCCCCTTCTAGTCTGTTCCAGAGGCCGGACCCAACCCAGACCAGGGAAGGAGGGAGCAGCGCCGAGGGGCCGGGGGCAGGCGGGTCAGGGGAGTTGACGCTTGCATGGGGGGCTCTAGGGCAGGGAGGAGCCTTCGGACGGTCCCGCCAGGGGCTGGTGGCAGTCATCTCGTGCTCTGGGGGACACGGCCCGAGGCGGATTCCGCCCGTGCCCAGGTGCACAGCTCCCGTGTCTCAGTGCGGTGGCCAGCACCTCAGCGGTGGGGGTGAGACTGCCCCTACCAAGGTGGAGCTGACTTCTAGGGCGTGGTGAGTCACGAGGTGGGGCCTCCAGGGCCTCCGGCAGTCGGTCTGACCCTGTCCTCCGGACAGACACTCGGCCAGTTGGCTCTTCGCCGACACCTGCTGTGGTGGCCACAGGGAGGAACCTCTTGCCTCTGCCAGGGAGGGTCCCTGTTCTGGGGACACCTGTTTTGGACAAGACTTGTCACTTCTCCCGAAGCTGAAACAGTGGACATGCCGGGCAAGATCTCAGCGTGCCCCCAGCACCACGCGTTTAGTTCTCTCGGCCCCGTGATGCGGAGGCTGTTAGTATCTCTATTTAATAGTTGAAGAAACTGAGGGTGAGAGGGTCCGCCAGCGAGGAGGGGGCAGAGCAGGGCTCTGGGGGCAGGCTCCTGGCACCGCCTGTGCCCATCCCGTCTCCCCACAGGCTCTCCCAGCAGCCGGCTCTCTGCACAGCTCGGGGAGGCAGTGCCAGCTGTCCCCTGGTCCTGGCTGAGTGCGATGACACCCCCTCCTCCAGGGGCCCGGGGCCCAGACAGAGGAGCTGGCCGCAGGCCCGCAGCCCTGCGCCTCACAGAACCCCCAGAGGTGAGCTGCCGGAGAGGGGCCCACGCCTCGCGGCTACTCCTCTGGGAGGGAAAAGGGAGGAGGGACAATGTGACTTTAAAAATTGAAAGTCTCCCTTGGTTTTCAGGGTTAGGGCCTTCTCTCTTCACACCTCGTCTTTGCGTCCCCCCCCAACTCTGACGGAGAGTCAGGTGCATAGCCAGCCCATCCCGACGGGGTCTCCGTGGGGCAGCGGGAGCAGAGCTCTGAGTCCTCCCATGCTCTCGAGAGCCCTGAGGTCCTGCAGGAATGACTGCCCTTCTCCACCCGGATCAGGATCCCCACACCCCACGCCTGGGCTGCCCGCACCCTGGGGAGCTCACACCCTATGTCACCAGCACTGACATGACGCTGCAACGTGGCAGGCTCCCTCCCAGTGCGTGGGCGACAGGAAGTCACTTAATTCCAGCTGACCCTCCAGGCCCGGGAGCGGGAGGAGACCCGGGCAGCCCTGCCCTAGCGTCCAAGCTCATAACCACCCCCTCCCCACCGCCCCTGGGTGGAGTGAGCAGGGCCGCAGCCTCTCCTCTGCCTCTGAGACTGAGGGATCTGCTCCCTGAAGACCGAGTGTCACCTAGTGACTGGAGGGCCCATTCCAGGCACTTCCAATGTCCTACCTGGCCGTGGGTGGTCGTGAGAGGCCATAGCTGGCCATAGGTGGCTGTGGGTGGCCATAGGTGGCCATGGGTGACTGTGGGTGACTGTGGGTGGCTGTAGGTGGCCGTGGGTGGCCATAGGTGGCCATAGGTGGTCGTGGGTGGTTGTGGGTGGCTGTAGGTGGCCATGGGTGGCCATGGGTGGCTGTGAGAGGCCATAGGTGGCTGTGGGTGGCCATAGGTAGCCATGGGTGGCCATAGCTACCTAAGACACAAGTGGCGTTTCCATGGGTGGCTGTGGGTGGCCATAGCTGGCCATAGGTGGCCGTGGGTGGCTGTGGGTGGCTGTAGGTGGCCATAGGTGGCCATGGGTGGTCATGGGTGGCCGTGAGAGGCCATAGGTAGCTGTGGGTGGCTGTGGGTGGCCATGGGTGGCTGTGGGTGGCCGTGAGAGGCCGTGGGTAGCTGTGGGTGGCTGTGGGTGGCCGTGGGTGGCCGTGAGAGGCCATAGGTAGCTGTAGGTGGCCGTGGGTGCCTGTGGGTGGCGGTGGGTGGCCGTGGGTGGCCAATGCAAACTGCCGGGCAAAGTGATCCTGGCTCCTGTGGGCTGTAGCTCCCAGCAAATCTCCTGTGGACAAAGCCCTCCCCTGAGGCCCTGAGCGGGGCATCGCGGGGCATTGTGGGGGATGAGGCGTTTTGTAGGTTATTATGGAAACACACAGGCGCCCTGGATGCCAGGGAGGCAGAGCTGGAGCCGTCACCCCCACAGCCTGGCCGGGCTGCAGAGAGAGAGCTCTGAGGTACATTGACCCCGAGGGACTGTCAACACGACACATCTGAGGTCTTGTGTGCGAACAGAGGACCTGCTGGGGCGGGTGGGCAGGCTGGGTTCCCAGGGTGGGAACTGGCAGGCGGGGTTGGCTGGGGGTTCCTGTCCCCACCCTCGCGGCCAGTCTGCCGGCCATCCTCCTCACTGACCCTTCCTTACCTCCCCCCTCCTTCTGTCTCCCTCTCCCAGTGACAGCGGGAGCTTCAGTGCGGGACCAGGGACCCCGCCGCCATCTGGAGAGAGGAAAACACGCTTCATCAACTCAAATAAATAAAATAAGCGCACTCGGGGGTTGAGGGGGGGTTGCTGCCAAGCGCAGGCGTGGCTCTGGGAGGCTCCTGCAGGGAGAGCGGGGGTCGAGCCCCCACTCTGGCTGATTCCCAGCCTCGGATGAGACTGGGGAAGCGGAAAGCGGGCGGCGGCCCTCCACTGTCAGGATCAAACACAAGCTGGGGAAGGGGCTGCACACGGAAGGCAGATGACAGCCGTCCCTGCGCATTAACGGGCAGGCCACAGGCCCGCCTCCTCCCAACCCCGCCGGCTCCTCCTGACACGCAGCTACTCATTTATTCAAACAAACACGCACCGGAACTCTTTATCACCAGCGAACAAAGCAAACTCGTCTGCAGACGGAGCCCTCCCCCACGCACTGTGTTTCATTAACATAAACTCTTTGCAGGAGGCAGATTAATTCCAGACGTGATTTCGGACACGGCTCATCGTCCTCCCAAAGCAGAAGAGGCCCCGGAGCCCTCTGCGTCCCCCTGCGCACCAGGGGCCGTTTTCACCACTCAGACTAGTAACGCTGAGGTGCAATGAGAAGAGGCCTGCGATTCACTATAAAACACCTCAATATGCAGCCCTGGCCAGTGAGGCCCAGTGGACAGAGCGCCGGCCTGTGGACCAAAGGGTCCCGGGTTCGGCTCCAATCAAGGGCACGTACCTTGGTTGCAGGCTCCTCCCCGGCTGGGCCCTGGTCGGAGCGTGTGCAGGAGGCAACCAATCGCTGTGTCTCTCTCACATGGATGTTTCTCTGTCTTTCCCTCTCTCTTCCCCTCTCTCTAAAATCAATGGGAAAATATCCTCGGGTGAGAATTAACAAAAAAACAATAAAACACTTCTCCATGCACATGTGCACAGCCCATGGACACAGGCAATAGTGCGGCGAAGGCCTGGGGGGGCAGGGTGGAGGGTCAGTGGGGAAGAAAGCGACATCTGTAACACTTTAAACAATGAGATAAAGCAAATGAGACTCTTCAGCCGGTGAGGACAACTCTTCTTCTCTTTGCTAATCCTCACCCAAGGCTATCTTCCCCATTGATTTTTAGAGAGAGTGGAAGGAAGAGAGGGAGGGGGAGAGAGCAACTGAGAGACACACACCCATCGGGCGCCTTCCTCACATGCCCCAGCCGGGCCGGCAATCCAACCCCAGAGCCTTCAGTGCATGGCCAACACTAACCACTGCACACACTGGCCAGGGCACGGACAAATCTAAGTGGTGGGTGATGGGTATACGAGATTCATTATTTTACACAATTTGAAATATTTTATAATGATTATTTTTCACATGAAAGAAAGTGACCTTCACTCAGCTAGAGTGGGAAGGGGGGATTAAAACGCATAAAGAGGGGACAGGGTGAAGGGGGTGAGGGGGGCCTTTGGGGAAAGGGGGTGTTCCCAGCACCCCCATCACCCAGGGGCACCCAGGCTCCCCACAGTCTGCCTCCTGCTTCTTAGTCTGGGGTTGCCCCGTAGGCTGCATGGGACCCCTGCTCTGAGGACTGACATAATCCAGGAAAGCACAGTGGCCCGGCCCGGAGCCGCCTGCTGGGAGCCGCCTGCTGGGAGCCGCCTGCTGAGCACGCAGGACCCACCGGCCCCGTCACCGCCATTTCCCGTGCCGGCTCAGAGCTGCGGGAGCGCACACACGGTTGCAGCTGTAGCAGGTCCGTCGGGACAGGCACAGGCGGGAGCCCTGCCAGGTTTGGAACTTCGGTGCCTGGCTGCTGCGGCCCGCACCCTGCCTGCCTGGCTCAGCGTCCTCATCATAAGCCACTCTGCTCCCGGCGGCTCTCGGTGGCCTCAGGCCCGGGTCCGACTCCTCTCCTCAGATGCTGGTGTCAGAACCTCAGGAGCCCTGCTCGCAACAGTTTGAGAAGAGGGGAGAGCACTTTCCACAGAGGTGCTCCCAGGAAGTCTTCTCTCCAGGACCCTACCTTCTGGGCATCCATGCCCTTCCCGGGCCACCTCGGTACTAAAGACTTCCCTGGGCTCCAAGGGGGTCTCCTCAGGTCTGGACAAAGGGGAGGCAGGGCTGGGTAAAGGGGGCACCTGGCAGGAGAGGCCACGGCCTGGGGCCAGGAGGCAGGTGGAGGACTGCTGGGCTGGGCAGAGGCTGTGCTGATCGGGAAGGGCAGGGCCCTGGAGCACCAGCCGTCAGGGGGCTAGGATCCCACCAGTCCCTCCTCAGCTCTGCGCTGCTGGGTTGGCCTCCTCACTCCCTTGTGGAGTCCCAGCCCTGGTCTCGCTGTTGCATAATTCACAGTGCACCTCCCCCTGGAAGCTGCCGCAGCTGGGAGGGCCTCAGAGCTGGGACGGAGCCGGTGCAATGCAGCCCCGGCACTTACACACAGAGGTCATGCTGGCCTCATCCAGGCCCGAAGCATTCTGAGTGTCCGTGCGTGAGTGTGTGTACATGCGTGTGCAAATGTGTACGTGTGTGAGTGTATGCACGTATGCATGTGTGTGTGCATGTGTGAGTGTGTGCATGTATGCACATGTGGGTACAAGTGTGTGCATAAGTGTGTGTGTGCGCATGTGGGTGCAAGTGTGCACATGTGAGTGTGCATGTGTGTGTGTGAGTGTGCGCACGTGTGTGTACATGCGTGTGCAAATGTGTACGTGTGTGAGTGTATGCACGTATGCATGTGTGTGTGCATGTGTGAGTGTGTGCATGTATGCACATGTGGGTACAAGTGTGTGCATAAGTGTGTGTGTGTGTATGTGGGTGCAAGTGTGCACATGTGAGTGTGCGTGCATGTGAGTGTGCATGTGTGTGTGAGTGTGCATGTGCGTGTGAGTGTGCATGTGTGTGTGTGAGTGTGCGCGCGTGTGTGTATGCCTGTGAGTGTGCGTGTGAGTGCGTGCGTACACCTGCACAGGACCCTCCATCTCCCTGAGGGCCCCCTGAGGGCTGGGTCTGTCTTCCTTTTCTGGGAGCCCCCACAGGACCCGGCACGGCTACCAGACCCCTCCCCCCGACACTGAGCCTGCAAGTCCTGTCGCTGTGGAAGGCTGGGTGGGACCAGGCTCACGAGTGGGCGGTGGTCTCACATGCAGAGCTCACTGCTGCGGCACGCACTGCATGGGGGGCAGCGCCCGGGTGTTCTCTGCTGTTCAATCACACAGCCTTTGTGCCCCCCTGGGGTAGGTGCTGTCACCAGCCTCATTTCTCAGAGGGAAAACTGAGGCACAAGGAAGTTGATTCCGTGCCTCAACCAGGCAGCCTGGCCCAGAGCCCAAGCTCCCAGCCACCACACCGAACCGCTGCCCCAGTGGGGCTCCGAGGAAGTGACCTTTTGTTCATTACCGTGCCTCAACCAGGCAGCCTGGCCCAGAGCCCAAGCTCCCAGCCGCCACACCGAACCGCTGCCCCGGCGGAGCTCTGAGGAAGGGAGCCCTGACCTCGCCGCTCTGGGGTGAACTCAGACACGAGACCACGTGGAGCCACGTACTCCAGGCTCAGGATTCTCTTCCTCAAATGAGTGAATGACACGCCTCAGAGGAGACTGAGGGCGTCAGGCAGCCGAGGTGCCTAGTACCTGGCACGGGGGAGGCACTTACAAGAGGGCGCCCGCCCAGCCCGCAGGAGAGAAGACCACGAGGGAGATGGCCAGCTCCTGGGGCTACTGACGGGGCCTGAAGGCCCAGTGTCTGCCGGCCTGCCCTCTGCGGCGTCTGCCCACGTGGCTCTACACATACAGGACTCTGTGGTCAGCAAACACCAGCCTCAGTAGCAAGGAAAACAGACCTCTGACCTTCAGCACAGCCGCCTGCTGCTCTACCCCTCACACCTGTCCCGACCTCTGGCCTCTCGCACAGCTTCCCCCAAATGGCAGATGCCCCCGGGGGCAACGAGCTGCCTCTTGGGTGCCTCACGGGACTGGCCGGGTCCCTCAGGTGGCACCTCTGGGCTGCAATGCCACCCTGAACCAAGAGTCTGATGGATGGCACAGGCAGGAATGGAAGCCGCTTGTCCCAGAGCGGGGGACACCACAGCCACGCTTGCTAGGAAGAGGCTCAGGCTGGCAGGTGTGGAGCCCTCCTACGCTGCCCACCACAGGCTGTGGGCTCCACGCCCTCCAGCTGGACCGGAACCAGCCGCGTTTTGCAGGGCCCCTTTCAGAGGGAGCCGGGCCTCGCCTGGCACGGTGATCGGGGGAGTGAGACACCTTTTCAGCCAGCCACACGGAAGACAGGGCACCCAGGGACCCCAGGGCTCTCTGGTCACGTGCACAGATGTTCTGTGGCTCCATGTCAACCACGAAGGACATGTCCCGCTGTTTCTCCATGCGGGCGATTTGGGGTTTGGGGCAGAGAAGAAGTTGGTTAATATCCCCCATCTTCAGGCACTACGTGCCAGGAGCACCCCTTGGGCGTTTGTGACAAACGACTAGGTCCCCAGCAGTCAGACACACTTGGGGGGTGAGGCTGCCCCAGTGAGGAAGGCCTTCCGACCCCCAATGCCCTGAGGGTCCCCTGTCGAGAGACTCCAGGCACAGCGGTGGCTCCCCTCTGGGCTCAGCTTCTGCGACACACCTGTCTCCAGGTGTCCCGGGGGCTAGGTGACCTCCATCTAATGTCCTGGAGCAGCTCCGCTCCTTCTCTGACTCCAGGTACGTGGTTCTCTCTCTCTGGCCGGACTTTGCAGGCCCTCCCTGGTCTGTGGCTCCCTCATTCCTCTCCCAGGGTTCTAATCTGTGGTTGGAGCCTGAGGCAGGAGGGGGCCGTGGGAGGGGCAGGACGTGCCCCAGTAGACCTCCCTGTGAATCCTTCTCCTGTCATCCCTGCGCTGACAGGCTCTGTGGTGCGGTTTGAATTCCTCATTGTTACGTTGTCAAGACGGAGCCCCTCTGCAGTGCACCCGCCTCTCCCCTCCATGGCTCTGCTTTGCATTTCTATGGTGGGTTTCCTCCTTCCAGATGTAATGAGCATGCTGTCTTTCTCGTCACTCACATGCACACACACGCATGCACACGCACCCTTTGATGTTGCCTTGAGACACTCCTCTGAAGAGATGAGGGTACGGGAAGGTGTGGGGGGCTTTCTTCACGTGGGGATGAAGGAGGGCTGGGAGCGTCATTAGAATGGGGTCAAGGAAGTCAGTGGATCCGCTATTTCTGAAGGGCTTTGAAAAGATATCCACTGCTTGCCCGGCCGGCGTGGCTCAGTGGTTCAGCGCTATCCCATGCACCAGGAGGTCACCATTCAATTCCCAGCCAGGGCACATGCCCGGGTTCCAGGCTCGATCCCCAGCAGGGGAGGCGTGCTGGAGGCAGCTGATCCTTGATATCCTCTCTCTCTCTCTCTCTCTTCCTTTCTGAAATCAATACAAACATATTTAAAACATCTACTTCTTTCTGGTTAAAATATAACACATATTCATTGTAAGGAGTTTGGGCGACTTAGAAAAGCAGAAACAACAAAGGAGAAATGACCTGTAACCCACCACAGGAGGCAGCAAGGGGCTATGTTGGTGCAGTTCCTTTGAGTCTGTTTTCCCGGGGGAGGTGGGCTGGATCAGGCTGCTTACGCAGTTTTATACGCTCCCCCCTTCATGTACGGAAGGGCTTTGATGCTGTGCTATTACATCATCGGCAACAGCACATTGTAAGGACTGGGCAGTATTTCCTCCTGAGGACGCTGCCATAGACCCCCGTGCCCCAGGATCCTGAGTCTCTCCGGCCGGCCCAGGTCTCCTGACACAGAGGCCCACCCCTCTCCCTGGCGCTGTCTTCTCCACCTTCACAGCCGGGCACGGAGCATCAGTGTCAGGCCCCACCCCGACTCCACCCTCCTGGGGGCCACCCAGAGGTGGAGTTTTGTCAGTCTATATGTGGCACACAGGCCACCTTTTAAGCTCTACTTCCATTATAGCCAACATCAGGCCACCTTCCTGAACACCTTCCCGCCCAGAGGGCAGAGGAGGCAGGTGTGGAAACGTCGATAAAAGTGGCGAAGGAACAAAATGGCCTGTCTCTTGCCCCAAAGCAACAACCTGTGGAACAGGAAACTTATTATTTTTGTTAATTCTCACCCGAGGATATTTTCCCATTGATTTTTAGAGAGAGTGGAAGGGAGAGGGAGAGACAGAGAGAAACATCGATGTGTGAGAGACCCATCGATTGGTTGTCTCCTGCACGCACCCCGAACAGGACCAGGGAACCTCCAACCAAGGTACGTGCCCTTGACCAGAATCGAACCCGGGACCCTTCAGTCCGGGGGCCAATGCTCTAGCCACTGAGCCAAAGCGCCTAAGGCAGAACAGGACACTTATTAATAAATTATTTTTTGTTCTGTGTTTCCCACAATAAATGACCACACTCAGCATCAGTAACGCATGGAGACACACACACCCGCCCATTGCTCCTGCTGAAAGGAGAGACGGGACTCAGGCTCAGGTCTGAAGGCAAATGGCACAGCCCCAACTGAGCGAAACGCTCGCAGAGAGCTGCGGCCAGCACACGGCAGTCACGGCAAGAACGCTGCGGCTCCCGTGGCGGGGGAAGCTCCCGGACTGACAGGGGCCCGAGGGCCAGATGGTGAGGAATCCTGCTCTCAGTCCAGAGCTTCTGAAGCGACGCGCTATGCTCTTAATGGGGTTCCTACAGCAAACGCAGCCTCCCTGGAAGTTCAGCGTGTGCTCTGATCAGCCAGAACTTGCCGTTCTGCTCAGAAAAAGTCCCAGCCGGCACGCCAAAGGCACGGCGACGCCGCAGGCTGGGGAGCAGAGGTAGTGGCATCAGAGAGCCCACTTCCAGTTGCAATAATGTTATTTCTATGCTTGGGCGAAATTCCACAAGAGAGAAAATGCTGGAAGCAGATGCAAGAGGGTAAGCAGTCTGTGTCTCCGTGCCAGTGCAACCTGCTTACTACGCTCACAGGGGGAAATGAAACCATGCATCTAGAAAATTAACGGCGAGACCCGGGAGGTGGGAGGCAGGGGCGCAGAGAGAAACGGCGAGAGGGAGCAACGAGGTATTCTGTTCAAAAAGTCAATCTCTATGCACCGCCTTCAGCCACGGCTGATGCATGGGCACATGGTGCATAAAAAGGCAATTCCAAGAGGAGCTCGTGTTCTGCATGCAGAGGCGCACCTGGACGCCCGCCCGCTACGCCAGCGGCTCACGGGAGAAACGAGGAGAAGCCAGGAGCTAGCTTTGGGATCAGCTGGTTTGGCGTTGGCAAGGTTTCCACGCCCGTGGATGTGTCACTGCGAGGGCTTTCTTTCCCCCTTGGCATAGAATGGCTACCGTGATGGCATCATAGAAGCTCAGTATAGATCTTTATTATTATTGGAGGGTGCTGCGGCTGAGCTGCCCTGTTGTGCATGGAGGTTTTGAGACATTATAATTACATTCTGTGGGTTTGCAAATAATGACATAACCCAGTCACCTTACGGTGGGGATGATTCATTACAAATAGCAAAATGTTATTATATGGAAATTAGCTTCCACACACAGCTGACTACGCGGGATAGCGAGGAGACACTTTAATCACCGCGGGAGCCAGGAACCACGGCATTTCAGGACCCGGGACAGCGCCAGAAGGGCCTTGGTGGCCCCACTTGCCAGAAAGACCTCTGCAAGAAGGGAACTGGGCCGTGTGGCTCAGTGGTTGAACATCACCTATGAACCAGGAGGTCACGATTCGATTCCCTGACCGAGTTGCAGGCTCAATCCCCAGTAGGGGGCATGCAGGAGGCAGCTGATCAATGATTCTCTCATCATTGATTCTCTCTCATCATTGATGCTTCTTCCCTTCCCCTCTGAAATCAATAAAAATATTAAAACAATAAAAAAATAAAAAAGGGAGCTGGAAGGAAGGTGTGTGGGAGGGAGTGGGGCCACCAGAAGTTCGGGCCCAATCTGAGTTGGAGGCTGAGGCCTGAGGGGGGAGAGAGGGAGCTGCTATGGGTGACTTGATTTTTCATGTGGATGCTACCTTCTTCTGCTCTCTTTTCGCAGCATAAATACTCCTCTAATTTGAAAAGAAAACTGTCAACACCGGAATCATCATCCATAATTTCACTTTTTTTTCGTTTCTGGGAATATTGTCATTCTTTTAAAAAGAAAAAGAAAAATCTCAGCCAAAGACACGCTGGCCTGTGAATGCTGAGCATCCAGGCAGGTGTGTCCGGCCTCCCATAACCGTGGGCTGGACTCACAGGGGGCACAGCCACGTAGATTGTGCAGAAGCAGCATGTTCATTGGTCATTTGCTGTTTAACATTTTTTTCTAAAAGGGTGGATGGTCACTGCTTATGAACGAAACAGAATAGAACACTGGACAGTTCTCTCCAGTTCTCTTCTCTCTCTCGCTGTAAGGAGATGGGATCCCAGCCCAACAGGTCTCCCCATCCTGGTCATCCCTGCGGTGTGCTAAGGGGGTAACATGCATTTTTAAAGAATATATATTTGTATTGATTCCAGAGAGGAAGGGAGGGGGGGGAGAGGGAGAGAGAGAGAGAGAGAATCATTGATTGGCTGCCTCCTGCACGACCCCTACTGGAGATCGAGCCTGCAACTGGGCATGTGCCCTTCAGTCCACAGGTCGATGCTCTATCCACTGAGCCAAACTGGCAGGGCTGATATCATGCATTTTTAACAAGGTAAAAGCAACGACAGCTTTCCTAGAACCTTTATGTCCTGCCATATCCTTGGAGTAGAACTTATTCCTACATTTAACTGGAGTAAGAATTAGTTCAGCAACTCGCTCAAGACTGAAGAGCAGAGGAAGGATTGCAGCTCAGGTTCCCGGCACTCGATCTCAGATCCTCCCGCTGCTCCCTGGCTGCCGGCGCGGCGCGAGGACCCGGGCTGGCGTGGGTCTGGGCTCCAGCATGCTCCCCCCACCTTGGGAGTTCTCGACTCTATGGAGGAATTCTGACATTCTTGTCATTTTCTACATTCAAGCCCAACAAAAGTGATCTCATCTCTTATCCCCAAATGCAAACTCCACATTTTCCTTGGCTTTGTCATTTCAGGGCTGGGTGGAGTGGGGGAGCTGACGGAGGGCCACGAGAACGGGGAGCACTCTGTGGTGAGGGGGGCAGTGCCAGCGTTCCTGGGACACAGTGACCCAGCGCCCCACGTACGCAGCCAACACCAGGCTGGGCTGCTTTGGTTCACACTCGTTAGCTCTGAGGGGTCTGCGGAGGCTCTGGCCACCCGATCTGGGAGCAGGATTCCCGGCCTTGTCTTTTTTGATCTTGGTGTCCAGGGTTTTGAAAGGAGAAACGCTTTTAACGTTAAGAATTTAAACATTTGGCCCGGCCTGCATGGTGCAGTGGCTGAGCATCGACCTATGAACCAAAGGTCATGGTTCGATTCCGATCAGGGCATACACCTGGGTTGTGATGTTTCTATCACTCCCTCCCTCTCCCTTCCTCTCTGAAATCAATAAAAATGTCTTTTTTTAAAAAAAGAATGTAAACATTTGGAAAGCAATCAGGGACATTTAACTGCACTAACCTGGGGGTGGGGGGTTACAGAATTATTTATTATAAATAACAAAACGTTATCCTATGAAAACCACTCTCCACACAACAGTTCGTAGAGGGAAGAGCTAGGGATACGGACTCGGGCACCAGTTTCCTCCAAGTGCTTAGGGATTTCCGACCAGTTCACAGGAGACACGCAGCTGCAGCACGAGGTGGGTTTCTGCTCGGTCGCTACAAAGCCAGAAGCTTCCCCAGGGCCTCACAGGAGATCCTTCCCCTTCTGGCCCCGCTTCCCAGGGTGGCTGAGGAGGGGGCCCTTCACTGCCCAGCCCCCAGCCCTCAGCCCCCAGCCCTCAGCCCTCAGC
>NW_005353538.1:2289029-2291705 GCF_000412655.1 Myotis brandtii | reverse complement strand
AGCCCCCAGTCCTCAGCCCCCAGCCCCCAGCCCTTGGCACTCAGCCCCTGTCTGCCCTGCTTCGTGCTGGTCCTTACCCTGCCCTACCTCTGGGTGCTGGTGACTGGGAGGGACTTCCACACAGCGCCACCCACGTCTTCAGTGGCTCCTCATTGCCCAGACCAGCGAGTTTAACGGGCATGGCGCAGAATTTCCAAAACATGCAACACCTGACTATTCAGTCAGGGCACTGACCTTTTCCCTTAGACCAGTGGTTCTCAACCTTGGCTGCACATTAGAATCACCTGGGAATCTTTTTAAAATCCTGATTTCTGGGCCTCATCCTCCGGAAATTCTGTTTCTTTGTTATGGGGTGGGGCCACAACATTAGTAACAAAGAAACAGAATTTCCGGAGGATGAGGCCCAGAAATCAGGATTTTAAAAAGATTCCCAGGTGATTCTAATGTGCAGCCAAGGTTGAGAACCACTGACATAGATGGTCAAATAAAATGACAACAGCCAACACAGCAATAGCTGTCTGTCGTGAATGTATCAAAATTAGACCGTTTTCTTTGCCAAATTGGCCAAAAAAATCTAACATTGCTTGGAGTGCTGCAGAATTTTAGCAATTAGTTTGCGTGCCATGAGAGGAAAAGCTGAACATCCCTGACTTGGACTCACAGATGAGTCCCTATGGGGTGGGCCCCAGGAGTCTTCAGTGTGAGAGACCTTTCTGTGGCGTATGAATGCCTTTCTCCAATGCCACCCCGAGTGGAACCCCTCGCTGGGTGTGAAGTGGATGGGCAGGGTGACGCTCTGGATAAGCCCTGGGAGGGCCGGAGCCCCGCTGCACGCCGTGTGAGCAAGCTCACTGAGCTCGGCCAGCCTCCTCCGGGGTCAAGCCAGCACCGCTGCCGAGCCTGGCTCTGGCCGGCTCAGACCACTGCAGCTGGAGCAGGAGGCGCAGGAAACACCCGCTGTACCCACCAGGCCAGCAGTGAGGGGTGCTCACAGGCGACGCCCGGCTCACCAGTGACCGCAGGAGAACCGGGGCAAGTGGCCCATTGCCGCGGTCAGGGGAGGCAGAGGGCAGAGGGCAGAGGGCAGGGCAACCCCAGCGTGTGTGCTTGGAGCGAGTTACCCAACTTCTCTGCTTCATTCTTCTCGGCTACAAAAGTGGTGGGAGAGACGAATGCAGCCTGAGTCACAGAGATACGCGGGCGGGCGAGGAGGGGGTGAGTTTATTCTGAGGAAAAGCAAGGATTCAGGGAAACGTGTGGCAGGAAGGAAGCGCTCCTGGAGGGCCGGCTGGGCAGGGCGGTGCATGGGGGAGGGAGGGCCACGAGGGAGGGGAGGGAGGGCCACGGGGGAGGGCGATGACTGGATGACTGCGGCTCTTTGCAGCCCCTCCTCCTCCCCCTCCCCGGGCCTGGCTGGCCGAGCGGGAACATCTCGCAGGCACGTGACAGTCTCGGTGGCTGAGCTGCGAGGCATGGAGGGGATTTATGGCTGCAGCCGGCTCCCTCTCGGTTGTGTGGGAAAGTGGATCCCGCTCTTTGCTCACAGCTGTGCCCTCGCAGCCCGGCCCACAAACAGGAAATGCCAGCTCCCTCTCCGGTCCCGCTGCCATTCTGCGCCCACCCCTCCCCGCACACAGGCTCCCCTGTGCGCCCGTCCCCTCCCTCCCCTGCAGGAGGGCGGGTGGTCGGCCAGGCAGTGACAATTAAACCCACTCAGAGCCCAGTCATTTGCATGCAGTGCCTCGCTGGCCGAGGACACTGAGCCTGGCATGTCCTCCTGGCACTGCCGGGGCCGCCATTGGCTGTGAATGGCAGCTTCCTTCCCTGGCGCTGCCAGGCCCTCTCCTGCCCACCGGCCTCTGCGGGAGGCTGCGAGGCGGAGCGGGAGGAGGAGTGAGGCAAGGACCAGGCAGTAGGACCCCAAGGAGCCACGGGTGCCGGTGCCCCACCCGGAGAGGGTCTCTGAGGGACACGCAGGGGGAGCGTGGCGGGGGGCATCTGAGGGCAGGGCCCCCTTCCTCCGCTGGCATTCATTGAATTTTGCCTGAAAACACTAACAGCCACCATTGTGCTGTTCCCACCGAGCAGCCGCAGCTGCTCCCTCCCAGGCGCCCCAGCTGCTCCGCTCGGCCTCCCCCACCGGCTCTAAATAGACCAGCGAGACCCAGACGCGATGCCTCTTGTGCTGGCCCAGCACTTCTGGTCTCGGAGAGAGACAAAGAGACCGAAGGCGCAGCATCTCACACTGATTCCCACCCTGGATCATGACCCAGGTTCCCGCGCCCTCATGCCCGGGGTGGGGTGGGGGGGGTGGGGGGAGCAAAGCTTCAGCCAGGAGGCCTCCTTTCACCTCCGAGGCTGAGGGAGAGCCCGCTGAGACGCCAAGGTCAGGGCCAGCGACGCACAGAGCAGGGTCATGAGAGACCCGGAAGCACTACACCATCCAAAATGCTACTCCGTAGCCACGACGACCGGAAATCCACTCTTCCTGTTTCATTCCTTTCACTTCACCTTTCGTCTGGCTTAATGCAAATATGCCTGCCTGGCAGGGCAATGCTGTGTGTCATTTCCTCTTCAGTCAGAGCACGTGGCTCCGCCTTTTGGGAAAAAAGCCGTGAGCATAAAGGCAGAAACACGTGTGAAGACGGAAGACGACTCCCTGGCCGGGGAGCTTTC
>NW_005353538.1:2287219-2288963 GCF_000412655.1 Myotis brandtii | reverse complement strand
GCGGTGGGGGTGGGGATTGGGGGTGGGCCCTGGGGCAGAGTCTGGGTTGGGAAGCCCGACCTCCCTCAGATTTCTTCCTGGTTCTGACCCACTGGTCTGTGGGATGGAGCAATGCGGGCACGTGAGGCGGGCCGAGTGCCATCAAGGCCGTGTTTGTGCGGAGGACAGGAGGCCCGGGCTCCATTGGGATGGGTGCTGCATCCCTGCCTGGGACCAGGCCACACGCCCACAGCGCCCGGCTCCACCTTCCCTCAGAGGCAGGCATTTACCAGAAGGACCCCCATTTCCTGCCTCTGTTCCCACCTCAGAGCCAGCGGCTCAGCTGCGCATGCCCACAGGCGCCTCCAGGGAAGTCACTTTGTCACGTGTCTGAGCACCTACTTTGTGCCCTCAGCTACGAGGAGATGGTTAATGGGGTGCCAGGCAGGAGTGCTCTCCCACTCCACACACCCCACTCCACACAGGGCCTGGGCATGGGCCTGCACCCCCTCCTCCCCCTGCCTGTGTCAAAGGCAGCTCCCTTTCTTCTAAACATTGCCTGGGCTGAACCCACAGCTGGTGGTCAGTGAGGACTAGCTGGTCGGTTGCCAGTCCCTGCCCTCGAGTGACTCACAGTGTGGCTGGGAGGGCAAGACACACAGCTGCCATGCGGAGAGCAGTGCCAGGCCCCGTGGCGTGGAAGCTGAGGTCCACCAACCCAGCTACGCGGAGGAGTCAGAACTCTCCAGCTCCCGTCCTGAGGCTCCCGACAGGCTGCAACCCTCCCCCTGGAACTGCCGCTAAATGTGCCCTAATCTTGCCCATCATGGTGCCCCTGCCTTGAATCAAATGCCACCGCACATGGCTTCCAAGCTGAAGGAAATCCATGAGTAGATAGCATGGTGGCTAGAAGCTCTGGGGTTGGGCATGTCTGGGTCTCTGCTCTGTGACTGAGGGCAAGTGAACCTCTCCAGGCCTCAGTTTCCTCATCTGTAAAACAGTGACAGAGAACTACCTATGTCAAAGCTTGCTGTGGAGATTCAATAAGATCATGGATATAAAGCACTTAGCAAAGTGCCTGCCACATAGTCAGCACTCAGTAAATAATGGTGGTTATTTAGTTACTAGTGGCCCGGTGCACAAATTTGTGTGCATTAAAAGGAAATTAATTAGAAGAAATATTTTAATATTGCTATTCGCCCTTTCTCTATAATAGAAGTGTCAACCAAATTCACGATCGACAATGACAGATCAAAACACACGCGTGCGATTGGCGGCAATGAGAGCTTTATATGTATGGTGCATGCGCAAGTCAACTTAGCCTTTTATAATATAGAATAAACTGCCTAATTAGAGCTGCTTTCTGATGTAGCTAAACTTTTTCCAGCCCAGTGAAGCACACCAACTTCTCTTTCAGGTAATTGTCAGCAACACAGCAGTAAATATCAACACAAAGCAGATTATTATTGTAGATCACGCAGGGAGAACAAAGGGTAAAATATGTAACTGCAGCAGTGTTTGACTATATTCTGCACAGTGAGAAAACCTGAAGTGATTTTCAAGGTCCACCATTTCTTACTTCTTTTCAGTCCGTTCAAGTTTCTAAACTTTATAAGTCTCTGTTTTCTGGCTAATGAAAAGAAAATAGGATTCCACCGAGTCTCCTATCTACCTACTCCAGGACTTCTGTGAGGATCAAATGAGATGAGGCACAGGAAAACGCTTCACAGACATTTGGTTAAAGTGTGAAATGTTTCCACCTGGC
>NW_005353538.1:2278891-2286758 GCF_000412655.1 Myotis brandtii | reverse complement strand
GATTTGGTGGGGTGTCGCTCCAGGGTGGTGGTGGGGCCCACGTTCCACTTGGGGGAAGCTGAGTGTTGCTTTGTGGGCGCCAGGTCCGCAGGGCCTTTTCTCTCTGAGCGTCATGGCAACTCCTGCATTGAATGTCTGCCCCCTGGTAGTCAGTGTACGTCATAGCGACCGGTTGGACGGGGGGACACTTAGCATATTAACCTTTTATATATATATTTTCTTTTCTACAGCATAAGGGTCATGCAGCAGAATTCGTTCTAAAGGAAGATTTTTAAATTCAAAGAGAGCAGACCAAGTCCTGCCTTCCAGCCAGATGCAATAGTGGGGGCAGGAGGCTACTCTCAGGGTAATTGTAAGAAATGCCAAATCTTTGGATAAAAACAGAAAAACAGGCGATTTCCTGACAGGCCTGGAAGATTAGTGTATTTGTAGGAAGACCAAACACTGTTACTACCCTAGCAACTCCAATTTACTGAGCAGCTACCATGTGCCAGGATTTGCCAAATCCCGTACTTAGCATCCTTACAATGATGCTTCACGGAAGGCCTGATTATCCCCTTAACTGACCAGGAAGCTCTGACTGGCAGGTGCCTCGGACAGGTGGCTGTCTGACCTGGTGCCCAGGCCTCCGCGCAGCAGACGCCTCTGAACCCGGAGTGACGAGAGCACAGCTCCCTGCAGGGGGCACGACCTCTCATGTCTTTCCAGGAGCCCCAGCCACACTTGCACCGTGTCTGACCCGTGTCGCGTGTCCAGTACATGACAAGGAATCGAACGTTTGGTGGCATCCATCCATTCACACACCAGAAGGTGGAAGAGGGGCTGTGTCCTTGAAATGGCCCCACGTGGCTGCAGCGCCCAGGCCACGGTCACTGTGAGGTGGACAGACTGTCCGGGACGGTCCTGGGAACATGGCCTCCCACTGAGTCCGACTGGGCTGAGACCTG
Source organism: Myotis brandtii (assembly GCF_000412655.1). NCBI lineage: Eukaryota > Metazoa > Chordata > Mammalia > Chiroptera > Vespertilionidae > Myotis > Myotis brandtii. The sequence goes on along the minus strand of NW_005353538.1, from coordinate 2,285,811 downwards.
CCCCTCACCCCCACCCCCCAGGCTTTCCCAAGGCCGGGACTACGTTGCAACGCACAATGGAGGCCCCACCTTGGAGGCGCTGCTCACCAAGAATGAGCCACCAGGCTCACCCTTCTGAAGGATTCTCTCCTGGCGGGCGAAGCACGTGGCAAGGAGCAGGCGCATGACGACCAGGCTCACCCTTCTGAAGGATTCTCTCCTGGCGGGTGAAGGAGCAGGCGCATGACTGCAGGTGCTACTATTCACGCTTGAATGGGTGGCCACGCCGTTCGCAGAGCACCTTTCTCTCACTGAGCCACTCTCCACTCCCCTCCCTCTAGTCCCAGCTCCCCTCCGAGGGCTCTGGGGGAGACGAGGCGGGGAGCCACGTAGTTTGATTGTCCCAGGAGCTCAGGATGAGGAGGCAGGGATGGAAAAGGCAGAACTCTTCCACGCCAGGCCACCTGCCGCGCCTCCCTGGCGACAGGCCTGTCTGGGATCCAGGGCCCCAATGCCTGGCCTGTGGCGCAGGCTGTCTGTTGGCTGTGGACTTGGGGGGCCGTGATCAGAGGGGCTCCTACTGATGGAGGCCTGGCAGGTGGGGCTCCACCGCCTGCCCCCCAGGTTTCTCTTTGCCGGTACCCCTCCCTACGGCGGGGCTGGTCTGACAGGCATTTTCCAGGGTCACTAATTAGGCTGGGAAAGTGGGGCACACCCACGCTCCTCTCTCGGAGCTCAGCCCAGGCTCCGCACCCTGCACGGGCCCTGCACTGCCGGCTCGAAGGCTTCCCACTGTAGCACGCACAGAGCCCCCCTTCCGCGCAGTCGCAGGAACCCCCACACGGCCCGAACGCACAGACGAGGCGGATGGAAAAGCACGGAAGTGGAGGCCCTCGGCCAACTTCCATTCACACCCGCCCCCCCCCCTGGCTTCGTCCAGTTCCTGTCGGACTAGATCTCTGTTGGGTCAGGGCGGCCTGCCATGTGAGGAGGGAGGTGCTTGAGGAGGGGGTGGCTGGACAAGTGAGAGAGAGGCTTGGGGGTGAGGAGGGATGAGAGGGTCGGGCAGGGGTTCTAGCTTTCGTTGGGCTGCAGGGGGGCACCTCCTGCCCAGGGATCACTGTGAGGTCCTGGAGCTGCAGATGTGGGTGTGAACCGGGCTTGGATCCTTCCCAGCATGCCATTGGGGGAGGGCCAGGCCTTTCACTTCCTGAGCCTTCATGTCCTCATTGTCCCTGGGGCCAACCCCAACCCCCCTGTAGGCAGTTGTGAGGTTTAGACTGTGCCCAGCACCTCGCCCAGGGCCTGCACGTGCCCAGAGCCGGCAACAGGTACTGCTGCCCTCCTTGCTCCGGCCCGTGTCCACTCTGCGTATGGGAGAGCAGCCTGAACTCCTCCGCTGGGGGTGGGAACTTATTCTCGGGGTGCTCGCAGTGTCACTATGCTGACTGCCCCTGAGCCCTCGGGTTTGGGGGCGGGGCACCCACTCTCTCTGGGGTCTCTCCTCCGCTCCTGACATTTGCCTGGGAGTGAACTCTGAGGAGCAGAGAGGAGGGGGGGAGGGGGAATAGCTCCTCTTCCTTCGTGGCTTCCGTGGCCCCTGGAGGGATCGCCGCCCTCCTTCTGGGGGAGGTGGCTCAGCCCGCGCTTACCCCTCGCCCGCAGGGTTGTGCGCCGCCCTGCACACGGCCGCTCCCTGTGTGGGCAGCTCTGAGCACCGAGCACATGTCACCACACGGCCGCGCCCTGTGTGGGCAGCTCCGAGCACCGAGCACATGTCACACACAAACCCACACCCCGGACCCCCCGCCCCCCGACTCTGAGTGGCCGGGATTTCTCCATCCAATGCTCCTCCAGAGCGGGGAGCCGGGACCTCTTGGGACAGTCTCCCTTCGCTGACATGAAATATGCTCCTTAGGAAAGAGTCCTTCCTAACGGGACGGGGCCTCCCCCCGCCCACCCCTGGCCCTGCCCTGGCGCCCCTTAGTCAGTAGGCCGGACCCCCCTCTCTCTGCGCGGACAGGAGACCTGGGGTCTTGTTTATCTCTGTGGCTCTGCCTCTTGCACAGCTGGCCATCGCGTGGCCCAGGAGGGACATATGGATTCGGGTTCTGATGTCTTTTTTCTTGAAACATGCTCACCACACCCGGCTTCTTCATCTGGACGCGCCTCCTGGGGCAGGCGCCCCTCGAGGGCCACCGAGGGACATGGCGTTGCACGGGGAATTGATCAGGCGAAGAGCATGGGCTCACGTAGGCAACACAGAACTTCCCACATGCAGGAGCGCCAAGGGGTGACAGTGCAGGGGCCTGAACCCAGTCCTGCCGCAGGAAGCTCACCATGAGAGCGAGCCTCCTGGAGAGGGGGGTGGGGAGGGCCCTGGGGGAGACCGGCTGTTTCTGGATGCGCGTGTGGCTGCCCGCGACTCCAGAACGGTCCCATGCCTTCCGACCACAGCATGAGACGTGGGTTCCGTGGCTAAGCCTGGCCACCTCACAGACGGAGCCAGAGTGAGCACGCTTCAGAGGGAGGGGGAGTGGGGAGGGAGCCGGGGGGGGGGGCATCCCATGGACCCAGAGTGGGAAGCCAGCCTGCCAGCCCCGGGGGCGAGGTGCCATGGGTGCCTCTGGCGCCCAGGCCTGTGTTTCTGCCGCCCACACCCCTGCACAGCCCGGGCCACCCAGGAGCCACCATCCCCAGCAGAGACGGGAGCTCAGGGTCAGTCAAGGTCACAGCAGGAAACAGAGCAAACTCAGATGGTTCAGAGCAGAGGCTTTAGGAAGGGGCTGCAGAGTGCGGACAGGGACCTGGACGCAGCAGCCAGGGGGCAGCCAGGCGGCAGGCACAGCACCTGGGCGCACGCTGCGGGGCCTGGGCAGCGGGGGGAGGAGGCCCGGCTCCCATAAGCAGTCCCCACGCCCCGTTTCTGCTGAGAGAATGGGGCGCAGCAGTGGAGACCTTAGCAGGTGGTGAGGGCAGGACCCGCGGCAGGACCGCAACAGCCAGAGGGGCTGTTTCCTGAGCCGCAGGGACGCAGTTCCCCTCACCCAGCAGCCGTCCGGGTGGGAGAATGCAATTAGCGGGGTAGGAAGAGGCCGGATAAAGAATGGGGCGTCACAGGAGTGTGGGGCATGGTTTTTGCTGTTGTTAATCCTCACCCAAGGATATTTTCCATTGATTTAGAGAGTAGAAGGGAGGGGGAGAGACAGAGAGAAACATCGATGTGAGAGAGACACACTGATTGGTTGCCTCCGCCCTGACCAGGGCTGGGATGGAGCCTGCAACCCAGGTATTGAGACTGCAATCCAGGTATGTGCCCTTGACCGGAATCAAACGAGGACCCTTCAGTCCTCAGGCCAACGCTCTACCCGCTGAGCCATGCCGGCCAGGGCTGCATGGTTCAATCCCCACAGGCCGGTTTAAACTGGAAGAGACCGCACTCGCTCCCAGTGGCAAGCTGGGAGCTCCTCTCTCCACCACACCGCACCGGGAGGGCAACAGGAGTTTCACCTGCATTGGGGTGGCCATCCTGACCCACGCCCTGTGCCCTGAGCCCTCCCCCTGCGAGGCCAGCGATGAGACCTGGTGGCGGGGGGCAGGGGGGATCTACGTGGGAGATATGCACGGACAAGTGGACAGTGCAGCGGGCAGTGAGCGGCAACACCACCGGGGGACAAAGCGATGCCACGGGGAACAGACGGCTTTGGTATTTACTGGGACGGAGTGGTTAGCACAGCCTTGCAAATAGATGTAACTTACTGAGTAATTTTTTCTGACCATAAAACAAAGTATACTTATTAAGAAAAATCGAAACATAGTAAAAAGTATAAAAGAAAGACTTAAAAGCCACAATCCAACTTTCTCTATTAATGTTTTGGTGTATTTTCTTAACATCATCTTTTACTCGTATGTGTGTATTTATAAACACACACCCATACAACACACACTGACATATACTCATACATTTCTATATAGTTGAGGTCATATTGTACACCTGTTATATTTCCTCTTTATTTCACTTAATATTCAACTGAGAACATTTTTATATCTTTGAACATTCTTCACAAACCAACTTGTATGATGCCCAAGTGATCATCCACTATGCAGACACGTGATGAATTTAAACAATCCCCTCATTGATATTTAGGTAATTTCTGATTCTTCACTATTATAAATATTTATCCGGAGATCTGATTATTTTCTTAGGATAATTCCTAGAAACGAAGCTCTCGGGTGAACAAGAAATAATGTAATATTTTTAAGGCTCTTGGGCACAGGTCACTGTAAATATTGAGCTGATTTCCACTGTCACAAGCAGTTTGCCGATCTGTCCTCACCTTTGCCAACATTGAGCATTATATTAAAAACATATGTGCCAAATTAAAAGGGCAAAATTGGAAGCTTGATTGAGTTTGCATCTTTGATTACTAATGAGGTAGATTTTCAAAAAATATTCTTTTCAACTACTTTTATTTCTTCTACAAATTCTGTCATGTTCTTTGCCCATTTTTCAAATATATTTTTTATTGATTTCAGAGAGGAAGGGAGAGGTAGAGATAGAAACATCAATGATGAGAGTCATTGATTGGCTGCCTCCTGCACGCCCCCACACTGGGGATTGAGGCCGCAACCTGGGCATGTGCCCTGATCTGGAATCAAACTGTGACGCTCAACCACTGAGCCATGCCAGCCGGGCTGCCCATTTTTCTTTTTAAATGTTAATGTTTTCTTAAAGATCTACAAGAGCACTATACTGCAAAGATTTTTAATTTTACCCATTGCTAGATTTGTTTCAAATAATTTCTCTTGGTTTGTCGCTTCCTTTTAGCTTTGGACACAGTGTCTGCTGAATGAAACGAAGCGGGAGGTGTGATGTTAACAGTCGGGAGGCCTGGCTTCACACCCTTCCGGGCCCTGGTGGGTCAGAACAGGGAGGGTCCGGGCACTGGCCTGGTCTCCCTCTGCTCCTGGGAACCGACGCTCTGCTGGACAAGAACTGAGGGGATGTCTGGCGACCACTCCTCCCTCCCCCACCTCCCACCCCAGAGAGGAACAGACCCCCAGACAGCCCACAGGCAGCCTGTCCCCTGCAGGAGGCCCAGCGCTGTCCACATCGGGGCTCTTAAGGGTCCAGCCAAGGGCTGGCAGGACCTCGTGCTGGTTCCAGCCAATTGTTTGTGCACATTCCTTATGCCCACAGGATACTCTTTATATGTGAATTAATATATTTTTATTGATCTCAGAGAGGAAGGGAGAGGGAGAGAGAGAAGGACCAATGCTGAGAGAGAATCATTGATTGGCTGCCTCCTGCACGCCCCACACTGGGGATTGAGCCTGCAACCCGGGCTTGTGCCCTGACCAGGAATCAAACCATGACCTCCTGGTTCATAGGTCGATGCTCACCCACTGAGCCACGGTGGCCGGGGCCTGGGGTCCATGGGCAGCCCCTCGGGGAGCTCAGCGCCGTCCCCATCCTCGTCCCGGGTCCCTGGCGGCTGTCGGGGGTCATGGGATGAAGGTCTGTCTCTGGGCCCTGAGCTCCCCGGGGCGCGCGCGTGTCTGTTTCTGTGGGCGTGGTGTCCAGGAGGAGGCTTGGCATCTGGCCCCAGCGGCACGCAGGGCGTCGGCTGAACGACTGAGCGCCAGCCCACCTGCCTCAGCACCCAGCTCCCCGTCCTCCTCCGCCTGCGCGCATTTTCTTGGGCGAGATCAGTGCTCTCCTGGTGCCGCCGGCCAGCGTGCTCAGCAGTTGAGGGTGGACCTATGAACCAGGAGGTCAATTCCCGGTCAGGGCACATGCCCGGGCTGCCGGCTTGATCCCCAGTGGGGGCGTGTAGCAGGCAGCCGATCAATGGTTCTCTCTCATCATTGATGTTTCTATCTCTCTCCCTCTCCCTTCCTCTCTGAAACCAATACAATAATATACATACACACACACACAGTGTAAAATACTCTCCTCGCACCGTGGCACTGTCGGTTCCCACTGCAGTGGGGACCCTGTCCCTCTCTGGCCTCTGTGTGAGCCCCTCCTCGCCGCAGTGCCCTTTCCTCCTTCCTTTGCCTGAGGAGGTTCTCCTCACCTTCACGACACGCAGCGCCTTTTCTGTGACTCTCCCCAGCTCTCCCCAGCCTGGCTGCCTAGCCCGCAGCCCAGCAGCACTGCCCGAGAGCCTCGGCCCTCTTCTGTGGCCTTCCCTGCCCTCTCCTGTGGCCTTCCCTGCCCTCTCCTGTGGCCTTCCCTCCCTCCTCTCTCCTGTGGACCTTCACGACACGCAGCGCCTTTTCTGTGACTCTCCCCAGCTCTCCCCAGCCTGGCTGCCTAGCCCGCAGCCCAGCAGCACTGCCCGAGAGCCTCGGCCCTCTTCTGTGGCCTTCCCTGCCCTCTCCTGTGGCCTTCCCTCCTCTCTCCTGTGGCCTTCCCTCCCCTCTCCTGGGTGTGGGGCAGCCGGAAGCCTCATGCATTTCCGAATGGCCATCGGCTGGTATAGAGAAGGTGTCAATAAACTCTGGGTGGAGTCACACCATGGGATGTTCAAGCAGAAGGTCCGCCTTGCTTCCTGAGCGTTTGGAGAGGTGTGGGAGGCGCTGCGGGCAGGCCGAGGCGCCCGCCCCTCTCCTGGCACAGGCACGCCAACCCAGAACGCGGGCAACGTCATCAGACGGGCAGAGGCCGCCTCGGTCTGTAAGTTCCTAGTTTCCCTTCCACGTCAGCAGCCTGCTCTCTGTCTCCTCCCGCCGCTTCCGGGCCGCCCTCCCGCCCCACCTGACAGGCCCCGCCCGCAGGGGTCAGCCCCTGGGCTGCAGATGCAAAGGTCCTTTGCTTGACAAATGGAGCTGCCCTTCCAGGAGGTAATAAAGACATCAATGCTGGTTACGCTGGATGCTCAGGAGCGAGAGGGCCTGTGACTTCCCTGCCACTCCCTGCTCCCCACACCCGGGCT
>NW_005353538.1:2277767-2278836 GCF_000412655.1 Myotis brandtii | reverse complement strand
GTCTTCCTCCTTCCACACCCTTGGCACTGCGAGGCCTGGCGCACCCAGGACCAAGCCAGCTCGTCTCTCTCTGCAGAGAAGTCATTGGTTACATCAAGAGGGGAGCATCCTTTGGGTGCGGAGCCCAGGAAGAGGCAGCCCAGAGCGATGCCGAGGGAAGACGCCCAGCTGGAGTGAGGGACAGGGAGCTGGCCAGGGTGCGAGTCCCAGCTCTGCCTCGCGCTGGCCGTGTGGCCTTGGGCAAGTCCCCTCCAGCTCTCACTTGGCCACGGCTGCTGGGAGTCGAGGAGTTAGACTAGAAAGCCTAAGGTCCGTGATGGGCTGCTGAAGCCCACACGCCCTGAACTGCCTTCCAAGTGTGTGCATGCGCGCTTTGGTCCTGGCACAGGGCTCACGTTCCCCCAGCCCCTTAAACTCAGATTCCTGGGGGTCCCGGACCCCCATGATCAGCCCAGCCTGAGCATCCTGGGTCCACACAGCGACAGGCTTTCCTCAGCGCTGCTCTGAGCGCTGGGGCACACGAGGCACACCAGAAGATTCAAGAACACTTCCGCTGTGGTGCTGGAGATGGTTGGAGCTAGGTGGACACATCGGGGAGGACTTCCTGGAGGAGGTACCTTTCAAGGAGGAAGCAACGTTTCCAGGTCCGGCAGAGGCTTGACAGGCGCAGACGGAGGGGCATTGGGAAAGAATAGGGCGCTCTGCTCCCTCCCACGCTCAAAAAATGGGACGCTTCGCTGGGGCGGGCGCTAATTAGCCGAGGCTGCTCACAGCCCTCCACCAAGAACAAGAAGTCAAAGCCAACCCCCGCTCATTACATGCTTGGGGCTGGCTAGCTATTAAAAGCATTTCCATTTCAGAACAGGATGCCTACCAGGGAATGCCAGACCTAAATATAAGCCCGCCCCTCCGTGCCAGGAGACCTCACCGTGTCAGGCAGATGGGAGGGAGGACAGCGTGGAGATGTGTCATTACTTTTAACATCCAAATATAACCCGCCCCAGGGGCTCTGGGACTGAGGCTGCTCTTCCCAGCCGCCTTCTGCCTTCTGCCAGAACGGGGTGGGGGT
>NW_005353538.1:2263931-2277453 GCF_000412655.1 Myotis brandtii | reverse complement strand
GTGGGGGGTGTGGGGGGATGGGTGGTGGTGGGGGAAGGACGGGAGGGTCCTGGGGCCGACCACCCAGAGGCCTGCCGTCACACATCTGCGGCTAGATCTGATTTCTCGCCTCAGCAGCTCTCCTTGGCAGTCCTGCATCGCTCACCAGGTGGTGTTTGGTCTGATCTTCGCCGGGACTGCAAGCTCTTTGAGAACAAGGGCTGTGTGTCTGCTCCCTTTTCCCCTTTTCTACTCCCCCTGCCCCTCGTGCCCGGTGCCAGGCGTGCAGAGCCCTCAGTGAGTGGAGTGACAGGAACTGTCCTGCGTGGAGCACTCTGCACCCGCTCAGCCCGGGCCAGCACAGCCGCCTGCCGCCTGGGTGCCCAGGGAACTGGCCTGGGGTGTGGAGTGGGCATCCCCAGGCGATCCTAATGTGCAGTCACATTATCTAATGAAAAAGCGTCGGTCTCCTGTACCCTGCCCTCCTGTGCCCTGGTCTCCTGTGCCCTGCCCTCCTGTGCCCTACCCTCCTGTGCCCTACCCTCCTGTGCCCTGCCCTCTTGTGCCCTGCCCTCCTGTGCCCTGCCCTCCTGTGCCCTGCCCTCCTGTGCCCTGCCCTCCTGTGCCCTGCCCTCCTGTGCCCTGCCCTCCTGTGCCCTGCCCTCCTGTGCCCTGCCCTCCTGTGCCCTGCCCTCCTGTGCCCTGCCCTCCTGTGCCCTGCCCTCCTGTGCCCTGCCCTCCTGTGCCCTGCCCTCCTGTGCCCTGCCCTCCTGTGCCCTGCCCTCCTGTGCCCTGCCCTCCTGTGCCCTGCCCTCCTGTGCCCTGCCCTCCTGTGCCCTGCCCTCCTGTGCCCTGCCCTCCTGTGCCCTGCCCTCCTGTGCCCTGCCCTCCTGTGCCCTGCCCTCCTGTGCCCTGCCCTCCTGTGCCCTGCCCTCCTGTGCCCTGCCCTCCTGTGCCCTGCCCTCCTGTGCCCTGCCCTCCTGTGCCCTGCCCTCCTGTGCCCTGCCCTCCTGTGCCCTGCCCTCCTGTGCCCTGCTCTCCTGTACCCTGCCCTCCTGTACCCTGCCCTCCTGTACCCTGCCCTCCTGTGCTCTGCCCTCCTGTGCCCTGCCCTCCTGTGCCCTGCCCTCCTGTGCTCTGCCCTCCTGTGTCCTGCCCTCCTGTGCCCTGGTCTCCCCGCTCCAGTGGAAACCATGGGAAGGGTCTTGACATTAAGGAAGCTCACCTGCGACACAGTGTGGCTCATTTCTTGGAGTGGGGGGAGGGGAAGCTGAGGTGAAAAACCCATGGTCACCATGCAAGACCCAGCCCCTGTGCCTTCACACCTGCAGGCCAGCCTCCCTGGGCAGCAGCCCGGCGGCCAGAGTCAGGCGGGAGGCTAGTGGGGGTGGGGAGGGCTCTGTGGCTGCAGAGGGCACAGTGTGTGGTCAGATAATGATGCTCAGAAGGAAGTTGTAAAGAATCTGCAGAGGAATCGTCCACCCCAGGCTGCCTCTGGTTTACATGGAACTGAAGAGCTGATGATGGGGGGGGGGGTGTGACTCGGGTCCCTGGTGGCTCCATTTTCCCCTCTGGGGTGGGACAGTACACTGTCTTCATGGGCTGCTGCGATGGGGAGGTGGGAGGACGAAGGTGATGACGTGGAAGAGGAGAGCAGGTGAACGAGTGGCTGTTGGCTGAGGTGTCCCCATCGGTGGCCCTTGGGCCACCGGCAAGTGCTCATTTACTGAGCGCTACGCCATGCCCAGCGGCGGGAGCAGCGTGGGGAGCCTCGGAACAGCAGGGACACACGGCTGGTTACTGGAAAGCTTTTGTTTATTTAGAGCTGAAATCAGCAGCCACACAAAACCATGCTTATCTAATCCAGGAAGCCCTGTGATTGTCTCGGGTTTTGTGGCTGCAGCCCACTCTGGGTGTCAAACCTGGCGACCCTGTAATTAACAGGACCCCAAAGAAGGACGGGACCTTGGGGCCGTCATCAGTCCAGCTGGCCATTTGATAGTTGACTCTCCTTTGCAAGCAGCCTTCTAGTGTCTACTTACATGCCTCTAGTGACGGGGTGCTCACTACCTCTCAAGGCTTCCACTTAAATTCACTACCCATTGTCTTGGGTTTGGGCCCTCTCAAGTCTGGAAGCTGCCCAGGCCTCTGCTGATAGGAGAGCTAGAGTTGGAGAGACTGTTCCTGCTGCTGGGGCTGGCCCGGGGGTGCAGGAGGGCAGCCCAGGGGGTGTTCCAGGAAGTGCAGTAATCTCTGGTCATTCTCAGCTCTCACAAATCGTCCTCACGTCCTCCGCCCGAGGCTGTCCTGCCAGTGGCGTGTGCAGCTTGCTGCTTTCCATCCCTGACAGCATTTCACTGCGTACAACACGGCGCCGTCTGTTTACCTATCCCATTGCCGATGCCCATGGGCGCGTGTTCCAGGCTTGAATGATGAATCTCACATGAATAACATGAGGCCGAGCAAAAGAAGTCGCCCTCCAAAGAGCACACTTTGCCTAATTTAACGTGACGCTTTTCTCCGGGAGGGGTGAGGCCTGGCAGGGGCGGGCCCTGCAGTGCGGTCACGTTCTAGCTCCTGAGTCAGAGGATGATACCCAGACACGCTGACTTCACGAGAAACCAACAAGCGGCATGTCTGTCGTCTACATCCTTTGACACATGAATGTTATACTTCATTCAGATGTTTATTTTAAAAATTACAGCCCAGCCACGAGTGATCGTAAAATAAGAATCCGATAATGAGCAGTAGGGCAACACTTTACGCTTCCCAACCGAGGTGAATGGAGAGAGGAAACGTTAAGGAACAGACTGACTCGCCACATAAAGGTCTGGCGACGATAAAGGCATTAGTCCCGGAAACGGGCTGATTACTACGCCATGTCAGATCCCACCCCCGTGCTTTCCTGTGTGTTAACGCAGTGAATCCTCACGACAACACTAAGAGAAGGAATGCAGGCCCAGAGAGGTTAAGTAGGCACTGAAAGGCCACACAACTGGTCAGTGATGGAGCTGAGGTCAGGAGTCTGCGGAGAGGCCAGCATCCTGAGCCGGTTCTGGGGAAGCGAGGCTGGGATGGGAAGCCCTCCAGGCTCGGCCGCTGGCCTGAGTGTTCCTGGCCAAACGGGAGAAAACCCACCCCCGCAGTGAGGATGTTCTCCTGTTTTTAAAAAGAAGTAAATAAGCCTCCTCATTTGCATGATATCTCACGCTGACTCTGCCTCCAAACTGTTATTCCGTCTACACGTGGCACTGTGGGAGGCCTGCAATATTTTATAAAGTTAATAACTTTCTCTTAATTGGATGAGTTTATAGAATAGTCTGAGCAATTAACAATAATTACGCCAAAGCACTTTGATTCTGAGGATGCTCCACAAACACGGGCGCACTGAGCCATTTAGGAGACAAACAGCCGACACATCCCGTCACGGGACAGCGCCCGGCGCACACTCCCTGCCGCGGTCCTGTGACCCACGGCCGGCCCGTTCCCAGGCCCCAGGACAGCGGAGCTTCTGAGATGCTGGGAGAAGGGGCTGGCGTCACACGCCAGTGCACCCCGCACCTGCTCCCTCCGCCCCACCTGGCAGGGCCAGGATCCTGGCACTTGTTGTAGGACACACTGTCCACGCTCAAGTGACCATGCAGGACAACGGCTCCGGGCACTTGGCAAAGACTCTAAGAACCTAGGTCTACAACAGCTGCTCTGGCCTCTCTACCCCTCCCCCCGGCTTTGATCTCAACAATACCTTTTTCAGGACGGCTTCTCCTTCAAAAAGGGTAATTGCCAACGAACATAGAATTCAACGTTACCTGAATGCGTTTTTGAGCTATTCTTTCATACAGTTAGAGACGTGCGGGGTTAGACTGGCCTTCATCTCACCCATCCTTCTCCAGCTCAGTCTTGGCTGGGACACCTCCATGGACGGGGAGCTCCCTACCTCCCGAAGTCATCCATTCTGCTTTAAGACAGCTTTAATTATGAGAAAAATCTTCCACATAATAAAGCTTCAATGTACCTCCTTGGAGCTTCTGCCTGCTGGTTCTACCCTTTGGAGACTAAGTGAACCCTCTCTTTCTGATGACAGCTCTTCCATTTTCATCCCCTACTCTGAGCCATGTTTCCCCAAACACCCCCAGTCTCCCCTGCCCAGACCAGGAGCCCCGGCTCTTGTCATCTGCCCCACCAAGCCGAGTCCGCCCAGAAACAATTCTAGTCCTAAAACAAAAGGGGTCCCTAGTCTAAAGTGTTCCTGGGATGTCATCTCTTCGTATTGCCTTTAGGTTTGGTTTGATTAAAGGGGAAAAAAAGATTCGGTCTTTGTGGACAGTAGATGCTGTGTGTGAGCTGTGGGAAGGAGGGCAGGGGGCAGGGGGCGGGGGGCAGGAGCAGAGGCATCTAACCGGGCACAGGTGCGCAGGGCTGAGGAAGGGAGCCCTGACTACAGGCTCCTCAGGCAGCCCCAGGCCACCTGTCCCTCAGCCCCCACCGGAACAGACTCAAGTGCCACTGCCACTCACCAGGGAGGGTGTCCCCAGGACAGCGAGACCCCACATAGGCTGCTCCTTTGGCTGCCATCCCAGCCTCTAGGTGCCCACAGCACCCGCCCTGGGCCTGCACAGAGAACCGACTCCTGACCCGTCTTCTCTGCCTCTCTCTGTCCCCTCCCAGCGCCACCCCCGCCTTCATGGTTCTAGCTGGGGGCGCCCGTGCCAGGCCATCTGCTCAGCTCCATATGCTGCCCGCAAGGACTGCCAAGCTGGCCTGGTGCTCGGCGCCTGGACTCCCCCCTGGTGGCTGGTCAGAAGCCGTCTCTGCTAACCTGGTCGCTAGGAAACGGCCTGGCTGCGTGTCCAGGCTGGGCCTCCTTGGGCAGTGGTGCGGCAGGGCCAGGGCTGCTGGCCAGGGGCACCTGACAGGCCAATCTCCTGTGGGAACTGCCCCGTCAGGACCCAGGTTCTTGGGAACTGCCACTGAGCAGCCGGCCCTCACTGTGAGCCCGTGACCATGGCCCAGGCTGCAGGTCCCTCACTGTGAGCCCGTGACCGTGGCCCAGGCTGCAGGTCCCTCACTGTGAGCCTGTGACTGTGGGTGGAGGCGCAGTTCAGAACAGCTAGGACCGGAGGACAAGGGACAGAGGACTCATCTCCCCCTGTGGCCTTTGCAAACCCGTACTTCCTTCTTATTTAAAGAATTAAATGTGAATTATGGATACATGTTTTGATTCCAAAATGCTCATGTTGGTATCCGTAAAGGGTATAAATGAGGATTTGAAAAACATGGCTACATTCGGGGAAATGCAAAGTTTCTCTTATTTTCTCTTATTTTTTGTTAGTGGTGAAATAGCTTGCAGATACATGTTTATATGGTGTCACACATACACACACACAGGTCACAGGCCATGAGGCACTTCATTCTCTCGCTCTTTGCTGAGCAAATTCTTTTGTCCGGGTATTGAAAGCCCGATGCCGGGGGAAATGTCAAAATCCTGAGTTCAGATTCTCACTCTTATATTTACGTATCAGCTTTGTGACCCTGGGCAACTTCTCTGAGCCTCAGTTTTCCAATCTGTAAAGTAGGGATAATAATTTGGTGAGGAAATCCGTTTAAACACCTGGTAAAACATTCCAGTGCTCGACACACAGGGAGCAACGGAGCCTGTGGAGCAAAGACCAGTCTGGCGAATCCTGCTTCGTGACTTGAGGTCCCACGTGGGAACAGCCCGAAACAGAGTCCCAGCTTCCCTGCACAGCCACAGCCCTGGATGGAGGCCTGGGGAGGGGGAGGGGGGCGAGCAGCAGGCGTGAGGACGCGCCCAGCCTCTCCCCACAAACCAGAAGAGGCCGAATCGCACAGCCACGCACAGCAGAAAGGAGAGCTGACAATGCTCTCTAACCTCTCCAGCAGTGGAAACACTGCCAGGCCCTCCTCTCTCTCCCCTCCTTTGTCCTCGCCCCCCCACCCCTCCCTCTAAGATTAAATTGGACTCCAGTTTTACGGGGCTGTTCTGACACCCACAGCTACCCAACTGCTCCATTTAATAGGGAAGACGCTGTGCCCGAGATGAACTCCGGAGGGGAGAGCTCCGGTCCGTTGCTCAGACAGGCTGTCTGCTCACCACCAGTGTGGACCGGGCCTCCCGGTTTGCCACTCCTCCTCCCTCGGCCTTCCTCTCCTTCCTTATGTCACAGATACAAACCTCACCCCTGTAGATCCACCCGAGGCCCAGACCAGCAGGAGGGGGTGCCCATCCCCTGGGGACGCGTGGAGACCAGAGGCACAGAACGCAGAGCCGCGAGGAAGGCGAGGGAGTGGAGTTGAAGGCAGGCAGTGACACATCGGTGTTTCTCTCCGTCTCTCCGCTTCCTGATTTGGAAAGCAAGGTGGCCCTGAGGTGGACCGAGATAAAAGGGTGTGTCGTGTGAGAAGTGTTCTGTACGCTGAAATGCTATTTAATATGTAGCTGTTCTATCACAGGACAAAGACATGCCCCTCAGTCCAGGCTGGCTGAGTGAACGGAGGGTGGCATGGGAGACCACGCCTCGTCCCGGTTCAGAGGTGCGTCAGAACGAGGCCCCCCTGAAACGGAGGAGAGGTCTGACCAGCTTCCTACCGGCTGGATCTCCCCAGCAGGTCCATAGCGAGCTCTGCCCGCCCACAAAGCCAGCAGCCACGCGCTCTGCGGACACAGACGAGGCCGCTGCCACAGTGCCCTGGCGTCACCCCTCTCTGGTGGGAGACACGGGAGCTGAGAAGCCACCTTCTGTGAGATGCTGATGGTCCCCAGGAGCAGGGACTGGCTCCCTGTGTCCCCGCAATGGTGGGGTGCAGGTGGGCAGGGGCTGGCGAGCCTGTACAGCTAACAGCCCAGCGTGGATCAGACACCAGCCTGGGTCCCGGAGAGCACTGCCCGAAGCTCCCCCTCCAGGTCAGTTCCGGGTGCGGGGATCGAGGCTCCACTCCTGTGGGATTCCTCCCCTCTGCCCAGTCCAGTCCGACCGGAACCCTAGTTCCCCGGACAGGAGGGGAGCCAGGGCCCAGCGCCTTCAGCGAAGCTGTGAAGCACTTCGAGTTCGTCTCAACTACACGGCGCTCCTCGCTCTCCCAGGACACTCAGCAGCAGGCTTGTCCTCTGCTGCACGCTACAGGGTCCCACGGGGACAGACTCGGTGCATTTTACATGGATGTAATATTCATGCGTGTGAGGCACCGCAAGGTGCACACATGCACATGCATGCACACGCATGCACACGCACGCACACACACTGCCGGGCAGAGCAGTGCGGCCATCAGGAGTGTTTTTGCGGGGGCCAGTCTGAGCTGAGTCTCGGTCCCGCCTTTCCAGCTCTGAGGCCTCGGGCGTGTTATTTAACACCTCGGAGCCCACCCCACCCTTCCACACTCTTAAGGGACACGGGATGCTGGTTTTCACCGACTAACATTAATGGAAAACACCTAAGATGTTAAAGGGCATCAGTAGGGGGGGGTGGTGAGCCCACCTGGGCTCCGTCATTCACCGGCTGAGAAACCTGGGGAAGGACATGACCCAGAGACCCGTTTCCTGCCTCTGACGCAGGAATCATGCGAACGCCTTGTCAGTAGATTACTGAGCAGATGAAGGAAGACCAGGCCCTGGGAACATGCAGCCCAGCCTCCGGCGCAAGGCAGATGCCCAATACTACTCGGCTCTTTTTGTCCACGGAGCCTCCCAACAGGAGAAAGCAGAGGCTCAGGAGTCAGGTCACTTGCCAAGATGACAGCCCTGGGATTTGAACCCACGTCTCCGAGACCCAGACCAGTGGTGTGGCCACTGGGCAGCGACGACTGGCTGCCCCGCAGAGAACACGCTGGTTCCCATAGCGCCGCAGAGGCTGTGCTCCGGAGGAACGTGGCCTCCGGGCACCACGGGCCGGAGGGAGCCCCCGCACAAGAGCCACGCGGACACAGACAGCTCACCCGCCCGCAGGGAGAACTTCCTTCCTACCATTTTTCAAACGATGTTTTTATTGATATTTTTAGAGAGACAGGAAGGGAGAGGGAGAGAGAGATAGAAACATCAATGATGAGAGAATCATTGATCGGCTGCCTCTTGTACACCCCCCACTGGGGATCGAACCCACAACCCAGGCATGTGCCCTGACCAGGAATCAAACCGTGACCTCCTGGTTCACAGGTCGACGCTCAACCACTGAGCCACACCAGCCGGGCTCTTTTTACCATCTGTTGGTTCCAAATTAAAGTCAGTCTAGCTACCCCACAGAGCCAGCACCTGCTTCCCTTGATTGAGACGAGCTGACTCGGAGTGGCCGGGTCATGAGGCGCTTACAGAGAGAATGGGGAGAGTCAGAGCCCAGACGCAGTGCAGGGACCAGAGCCCGAGGAGGGCCCTTCAGTGAGGCCTGAAGAGAGGCCGGACCTCGTCTTTAGCCCTCGGAGAACGACCTGGGTGATCCTTGAACGGGGGTTCTTGCCAGGGGAATGGGTGGCAGGCGCTCTAACCCTGTGCAAGGAAGGGGAGTGTGTCCGGTGCACTCGGGCTGGCCCTTTTTGTTCCACATTTCAGCCTTTTCATTTGTGGCTTGCTCACATCTGGGGAGATAACGCTTTAGGGTGATAGGCATCCGTATGTACACTCGTGGCCCCAGAGAAGAGCCCCTTGGCCCTTCAGCACATCCACACCCAGCCCGGGTGGGGCATGCCTACCCAGCCCTCGTGGAGCGTGTTCGTGAACCTGGTTCCGATGCCACCCCAGCTAGAAGCACCGCGCAGGAGCAGCCTGCAGGTGGAGAAGCCTTCACAAGCGGGTTTCTGGCAGGACACAGGTTAACTGTGGCCTCGGAGGGGAGAGTGAACCTGAGTTTGGGAGGCTGGCTTGGCTGTAGGGCCTAGGTCAGTGGTTCCCAAACTTGTCTGCACATGGGGCTCACCTGAAGAGCCCTAGCACCCCAGGGCCTGGCCGCAGCCACCCTGCAGTGCTAAAGGTCGCAGGTGTGGCCTGGGCCTTGGACGTTGGAAGGGCCCCCTGGCTGATTCCACTGTGCAGCCTCCACGTCCCCCCCAAACACATGGGCCTTCTCCACTGGGGCCCCCAGACTGCTGGGCGGGCGTCCGGCACAGCACAACCAGTTTAACTCCGAACTCTGACCAAAGGGTGTCAGGCCCCGGGAAAGTGCCCTCCGCCTTTCAGAACACCTCAGCACCACCCCTCCCTGCAGCTCCCTTCCCGGACAAAGCTGCTCACTCCACAGCCAGAGCGAGGCTTCAGCCAGCAATGCCCTTGGGAGAAGGAGGGGGACCAAGGCCATGCTGCACTACGCATGCCTGGGGAGCAGGCTGAGAGAAGGCTTAGGGACGGTGCGCCCCATCCGTGTCATCAGCTCTGTCCCGCCCCAAATGGCAGCTGGAAACACGTTTTGCTTGTCAGCAATGCCCCTGGGTGCCGCTGGCATTGGCGAGCAGGGTCGGTCCAGGACACTGGGCATCATGCAGTGTGGGCAGTGGGGCCCGAGGAAGGGCTGTCCAGCTGCATACCACCAGTGACCCCGGTGGCAGCAGCTCAGGGGCCTTCTCTCCCTCAGCCCATCCCAGGGACACTGGTCCCCTTCGCTGAGGTGGTGACATCAGCCTCGGAAGCGGACGCCCCGGATAGGCTCTGCGGGCACTCAATGCCCACACCTGCACCCCTCCTGCCTAGCAGGGCCCAGCTTCCTGGGCTCACTGTCTCCAAGGACTGTCCCCACATCTCGTCCAACTGGGCCACATAGTAGGGCAAATCTCAGAATATAGACACGGTGCCTGGTACCTGCCCATGGCCAGCCCTAGTTCTCTAGGAAGAAGGGGGTGGGGGTGGGGACTCCAGAGGCAATCTGCGGGCTGCGGGCCGTGGTTCCCCAGACTTGACGCTCAGGAAGATGCAGACGTTTGTGGTGGGAAGTTGTATTTCGGGGTGAACAACCACTCATGGTGTGGTCACTACACTAATTACAGCCGGCAAGTCACGTTCTATTCTTTTTAGGGGTCACCTATTACAAGAGGAACCTCATTCATTCCTCTTCTTCCCCGGCAGACACGCCAGGGCTCCTGGAAGGGTCCTGCCCAGCAGTCCCTGCCCTGCTCAATCCAAAGCTCTCTCCTGGCGGCCGGCGGGGTGGCTGTCATTAGCTGGGCCCAGTGTCCCCCGGGCCCTGGGCCCATGGGTGGGTGCTTCTTTGTAAGGCTTTGAGGGAAGGCCTGTCTCCTGCCCTTCACGCTGCGGCACCTCGTGAACCAGCCGGCCTCTCGCAGCGTGTGTCCCCACGATGCTCCTGCCTCTGAGCCCCTCTTCTCATGTCCCCACATCTGGAGGCCAGGCCACCCACATAAACCCCGCCTGCCAGCCAGGCTCGGCTCAGCTCCAGCTCAATGCCCGTCACTCTTTGCACGAGTTTATCTTTCCATGAGTTTATCTTTTATATTTTTAATGTATTTTTATTGATTTCAGAGAGGAAGAAAGAGGGAGACAGAGAGAGAAACATCAATGATGAGAGAGCATCATTGATTGGCTGCCTCCTGCACGCCCCCTACGGGGGATTGAGCCCGCAACCTGGGCTTGTGCTCAACCTCTGAACCAGCTGCCAGGCCATGAGTCTGCCTATCTCTGCGGTGTCCAGCAGGGAACTTTGGGAACTCCTGTGCCAGGCACTCTGCCCGTATTATTATCTCATTGAATTTTAAAGGCGGTCCTAACACCCTTATTTGGGAATTGAGGAAACTGAGGCTCGAGGAAGTGCGCGCCTTGTCCGAGATCACACACCTGGGCACGTGGCCACCTGGGACGGGCAGCGGGCCCACGGCGCCGGCATTTTCTCCTGCTCAAGGGCCCCACCGTCACTCTCCTCTCCTTTTTATCAGTAATAGGCTCCTCATGGCCCCTCAAGACCGCAGGAGGGCTCCATGTCCACACTCCCCAGCTCTGATCAAGACGACTCTTCCCCAAGGGGCCTGCGGGCACCTCTGCGCCTCCGTGGGCCATTTCCCCCAGAGACCACCCCTGTGCACTGGGAGTTCCAGTCATCACCCGGTGGTTTAAAGAGATTCTGGTTTTATAAAGCCCTTTCACCACATGTGTTTGAATCCTATAATATTCCTGTGAGGGGTATGTCGGTACGCCATTATTCCAGTTTCAAAGATGGGAGACAGGTGCCCAGGTGACAAGCTGGGTGGGGGTAAGATGGGGCTAGAACCAGGTCTCCTGCCCCGTCAGGGGTTTCCCACTGGCCTACGGAGCAAGCTAAGGATGTATGATCCCTCCACTTACCCCCGCAAGCCCAGGGCAGCTCTGCGTGTGGCCTTTCCTGGCCGGGAGAGATGCTCTCGGGCCTCTGCGCGGAGGAGGGAGCGGCAGAGGCAAGTCCCTGGTGGCTCCACCTTCTGGTCCAGCCTCGAGGTACAGGTGGAACCCCTGGTTTTAGAGCCTCCCCACGTCACCCCATGCCCTCCTCCCTGGAGCGCGCCTTTCCCAGGCTCTGTCACGGCTGCACGCTGGCCCCTCTGTGAGCCCAGCTCCAGCCTCGCCCGGGCGCTGCAGCCTACACCTCAACACACCTGTCCAATGGGGCGCCAGCTTCTCCTCCAAACACACCCCATCTGACGAGGAGCCTGCCATGCCCGCCCCCCCCCGCCACAGCTTCTGCCCCAGGCTCCATTCATTCATTCATTCATTCATTCACATAAAAGATGTCCATCGACTTGAACAGCTATTTGCACAGCCACATTCACAGCAGCATTGTCAAAACAGCCGAAAGGTGGAGGCAACCCAAGTGTCCGTGCACATTCTGTGCACAGACGGAATGTGGTGTATGAATACCATGGGCTGTTCGACCTTAAGAGAGGAACATGCTGATACCTGCTACAACACGGACAGCCTTTACGACATTGTGCTGAGTGAAAGAAGCCAGACCCAGAAGGACAAACACTGTATGATGCCACTCAGACGAGGGACCCAGAGAGGTCAGGTTCATAGAGAGAAGCAGGCGGTGGCTGCCGGGCTGCGGAACTGGAACTTTATTGTCTGATGGGGACAGAGCTTCCGTTTGGGGAGACGAGCGTGTTCTGAGGATGGTGGTGGCGATGGTTGTACAACAGTGTGACTGTCAGCAGTGCCGCTGAACTCACACACTTACAAATGGTTAAAGTGGTACATTTTATGTTGCAAACATCCTATATAATAAAAGGCTAAAATGCAAATAGACTGAACAGCAGAACAACTGAACAACCAAACAACGGGTCACTATGACACGAGCTGACCACCAGGGGGTGCGCACAGAACATGGCGGGTGTTGGCTGTGGCGGGATGGGGGAGCAAGTGAGTGGGGGCGCCAGACCAAAGCAGGGTGCCAGTCGCTGTCACTGGGGCGAGCCTCTGGTGGTGACTGGAAATTCTTTGCTCCCCCGCGCCGTGGCCCCGCCGGGCACTCACACCTGCTGCTGGCGCCGGCCCTGCTTGCATCCCAGCAGCGTGTGGGAGTGGCAGTGGTGGGAGTGGGCTGCCGGCAGATAGGGGCCCGGGGGCCACAGCGGGAGGGGCTGGGTGGGGGTGTGGAGCATGGGCTAAGACCCGCCCCTGTGCCCACCGCAGTCTTGCAGCCCACAGTTCCTTTCAAGGTGCATGAATTCGTACACTGGGCCCCTAGTTTTGCTATAATTAAAAAAATCCTTCGTGTGCTCCAGGCACTGTTCTGGGTTGTGGAAACCAAGCAGTGGGCAAGAGAGAGAGAAATAGGGGCCATCCTGAAGGTCACATTCTAGCTGGTGAAGAGAGAGAAGCCAGAGAGCCTGCAGGACGGGCGGCTGGGCGGTGCCTGGAGAACCAGAGCCGGGCAAGGGGGAGGGGACGATGTAGGGGTTGCTATTTCACGGGGGTCAGGATGGCCTGTCATGTGGGGTCCTGAGCACACACCCTAAGGACAGCAAGGGGTGGGCCGTGTGATGGCTCAGAGGAAGGTGTTCCTGAGAGAAAATGAGCAGGTGCAGGCCCGAAGCAGGGCCGTGTGGCTGGGCAGTGAGCCAGTGAGAGAGGGACCGGCCAGACCAGGGACGTCTCAGGGGCTGAACTTAGATTCCATTGGCGCCACCTCCTCCCTGTGTTCACGGAACCATCAGGTTTCCTGTCCGAGGGTTCAGACCTAACGCCTGGCTTCACGGCCGAGATTACGAGCTTGGGCTGGGCAGCCAGACCGCCTGGGCTCCCACGGCAGCCCAGCCTCCCGGAGCAAAGCCTCGGCCAAGAGACCGGCCAGCTCAGGCCTCATTCTCCTCATCTGTGAAATGGGCTGAGACTATGCTGCCTCCCTCAGGTCGTGAGCACTCAGAAGGGTCCGCTTTGATTACTGCGGCTTTGACTTTCCCACTCTCCCTTGCACTCAACAGCCAAGTCCTATTAAGTCACCTCAGTGGCCCAGAGTGGCTGCTCACGTGGCCCCATACCGCCAGCACCTGGGACACATCCCTTGAACCCGAAGGACAGCTGGGTTCCTGTGCAGGAGACCCCACAAGCCCTGCACGGGCC
>NW_005353538.1:2257147-2263901 GCF_000412655.1 Myotis brandtii | reverse complement strand
GATGCCTGCTGCTGCCTCTCAGGGTCTGGGCTCCTCTGCTCGCCCTGCATGCCCTGCCTCCTGGTCAGTGCATAGAGGCCCCGTCCTCCTCCCTGCAGGGTCCTCCCAGCCTCACACCCGCCTCTCCAGAGCCTTGCCCTTGCCCGTCCACCCCTTGCCTTCACTCCACCCACCTCCCTAGTTAAGGCTGGTCTCCACGCCCAGATCCCCACCCCGACTGCCCAGTGCTTCCACCTCTGCTTTCCCTTCGGTCTGATGCACCCACTTGGCTGCCACATCTGTCCTGCTCTCGCCTCAACCTGCCAGAGCCCCTCCGAGTCCGTGCACCACTCGGCCCTCGCCTGGCCCCGAGCACAGCTCACCCCAGAGGAACGTGTGCTTCCCAACTCGGTGGAAATCAGAAATGGCAGATTGATCCGTGTTAATGAGGCTTAAACCCCCCAAAAGCAGATCTAGGGACTAAAGCCAGAGACGGAGGAGGATCAGCTCTTCCTGAAGTGCTGCTGCTCGACCAGAGGCCCGGCGCGAGGTCACGTGCTGGAGGCTCAGTGGTGCTGGCAGGCAGGAGCCTTCGGCAGGGAGCATCGCTGGTGCCCAGATCCCAGCGCCCTGTACCCCAGGCTGACGGGTTGGGAGCCTCCAAGCTGGCTCTTCCGGAGCCGAGGCCTGTGTGCTGGGGTGCCTGTGCTGAGCTTGCGGGGGGGAGTGCGGGGTGCAGTGGCCTGCGGGCATGTGCAGTGGCTTCATCTGGAGCAGTGATGGCGAACCTATGACACACGTGTCAGAGGTGACACGCGAACTCATTTTTTTGGTTGATTTTTCTTTGTTAAATGGCATTTAAATATATAAAATAAATATCAAAAATATAAATCTTTGTTTTACTATGGTTGCAAATATCAAAAAATTTCTATATGTGACATGGCCCCAGAGTTAAGTTAGGGTTTTTCAAAATGCTGACACGCCGAGCTCAAAAGGTTCGCCATCACTGATCTGGGGTCTGAGACTGCGTCAGGAGCTCTGGTCAGAGGGCAGGGCTCTTCCTCCCCAGGTGGCACAGCCAGAGGGGCCGGGGTAGGCTGGGTGGGGGTGAGAATCGGTTAGTATGACAGTCAGGCAGGGAAACCGCAGTGACAGACACAGGCAGTGGGAGACACAGGCAGTGAGACACAGGCAGTGGGAGACACAGGCAGTGGGGGACACAGGCAGTGGGAGAGACAGGCAGTGGGAGAGACAGAGAAGAGAGACAGCTAGTGAGACACAGACGCGGCTCAGATACCTGGGGAGGGACAGAGAGCGATTTGAATAGAGAGTCTGATGCAGCCTCACAGGACCCGAGGGACAGCAGCTGCCCAGCCCAGAGTCCCGCAGGGCACAGGGGGGCTGGGGGACAGCACCCAGAGTCCCCCCGCAGGGCACAGGGGGGCCGGGGACAGCACCCAGAGTCCCCCCACAGGACACAGGGGGGCTGGGGACAGCACCCAGAGTCCCCCCGCAGGGCACAGGGGAGCCGGGGGACAGCGCCCAGAGTCCCCCCGCAGGGCACAGGGGAGCCGGGGGACAGCGCCCAGAGTCCCCCCGCAGGGCACAGGGGAGCCGGGGGACAGCGCCCAGAGTCCCCCCGCAGGGCACAGGGGAGCCGGGGGACAGCGCCCAGAGTCCCCCCGCAGGGCACAGGGGAGCCGGGGGACAGCGCCCAGAGTCCCCCCGCAGGGCACAGGGGAGCCGGGGGACAGCGCCCAGAGTCCCCCCGCAGGGCACAGGGGGGCTGGGGGACAGCGCCCAGAGTCCCGCAGGGCACAGGGGGGCTGGGGGACAGCGCCCAGAGTCCCCCCGCAGGGCACAGGGGGGCCAGGGACAGCGCCCAGAGTCCCCCCGCAGGGCACAGGGGGGCCAGGGACAGTCCCCAGAGTCCCCCCGCAGGACACAGGGGGGCTGGGGGACAGCGCCCAGAGTCCCCCCGCAGGGCACAGGGGGGCCAGGGACAGTCCCCAGAGTCCCCCCGCAGGACACAGGGGGGCTGGGGGACAGCGCCCAGAGTCCCCCCGCAGGGCACAGGGGGGCCAGGGACAGTCCCCAGAGTCCCCCCGCAGGACACAGGGGGGCTGGGGGACAGCGCCCAGAGTCCCCCCGCAGGGCACAGGGGGGCCAGGGACAGTCCCCAGAGTCCCCCCGCAGGACACAGGGGGGCTGGGGGACAGCGCCCAGAGTCCCCCCGCAGGGCACAGGGGGGCCAGGGACAGTCCCCAGAGTCCCCCCGCAGGACACAGGGGGGCTGGGGGACAGCGCCCAGAGTCCCCCCGCAGGGCACAGGGGGGCCAGGGACAGTCCCCAGAGTCCCCCCGCAGGACACAGGGGGGCTGGGGGACAGCGCCCAGAGTCCCCCCGCAGGGCACAGGGGGGCTGTCTCGTCTCCAGAGCCCCTTCCTCTCTCTTCCCAGTTCCCTAACCCCTGATAGGAGAGCAGGGAGCAGCGGAGAAGAGACAGGAAGACAGGAAGGGCGGCCACAGGCCTGCACGGGTCACTGGATGCACTTACTACGCCGCTTGCTGCTAATTGGCCTAATAAACAAACCCACATCTATTCAGCCCTTGGCCTTGGAGACCTGCAGACCTCCACTCCTCCCACCATTGCAGGGGCTGGGGCTGGCTACCTGCGGGGCACCCAGAATGCTCTGGGTGGGGGTGGGCGTCGAGGAGCAGATGGGGAAGGAGAGGCAGAGGCTCACCCTGCCAAGAGGCCTCCCCAGGGGGCAGGAGTGAGTGCTGGCGGGTCTGTCTCTCCGCCACCACTCACTGCGCTGGGGCGCACAGTGGACCTGAGAGACAAGGACCGGCACTGGCCCCCCTTTACAGATGTGGAAACTGAGGCAGAGTGGCAAAATGGACCACCCAAGGTTACACAAGGAGGAGAGGCAAGGCTGACCTCAGGCTGGAGCAGGCGGGGCCTGGGCGGAATGAGGAAGCCGGCGCTGGCCTCTGGGCACGGTCCAGCCCGAGAGGGGCGAGCAGCCCCAGGACAGCAGGGATGTCAGGACCAGATGTGGCCTGCCCCCCCTGACGAAGGCATTCTACAGGCTAGCTGTCCTAGATGCTCCCAGGGACGGGGCTCACCCCTCTCCAGGGGGCCGCTCTAGCTGCCAGAGTCAGGTCTGTCCACCCGGCCCTGGGCACGGGCTCTGCTGTCCGCGCCGGCAGGCTCTCCCAGGCCTCTCTCCTATGCTTCCCTCACATGACGCGCTGCTGGCCCCTCACCAGCCGGACCCCGACCGGTTCTGGGAGCCGGGACGCCACCAGCCAGTGCGCTTCAGAACACAGTGCTCCTCTGTCGCGTCCAGTGTGGGCTTTCCCCAGCGTCTGCCCAGGTCGGGCCGGGGTCTGTGGAGGGGAGTGAGTCTGAGAACCTCCCCACTCAGAGTATCTAGGCTGGTTCGAACCTCTTTCCCCGGCTTCTCCGCGTGCGAGAGTAATTCTAATCCACTCATAATAGTCAAAACTACCCTTTATTAAGCGCGTATATGTGCCAGGCACCAAGAGAAGGGCTCTACATATATTATCTCATTTAATTCTCCCAACAAGGCAAGGAGGTGAACACTGCTTATTAAAGAGACGGAAAGAAAGGGAGAGGAAACGGAGGCCTCCAGGGATGAGCGGTAACTTCACCGCCGGGGCTCCTAACTACAGGCAGAGGACCTGCCAGGCGCTGCTGGCCGGTGGCTCTGCGAGTCTCCCCACCCCGAGGACAGCGCTGCCTTGCCCGCCAGCCTTCTGAGCAGGAAAGAACACCAAGCCAGGCCTCCTTATGGCCGGGGTTTGGGGTTTGGGGGGACAGCTCTCCCGAGAGGGCGGACAGCTGTGAGCAGCGCCTTTATGAAGCACTCCTTCTGGGGCCTGTGGGACCCAGGCATCCGTGGGGGAAAAGGTCACGTCTCCTGGCGGACCAGACCTTGGCCAGCGTGGTCTGGCTTCCCCACCGCGAGAGGGATCCCCCCCCAACCCCAAACACACCTCCCAGCTGAGAGGGCTGGAGGGTGGGGGGAGCCAGACGCACAAATCCAGCCCTTGCTCTCTGTCAGCGCAGGGGGGCTCCGAGAGCTCTGAAAACTGGGTTAAAATGGCTCGGCGGCACCGTCTTATCTGCGAAAGCCTTCAGCGCGTGGCAGGCTTTCACGCAGAATTCTCCTCGCTAATCCCCCTTTGTTTGCTCTGATACTGACATTGCAATCCCAGCTCGTCGGGGCGATTTGAGAGGGATTACAGACCCTCATCCTGCGGCGTGCCGGGGAAGGCCGTTTTCTCAAATCAAATTTTACACAAACCCATTTTCAAAAATAATCAAAGTGCAAATCCCTCCTCGGGACTGAGGGCAGGGGAGACACTCAGCCCTCCAACGTTCTCCCGCAGCCGCAGCCGCAGCCGCAGCCACAGCCCTAGACGGAGGGCGGAGGCGGCCTGGCTCCTGGCAGCACGTGCCCCTGGGCGGTACGCTTGCTACGGAGGCTGCGCTGCAGGTAGGTCAGACGTGCAGCTGGGTTGGCCTTGCCCGTGACCCTGCTCTCTGAGTGGCACCTGAGCAAGGCGGGGAAGCATGGGGTGGATCAAATCCAGTTTCAGCGGATGCACATCAATAACCTATCTCGTGCCACCCCCGTGCTGGCCTGGCGGGGACACGGGGAAGAGCAGCTTCACCCTCGCCAAAGTGCAAATCCCTGCTCGGGACTGAAGCCGCCGTCCGCCAGGAAGGCGCTGTGGCCGGGGGCGACTCCTGGTGCAGGGCGGGCTGGTCCCGGGCAGGTGACAGGAGGGAGACTCTCCCGCCCCCAAGAGGCTTCCCGGGGACATGGGTGGGGGCGCGTCCTGCGGGCTGGGACCTCGGATGCCTCAAAGGAAGAGGGCAGTGGGAACCAGGCGGTGGCTCTGAGCTGGACGGCACTGCTGTGTGTCACTCCCATCCCAGCCACTGGCTCATTCCATGACATCAAAGTGGTGCCCCTTCGGCCTGGCTTGGCACAACAGGCCGCCCTCAGATCCCACACGAAGCATCAGAAGGTCAGGACAAGGTTGCAGGTGGTGAGAGGTGCTGGGCTGTGGGCTGAATCCACGTCACCCAGGTCGCAGGTGGACCTAGGTCCGCGCCGTCTGGATTCGCACCTGTGATTTCTCCTAAAGCTCTGGGGCAGGAGCTGATCTGCAGGGCCCAGGCCACATGCACCTGCAAGCCCTCCCTCTTCCTGCCGACCCTCCGCCCCCACTCCAGCAGCGTCCTCCTGAATCCGGGCCTGGCTGCCAGCAGGGCCCCACTCCGCCAGAGGCCTCGGTGGCCGCGGGTCACACTGGGGCTTGCCCGGTTGCAGCCTCGCCAGTCTAGGAGCCGGGCTTTCCTTCCATCGTCCCAGAGGGAGCTGAAGCCAGGCATCTCTCAAGAGCCAAGGCCCCGCAATAAGAGGGCCCTGGACTCAAATTGGGTCTGATGCTGCGCTGTGCCAGGCGCAGGGAGCAGCGTGGCCCAGCCAGAGATCTCCCCTCCCTCTGCGGGCACTGCCACGCCTGCCCCGGCCCTCCCAGCCGACAGGCCGCTCAGCAGCGAGCAAATTGCCCTTGAGGGACTGATGAGAGATGGACGCGCAGCCCCAAGGTTACTTGAAGCCCAGGCTGCTCTCGAATGCA
Organism: Myotis brandtii; assembly: GCF_000412655.1. Classification (NCBI taxonomy): domain Eukaryota; kingdom Metazoa; phylum Chordata; class Mammalia; order Chiroptera; family Vespertilionidae; genus Myotis; species Myotis brandtii. The sequence continues at coordinate 2,258,237 of NW_005353538.1, read as the reverse complement.
CAACCCCAATATTTTCCTCTTAAGCAATTCTGCTCTTTGATGTTCAGCAGCGGAATGCAATCACACTCGGTTGGTGCACAGAGCGGGAGGAGGGCCGGGAGCGGGGGACACCGGCTCTGCCTGCCCATTCTTTCCAGGCAAAGTCAGTTCTGCCATTTCACCCCTGGCTGGTCAGGCATCGGCACGCCGTGGGGTGTCTGTCAGCACCGGGGAAGCGTGCCAGTCGTGGGTTTTACAGCTGCAAATGCAAAACCTCCCGATGCGTTTTATTTGTTGTAAATTCTGTGGCTCGCTTGTTAATTACCCCCGCGCAGGCCGCCACGGACTCGGAAGGAGGAGGGCGATGAGCCTGAGAGAGGGGCGGGAGGAAGAGAGAAAGGAAAGGAGATGGGTCCCGTGGGAAGGGAGAGAAGGAAAAAGAGGAACCCATCTTTGTGGCACGCAAACCAGGGGGGAGGATGGAGCACAGTGGCACGCTGGCTGGGAAATGTCACTTTTGCCAAAATTGGGTGAAACCACGGAAATCCAGGCCTGAGGAACATGGGAGGTAACGGAGGCCCAGATCAATAATGTGTCTTGTCCAAGGTTCAGCCCCATTCCTGTGGCCTCCGCTTCCTCGTTCCCTTTCTTCCCACCCCTTCCAGAGAGCAGCCAGCCCACCTCTACTCAGTGAGCGCCCTGCCTGCCCACCCTGCTCCCCGAACCAGGGGCCTGGCCCCGGCAGGCAGGCGAGAGGGGTTAGGAAGGTGCAGGTCAATGGCACCATGATGGGGACATTATGTTGGAACCAGGAAGTGCTGAACCCTCGTCGACATGACGGCTCCACTAAATAAAATTACACCGTGTTTCTCCCGGCCAGACATGTCGGGGCGAGGTGAGCGTTTTCAAGCCTCCCCTTTTAAGAGCGAAGCAGCATGTTTCATTATCATATTTTAATTAAAAGGAAGAAATCCTATTAAACTATTCCCCATGCATCGGGATTAGCAACAACCAGCACCTGAGACCCAGAGACACGGGTGTATGGACACACTAACCAGATTCACTGTCCCAGATGGACCCTCCCTCTTCCCTCCCCTCCCCTCCCCCCTCC
>NW_005353538.1:2256032-2257034 GCF_000412655.1 Myotis brandtii | reverse complement strand
ATGGCTCCTGTGGCTCCATCCCAGGCAGGCCTCAGTGGGCATCCCATGCTCTCCTCACTCCCCCGAGGGAGAGGGTAGGAAGATATATGACCCCCAAACCTGTTGGAACCCCCAAAGCATCCAACTCACAGCACTGCTGGCTAGAAACGGGGCTTTAGAATCAGGTGGTCCCCACTTCCTAGCTGTGACCCTACAATTCCTGATTCCTCTGAGCTTCAGTTTCCTAATTTGTAAAGTGTGGATTGTACAGCTGCCTTGTGGGGTTACTGGAAGGGTTAGAACTCAGATACGTGATTATTAATTATTATTATTTTATTTGTAGATGGAATGGAGGAACTACTACCAGAAGCTCCGGATAGAACACATCCTTGGAAGGAGGCTCAGGAGGGGACGCGCGGGGCCATCTGAAGGGGCTCCACGGAGGCGAGGCACAGGGTGTGGGGCCGAGGCTGACCCGGCTCGGAGACTCAGTGTGGGAGACTCAGTGATGGCTGCAGAGACCCCAGAAACTGCCACCAACATCCACCTTGCTGCCTCCCATGCCTCTGCCTCCCGTCCTGGGCTCTGCTGCCCGCCTGTTCCTCCTCCTCTGACACCCCCCCTTCTGTTTCTGTCCTGTCGCCACAGCAGGGACTGTCCTGCTGCCCAGGGGACGTGAGCAGACCGGCAGGGGCCGAGCTGCCTGGGGGCGTGGAATGGAACCGAGCTGGGGCTGCCTCAGGGACCACGGCCACGCCGTGTTCCGCTGCTGCGGTTCTCAACCCTCAAGCGTCCACCAGCCCCTCCTCTGACTCCCACTGTGCCCGCCTCCACCTCGTCACTGAGCCCTCCCATCGCTGTGGCCTGTTTCTGGTTTGTGAATCCCCCCAACTCCAATGGGTTGTAGGATTCTAAGGGGCAAACACTAAGACCTGTGACCCTGCTGTGTCTCGTGTCGGTAGCACCCCTGGACACACAGCGCTGCTCCCGTCGCAGCTCACACAGGGCCCGGCAGTGCCCGCC
>NW_005353538.1:2246556-2255439 GCF_000412655.1 Myotis brandtii | reverse complement strand
CGAGCACGCACAGGTGCAGGGGCAGCGGATTTGGTCCTTGCTCCCTCTGTCCCCTAGGCTCCCCGGCCACCCTGCCCCCTGCCTCGCATTGGGGAAGGCACGTAGGTGCAGACACCCTGAGCAGGGCTTGGCCCCTGGGGCTGGGCCTGAGCATGTGGTTGAATGGGAGCAAGTGCCCTGACTCAATAGGGAGGTTATAAGGCTAAAAAGAAATGTGCTTGAAATTGGGCCACTTGGACTATGGGTATTGAGTGCTACCAAGCCATTACTGTTACTTTTGCTGGTGTGGTCACGGCGCGGTGGTTAGGTAAAGTGCCTGTATCTTGTATACGTGACTGCTGATACATGTAGGGGCAAAAACACCAATGTCTGGGGTGGCTTTAAAGTAACTTACCAAAAATAAAAATAAAATGAGCAGGAGGGTGCAAGATGAACCAAGTGTGGCGAAACCTTGACAACAGATAAAGCTTGGTGATGGGCTCACTGTATGGCCTCTCTACCTTTTGTGTATATTTGAATTTTTTCATAATTAAACTGCAAAAACACATAAAAATAAAACATGCAGGAAAAAGGACACGAAAGCACCTAGCATCCTTGGGCTGTAGCGAGGCGCTCGGTAAATTATTTTCAGTCTTGGATTTCTCCTTCTCCCCGCTGGGAGAAAACGCACATCTTACAGCCCCAGCGGCAGAAAACAAGCACACGTCCTCAGGCTCGGTCAAGGCCAAGCACATGCCCACCGGAGCTGGTCCCAGGGCCCAGGCCAGTGGCCCCTGCAAGGCCAGGTGCTCACCGTGAGGCCGCGCCCTGGGAGGATTCGGAAAATGTGCCTTTTATTTCAATGTGCCAGGGGTGGAGGGTCTCTGTGTGCCTTTCCCTCACCCAGGGAAAGCGGTCGAGTCGTTTTGTGAAGACTGATCCTGCCCCGTCCGGCTGTAGAGGGTTAGGTGACCTGGGCAGCCCGGCTGAAGCCTCAGGCCCAACCCCGTGCCCCCTCCATGGAAGCAGCACCAGGCGACCACCCGCACACCTGTCAGCTGGCATTTATCTCCCGCCCCGGCTCCCAGTGTCCTCAGGCACCGTCCCCTGGGGGGTGGGGGGGGGTGGGAGGCAAGCATGGCCACAGATGGGGAAAGTTCTGAAAGTGGTGAGACCCACCCGCAGGAGAAGGCAGGCAGGTGACAGGTGAAATGTCACCTCCAAACCTGTCCAGGTGGGGGCCTGCAGCTCCCGTGAGCTGGGAAACCAACGCTGGGCCGGAGGCTCCGGGACACCTGCCTGGCTCCCCCAGCCCCTCCCCCGGGAGCTTTCCTCCTCAGGGGTCAGGCTGCTCACAGGAGCCCGACAGACGATCCCTGGCTGGGGCCACGGCAGCCAAGTCTGTCTGCCCTGTGACCCATCTCCCTCTTCCCAGAGAGACACCGGGCGGCCACGCCTCCGAGTCCGGCACGTTTGCAGGCACAAGATGCACAGACAGCCCCTGCAGCAGCAAGATGACCCGGGCCAGCCTTTTACACAGCGCACCCTCGTCCTGAGATCAGAGCCCAGGCCCAGCCCTCGTGGGCCACCCGGTCGGTCCAGCTGCTCCAGGGGCTCCCAGCACTTGGCAGAGCAACAGGCCATGCCCCACGTGCACCCACGTGTACATGCTGCCACCCGAAACGCTCCCTCCGGCCGCTTGCCTTCCCCACACTGAGCCCATTCACAACCTTTTCCTTCCTCCCTCCCCCTGCAGACATCCATCACTGTCCCTGCAGAGCGAGCAGGCAGCCCGCAGCTCCTCCGGGTTACTAATACACCCAGGAGCCTGTTTGTAGCTGTCACAGAGGAGCCGCGGGGAGGGGGAGCCCTCCCAGCCATGCAGCCTGCATCTCAACCCCCGGCCAGGGACCCCCTCTCCACAAATGTCGCTCTAAGACAGGGGTGGGCAAACATTTTGACTCGAGGGCCACAATGGGTCCTTAAACTGGACCTGAGGGCCGGAACAAAAGCATGGATGGAGTGTTTGTGTGAACTAATATAAATTCAAAGTAAACATCATTACATAAAAGGGTACGGTCTTTTTTTTTTTAGTTTTATTCATTTCAAACGGGCCGGATCCGGCCCGCGGGCTGTAGTTTGCCCATGGCTGCTCTAAGAGCTGAGGGGCTCCAATGTCGAGAGCAGCACCTTCAGCCAGTGGACCACAGTGGGGGTGGCCGAGGGGGATTCGCTGGGACAGAGCCCACGCGGCAGCCCACAGCCCCCCACGCACCGAGCCCCACCTCATACGCTGCAGGGAACAGCTAGTGTCGCAGGTCCCAGGGGCCGCCTCAGAGGCACAGACAGGGCCCAAGGGCCCCAATGTGGGGACTGTGCCCCCCAACAAGGCCATCCTGGCTCCCGCAGGCCCGGGGCTCACAGATAGGGCCCAGCTGGAGCCTCCGTGTGTGCTCTCCTGGCCCCGGGAGGTGTGGGGACAGCTGACCTCAAGAGCTCAGGGGTCCTGGTCACTCTCTTCCCCTTTCGAAGGGTGAGGACAATGGGTCCCAGAGAAAGGGCTTTGCTTGCGCCCACAGCCCCACACAGTGTCACCTCGGGGCCTCCATCCAAGGCCCAGGACCACTGAGGCCGATGTCCCCTCCGGGGATTGAAGGGGCGAGGAGACCTGGGACTGGAACCAGGAGCGGCGAGCTTCTTGAGTCACTTCTTTCTCTCTTTTGTGATGAAATATCCAAGCGTGCGGAGAGCATAAAGAATTGTATAACCAACATCTGCGCCTACTGCCCAGTATCAACAAATCCTAATTGCGCGAGCGTTCTCTATTTCTACTGTGGTTTTAGCTGCTATGTGGTTAGCTGAGTCTTTGTAGCTCTTTTCACATGTGAAGTAATTTTATTCTTTTCCATATAGGCTTTTCATTAAGTGTGTAACCAGATGTAAGTTGTAGACCCTGGGAGACTTATTTAAATACATTCGGAATTAGGGCGAAGGCCCGCCCTGACCACAGGTCCTCACGCCCCCGCAGAAGCCAGTCCTGGGGGCTGCGGCCGGCTTGGCTGCAGGGGAGGGAGGTGACCCAGGTTCCCAGACTCTCTGGAGAGGTGGAGTCCCAGGGAAACGCCTTCCCCCAGCTTCCCAATGGCCCCACCCAGAAAGCCCAGGATGGAGAGGAGGCAGGAAGAAAGACAAGCTGGCTGGGAAGTCCCACTTGGGGGGGCTCCGCCCCAGGCCTCTCCCTTTCCCCCTCCCCCCACCCTGGCTCTCTCCTCCGTCCCTCCTTGCAGGCTGTTAACTTGTATCTTACTTAGGATCGACTCTGCACACTTGTCAGGGATGTCGGCAGAGAGCTGACCGAGTGAACAGCTTCCAGTTCAGGGAGCCAGACGTGCCTTCCCAGCTCCACGGTAGTGACGTGGTGCTGGGAGCTTGCCACTGGCCACGTGCACCCACGCGTACGTGCTGCCACTGAAACGCTCCCTCTGGGCCGCTTTCCACGGCAGGAGTTTCATGCCATGAACACCATCTGCAAACACTACCAACCGGGGTCCTCTCTCTGGGAGCTGGTTCTTAACCGTTTGCCCGCCCACCACCGGTCGTAACCACTCCAGAACATGTGCAGTCAAGGGGTTTCCTAGAGAAGAAAACACGTAAGAGCCCAAGGAATGACGCAGAGAAGGTCAAAGTTCAGACATGACCGTGGGATAAGTTCGCTTCCGCACAACGCCCACTGCTTAGCGCTTTGTGGCTGGAGGTGCTGTGACTTGCCCGAGGCCGTGCAGCTCGCTAATGACCTGGGTGGCTCGCAATCCACAGCTCCCTTTCCAGCACTTTCACACGGAATCATGACCCTGTGCTCCTCCTGAGCTGCTCGGCTGGACACGGAGAGGCCACCTGGGGCAGAGCCTGAGTGACCTCAGCGGGAGCACCGACATGGGAATGACGGTGCCCTGAGCACTTCCTGTCTCACCCACCAGGGACCAGCCAGGGACCATCCCCCCTTCACCAGCTCTCCCTCCCCCAGCACCATCATGCCCACCTCTGGGCGCCCACCCCGCAGGGGGAGCTGTGACCTGGAAAGCAGGAGATCTGTGTTCCGCCAGCGGTGTGTCCCTGGGGCCAGCTGTGTGTCCCTGGAGCCAGCTGTGTGTCCCTGGGGTGAATTACTTCCACTCTGGAAACCCAGGGTTGGGTCGGCGTGGGGTGCAGGGGTGCCCGTGGGGCCGCTCCAGTCTGGGAGGCAGCCATCTCAGAGCACCGAGCCCTCTCTGAAGGGGCTGGAAGGAGAGAGGCCTCGCTCAGCGCTGAGTTCATCCTTTGGGTGTGAGCGTGGGTGTGAGCAAGGACGGAAGGAAGGCTCTGGAGGCTGACGCATGGGCCCTGGAGAGGGCAGCACGAGGTTCCTGGGTCAGGCAGTGACCCTTAACCCCAGGCATAGAGTGGCTCGGGGTGGCTCACTCTTTGCAGAATGGAGGCGGTGGCCATGGCTGGGCGGAGTGAAAGGGCACAGCCAGGGCCTGATGCAGACTCCTTCCCCGTCTCCCTTCCTCTCTCCTCCTCCGGGGACAGGGGTGCCATCTCGGCAAAGCTGAATGACAGGCGTGGTGGTCCCAGGGAAGGTGAGTGTCTGCCGAGACCTAGGCCAAGGTGGGGAATGCGAGGCTCGCGGCTCAGCCTTAACCGGTTGGCGGAGAACAAGTCCCTGGGCCCACAACCGGCAGGAACTGCGCCCAGTGCTTCCTCCCCGTCCCCCGCCTCGAATCCCCGTCCGACCTCCGCCTCTGAAGCCAGCCGCCAGGTGCTCCTCTCCAGAAGCCTTTCTAGCCGGCTCCGCATCGGAGCCCCGTGCGCCTCGTCCTGTCCTCCCTCTGGTTGGCAGGGCGGCCTGGGAAGGGTGCGGGCTGGGGTGGGTGCCTGGCCATGCCACTAACTGGGCGAGTGAATAGGTCCTCGCTGGGCCTCAGTTTCCTTCCTGGCGAAAGGAAGGAATGGCACCACCTGGGGACTGTCAGGACGCACAGGTTCCCAGAATCCAGGGGGCCCGGGAGCCTGCTTTCCAACACTCCCGGGTGACCCGAGCCTCTGCCAGGCGTGGGTCCCTGGGCCGGAGCGGGCGGCGTGGACAGCACCTGGGGCCTGGCTGTGAGTTCAGAAGATGCTCCAAGATGCTGGTGGAGGACAGTGAAGAGGCAGCGTGGCTCTTTAGGAATCCGCCTCCCTCGCCCGTAGGACTATTAAGTGAAAAGCCCCAAGAGGTCACACCTGGCCTCGTGCAAAGGGGCTGCCAGAGTGTCTGCCAATCCGAACACACGGACGGAGGTCGTGACCTGAGCCGTGAACCAGAGCTGTCCCTGAGCCGGTGGGAGTCGTCCTGTTTACAGTGTGTGTGTGCATGTGCACGCACAAGTGTGTGTACGTGTGTGTGCGCATGTGAGGTCGTGACCTGAGCCGTGAACCAGAGCTGTCCCTGTTTACAGTGTGTGTGTGTGTGTGCATGTGCACGCACAAGTGTGTGTACATGTGTGTGTGCGTGTGCATGTGTGTTTGTGTGTGTGTGTGGTGGGGCTGGGGTTCCGGGTGGTGGCTTGCTAGGATTAACAAGATAATGAAGGGTGACTGAGGGCTGTTAGGACTCAGCAGCTGGTTGTCCAGCTTCCCCTGCGGTCGTGGTGTGGGGCACAAGCAGTGCAGGGTCTGAGTGGCTCTCAGAACAGTCTAGACGGCCCCAGGAAGTCCAAGCAGTGAGGGGAAGCAGGAATGTCTCTGGCGGGTGGGGAGGTGGGGGAGGAGCCTTGACCCTTTCTCACGGGCACAGGGCACAGACTAAGGCCAGGTTGGAACCACAGCCTCAGTCTACAGCGCTTTGCTCTTGCAACCGTCCCAGCTGCTGCCTGTGGCATGGCAGCCGGACCAGTGTTCCCTTGTCCTGGCCTCAGCCAGGCTGGACAAGGAAGAGACATGGATGTAAGGCCACAGAGACCACCTGGCAGGAGCTGCAGCCCTCTGTCCCCTGGCCCTCGTCCTCCCCCCTGATGCCCGCTGACGCTCTTAGCTGTCTGAGCCCTGCGTCCACAAAGTGAAAATAATTAGACCTTTAAGATGTGTTCCCCTTCAGGGGGTGGATAAAAAGCTGTGGTACATCTACACAATAGAATATTACTTGGTCATAAAAAAGAATGAAATCTTAGCATTTGCGACAGTATGAATGGCCCTAGAGGATATTATGTTCAGTAAAATAAGCCGACGGAGAAAGACAAATACCATGATTTCACTTATATGTGGAACCTAAAGAATAATACAAATAAACAAACAAAACAGAAATAGCCTCATAGATACAGAGGGGCGGGGGTTGAGGGACTGGGTAAAAATGGTGAAGGGATTGAGAAGCATGAGTTGGTAGTTACACGTCATGGGGATGCAAGGTACAGCACAGGGAAAACAGTCAGTAACATTGTACTGGCTCTGTATGTGCCAGGCGGGTACCGGACATATCAGGGGACCACTTTAAAGTATATGATTATCCTACCACTATGCTGCACACCGGAAACTAATACAAAATAATATTCAATGTAAACTGCAATTAAAAACATGAAAAAATTATTGTCCTTCAGAGTTTCAAAGCATTTTCTTAACACTATCTGGTTTTACTAGTATAGTCATGCACAGCATCCCTGCGGTCAGGCAGCCCCGACAGAGAGCACGGGCCACCGCCCACACCACTGGGACCTGTGGTCCCACCAATGGGTGAATTGTGCGGCATGTGAATTAGATCTCAGTAAACCTGTTATAAAAAATAAAAGGCGAGAACCCTGAACTGGAATTGGAGATGTAGGTGCCGCTCTGCACACCCCCCAGTTTGCTTTGAGTCGCTGGACAAGCCACCTACTTCTCCTATGAGACAGGGAGAGACTGATGCCTGCCTTCGAGGCCCGCTGGGGGAGTCAGGAGTTGGCAAAGATGTTGGCCAGGGGAACAGGAGCGAAGGCATGGACATGGGCAAGGTTTGCTGTGGAGATGCTGCTGGTCGGGGAAGCTCAGTGTTCCTGAGCCACAGGTGCCGAGCCTCACAGGACATTGAGTTGCAGGGAACCTCAGAGATCCATCAGGAACCTCAGAGATCCACCAGAAACCTCAGAGATCCATCAGAAACCTCAGAGATCCATCAGGGAACCTCAGAGATCCATCAGAAATCTCAAAGATCCATCAGAAATCTCAGAGATCCACCAGAAACCTCAGAGATCCATCAGGGAACCTCAGAGATCCATCAGGAACCTCAGAGATCCATCAGGAACCTCGGAGATCCATCAGGAACCTCAGAGATCCATCATGGAACCTCAGAGATCCATCATGGAACCTCAGATATCCATCAGGAACCTCGGAGATCCATCAGGAACACGGCGGGGATGGTCCTGCTCCTGCCCAGGTCCATGCACCCCCACCCCGGTCACAACCTTTACCTGTGGCCTGGGGGGCACTGAGACACCGGGGGGACGGCGGGAGGAGTTTACTCAGGTACCTGGTGGGGCCCTGGATGGTGCTTCTGCGCATCTCTACCCGGGATGCAAAATATGGCATCAGATGCAACAACTTCTTCAACACGGAGAACCCTCCTCCTGCGCTGCCTCCCAGCCCCAACGCCAGGGTCCAGGTGTTGGAGCAGCTGCAGCCCACGCCCCTTTCCAGCTGGCGCCGGGCATGGCTCCAGTGCACACTCAGGCCGCAGCCCCAGCTGCCCTCCGCATGCAGGGGCCCCACACCTGCAGGCCGGGGCTGCGGCCTGAGTCACGGGCTCTGGTGGGCCCAGGGCAGGATGGGGGTGGGCACAGGCAGAAAGGGCCGGCTATAGCAAGGCTTTGAGTTCTGGGGCAAGAGGATATAGAGATGATAATAATCATACGGCAAATTAAAACAACAGTATGAGTAGCTTCCCTTATGATGGGCATGGGCTTCACAGGTATGATTCAGTACAAACTAGGAGGCACATATTATCATCTTCATTGTACAGTGAGGCTCAAAGGTTAATGATATTGCCCAAGCTCACACCGCTGGTAAACAGTAGAGGCGGGACTTTAAGCTAGGTCTGTCCAATGCACAAGTGGTGGGAAAATCTAATCCACACTCCAGCCCTTTCAGCCAAGCCCAGGGCTGCCCGGGCATCCTGCAAACCACTGCTCTGCAGAGGGTAACCTTAGCGACTGCCCAGCCCTGTGGAGGAGGGTCCGGTCCCAACCACATCTGTCAGGTGCCACGAGGGGCTGTGTCTAATCACAGGATGGAGAATCTGGGGAAGGGGCCTAGTTTGAAGGGTTTAGGCTGAAAGGAAAAGCGGGGTGCAGGAGGAGCCTGGCCACGGCACTGCCCTGGGCTCCCCGTGTCCCCGCTGTGGAGACCCAGTGTCCTCTCCCACCAGGAGGAGTGGCTCCTGGTGGGCGCTGTGGGCAGAGCCGGAAGTGGGCAGCATGACTGTAATACAGGAAGGGGTCCCCCACCGCCCCAGACGGCAGGACACGGGGGCACTGCTCACACTCCTCAGAACTGGGGTTCAGGGTCTGGAGTGAGGCTGAACCAGACCCCAGTCCTGGTCCCACGACGGAACAGTGTTTGATGCTCAACCACTGAGCCATGCCAGCTGGGCTCAATGCTCTGTGTTCTGACAGAGTCTGTGGTTCCATCACCACGAGGCTCGGCCTCTGAAGAACAGGTGGGGGTCCAGCAGTGAGCTCAGACCACGTCCACACGGTGCCACACTGTGGGGGACACACACGGTCCTCAGTGAGCTCAGACCACGTCAACACGGTGCCACACTGTGGGGGACACACACGGTCCTCAGTGAGCTCAGACCACGTCCACACGGTGCCACACTGTGGGGGACACACACAGTCCTCAGTGAGCTCAGACCACGTC
>NW_005353538.1:2236093-2245818 GCF_000412655.1 Myotis brandtii | reverse complement strand
CTTTTTATTGATTTCAGACAGGAAGGGAGAGGGAGATAGAAACATCAATGATGAGAAGGAATCATTGATTGGCTGCCTCCTGCATACCCCCTACTGAGGATGAGCCCACAATCCGGGCGTGTGCCCTGACAGGAATCTAACAGTGACTTCCTGGTTCATAGGTTGATGCTCAACCACTGAGCCACGCCAGCCGGGCTCAATGCTCTGTGTTCTGACAGAGTCTGTGGTCCCATCACCACGAGGCTCGGCCTCTGAACAGGTGGGGGTCCATCAGTGATTTCAGACCACGTCCACATGGTGCCACACTGTGGGGGATACACACGGTCCTCAGTGAGCTCAGACCATGTCCACACGGGGCCACACTGTGGGACACACACAGTTCTCAGTGAGCTCAGACTACATCCACACGGTGCCACACTGCGGGGGACACACAGTCCTCAGTGAGCTCAGACCATGTCCACACGGGGCCACACTGTGGGACACACACAGTTCTCAGTGAGCTCAGACTACATCCACACGGTGCCACACTGCGGGGGACACACAGTCCTCAGTGAGCTCAGACCATGTCCACACGGGGCCACACTGTGGGACACACACAGTTCTCAGTGAGCTCAGACTACATCCACACGGTGCCACACTGCGGGGGACACACAGTCCTCAGTGAGCTCAGACCATGTCCACACGGGGCCACACTGTGGGACACACACAGTTCTCAGTGAGCTCAGACTACATCCACACGGTGCCACACTGCGGGGGACACACAGTCCTCAGTGAGCTCAGACCATGTCCACACGGGGCCACACTGTGGGACACACACAGTTCTCAGTGAGCTCAGACTACATCCACACGGTGCCACACTGCGGGGGACACACAGTCCTCAGTGAGCTCAGACCATGTCCACACGGGGCCACACTGTGGGACACACACAGTTCTCAGTGAGCTCAGACTACATCCACACGGTGCCACACTGCGGGGGACACACAGTCCTCAGTGAGCTCAGACCATGTCCACACGGGGCCACACTGTGGGACACACACAGTTCTCAGTGAGCTCAGACTACATCCACACGGTGCCACACTGCGGGGGACACACAGTCCTCAGTGAGCTCAGACCATGTCCACACGGGGCCACACTGTGGGACACACACAGTTCTCAGTGAGCTCAGACTACATCCACACGGTGCCACACTGCGGGGGACACACAGTCCTCAGTGAGCTCAGACCATGTCCACACGGGGCCACACTGTGGGACACACACAGTTCTCAGTGAGCTCAGACTACATCCACACGGTGCCACACTGCGGGGGACACACAGTCCTCAGTGAGCTCAGACCATGTCCACACGGGGCCACACTGTGGGACACACACAGTTCTCAGTGAGCTCAGACTACATCCACACGGTGCCACACTGCGGGGGACACACAGTCCTCAGTGAGCTCAGACCATGTCCACACGGGGCCACACTGTGGGACACACACAGTTCTCAGTGAGCTCAGACTACATCCACACGGTGCCACACTGCGGGGGACACACAGTCCTCAGTGAGCTCAGACCATGTCCACACGGGGCCACACTGTGGGACACACACAGTTCTCAGTGAGCTCAGACTACATCCACACGGTGCCACACTGCGGGGGACACACAGTCCTCAGTGAGCTCAGACCATGTCCACACGGGGCCACACTGTGGGACACACACAGTTCTCAGTGAGCTCAGACTACATCCACACGGTGCCACACTGCGGGGGACACACAGTCCTCAGTGAGCTCAGACCATGTCCACACGGGGCCACACTGTGGGACACACACAGTTCTCAGTGAGCTCAGACTACATCCACACGGTGCCACACTGCGGGGGACACACAGTCCTCAGTGAGCTCAGACCATGTCCACACGGGGCCACACTGTGGGACACACACAGTTCTCAGTGAGCTCAGACTACATCCACACGGTGCCACACTGCGGGGGACACACAGTCCTCAGTGAGCTCAGACCATGTCCACACGGGGCCACACTGTGGGACACACACAGTTCTCAGTGAGCTCAGACTACATCCACACGGTGCCACACTGCGGGGGACACACAGTCCTCAGTGAGCTCAGACCATGTCCACACGGGGCCACACTGTGGGACACACACAGTTCTCAGTGAGCTCAGACTACATCCACACGGTGCCACACTGCGGGGGACACACAGTCCTCAGTGAGCTCAGACCATGTCCACACGGGGCCACACTGTGGGACACACACAGTTCTCAGTGAGCTCAGACTACATCCACACGGTGCCACACTGCGGGGGACACACAGTCCTCAGTGAGCTCAGACCATGTCCACACGGGGCCACACTGTGGGACACACACAGTTCTCAGTGAGCTCAGACTACATCCACACGGTGCCACACTGCGGGGGACACACAGTCCTCAGTGAGCTCAGACCATGTCCACACGGGGCCACACTGTGGGACACACACAGTTCTCAGTGAGCTCAGACTACATCCACACGGTGCCACACTGCGGGGGACACACAGTCCTCAGTGAGCTCAGACCATGTCCACACGGGGCCACACTGTGGGACACACACAGTTCTCAGTGAGCTCAGACTACATCCACACGGTGCCACACTGCGGGGGACACACAGTCCTCAGTGAGCTCAGACCATGTCCACACGGGGCCACACTGTGGGACACACACAGTTCTCAGTGAGCTCAGACTACATCCACACGGTGCCACACTGCGGGGGACACACAGTCCTCAGTGAGCTCAGACCATGTCCACACGGGGCCACACTGTGGGACACACACAGTTCTCAGTGAGCTCAGACTACATCCACACGGTGCCACACTGCGGGGGACACACAGTCCTCAGTGAGCTCAGACCATGTCCACACGGGGCCACACTGTGGGACACACACAGTTCTCAGTGAGCTCAGACTACATCCACACGGTGCCACACTGCGGGGGACACACAGTCCTCAGTGAGCTCAGACCATGTCCACACGGGGCCACACTGTGGGACACACACAGTTCTCAGTGAGCTCAGACTACATCCACACGGTGCCACACTGCGGGGGACACACAGTCCTCAGTGAGCTCAGACCATGTCCACACGGGGCCACACTGTGGGACACACACAGTTCTCAGTGAGCTCAGACTACATCCACACGGTGCCACACTGCGGGGGACACACAGTCCTCAGTGAGCTCAGACCATGTCCACACGGGGCCACACTGTGGGACACACACAGTTCTCAGTGAGCTCAGACTACATCCACACGGTGCCACACTGCGGGGGACACACAGTCCTCAGTGAGCTCAGACCATGTCCACACGGGGCCACACTGTGGGACACACACAGTTCTCAGTGAGCTCAGACTACATCCACACGGTGCCACACTGCGGGGGACACACAGTCCTCAGTGAGCTCAGACCATGTCCACACGGGGCCACACTGTGGGACACACACAGTTCTCAGTGAGCTCAGACTACATCCACACGGTGCCACACTGCGGGGGACACACAGTCCTCAGTGAGCTCAGACCATGTCCACACGGGGCCACACTGTGGGACACACACAGTTCTCAGTGAGCTCAGACTACATCCACACGGTGCCACACTGCGGGGGACACACAGTCCTCAGTGAGCTCAGACCATGTCCACACGGGGCCACACTGTGGGACACACACAGTTCTCAGTGAGCTCAGACTACATCCACACGGTGCCACACTGCGGGGGACACACAGTCCTCAGTGAGCTCAGACCATGTCCACACGGGGCCACACTGTGGGACACACACAGTTCTCAGTGAGCTCAGACTACATCCACACGGTGCCACACTGCGGGGGACACACAGTCCTCAGTGAGCTCAGACCATGTCCACACGGGGCCACACTGTGGGACACACACAGTTCTCAGTGAGCTCAGACTACATCCACACGGTGCCACACTGCGGGGGACACACAGTCCTCAGTGAGCTCAGACCATGTCCACACGGGGCCACACTGTGGGACACACACAGTTCTCAGTGAGCTCAGACTACATCCACACGGTGCCACACTGCGGGGGACACACAGTCCTCAGTGAGCTCAGACCATGTCCACACGGGGCCACACTGTGGGACACACACAGTTCTCAGTGAGCTCAGACTACATCCACACGGTGCCACACTGCGGGGGACACACAGTCCTCAGTGAGCTCAGACCATGTCCACACGGGGCCACACTGTGGGACACACACAGTTCTCAGTGAGCTCAGACTACATCCACACGGTGCCACACTGCGGGGGACACACAGTCCTCAGTGAGCTCAGACCATGTCCACACGGGGCCACACTGTGGGACACACACAGTTCTCAGTGAGCTCAGACTACATCCACACGGTGCCACACTGCGGGGGACACACAGTCCTCAGTGAGCTCAGACCACGTCTACACGGGGCCACACTGTGGGGGACACACGGTCCTCGGGGGACCCAGGCACCATGAGGAAATGGATGCTTACTAGGAGATGCCAGTGTTGTGCCGTCCAGATCTAGCCATTGATTAATTAAACGAAGAACCAGAAATGAGAACTAAAGAAGAGCTTAACTGTTATGTCACACCAGAGGACTTCACACTAGCTACCCGAGGCTGGTAGAAGCTTCCAGAAACAAGGCGGGTGTATGTGGGCTGCAGGGCACGCAGTGGCAGAAACACCGCCTGCCACGCCAGCCTCTTGGGGCTCCGGGACTTTGCCACAGCCAGGCCTCCCAGGGGCGGCCCCGCCCCGCCAAGCACTTTCTTGCCAGGTTGTCATGCCCTGGAACTTTGCGAGGAGCCGGCTCCCGGGACCTGGGGCCCACAGGTACCTGGGGCTCCTGCAGGAAGAAGGGAGAGGCGGACCCTCCGAGAAAGCCCTGAGGTGTATGTAGAATCTCTGGGGCAGAAGGGCGTCAGAATAAGGAAAGGGAGACGAACACAACTCCCGGGCACCTCCCCTGGCCGGGAAGCCAACGTGCTGCTTTCAAATGTAGCTCCAAGAAAGGCGCCCCTGCCACGGGGCCTCGGGTTAGGCACCCACACGCGGTCCGTGTCCCTTTGTGCCTTTGCTGCCAGGAAAGCTCGGAGCTGAACTTAACGTTCAGTGTCAGTGACCACCTAGTCCCAGGAACTGGCAAAGCCATTTCCGTCCCCGCCGCCCCCGGCCCCATCTAGATGGGGTCTTCTTTCCTGACTTGACTTGTAACCTCAATGCTCCCAACTCTCCCTTTGGGAAGCTGGTCGGACGCACAGGACAAATGGCGGCTGGGTTGCGGGGTATGGGGAGTGTGGGGGGTGTTAGCATCCACATGGTGCCACACTGTGGGGGACACACACAGTCCTCAGTGAACTCAGACCACATCCACACAGTGCCACACTGTGGGGGACACACGGTCCTCGGGGGACCCAGGCACCATGAGGAAATGGATGCTTGCTAGGAGATGCCAGTGTTGTGCCGTCCAGATCTAGCCATTGATTAATTAAACGAAGAACCAGAAATGAGAACTAAAGAAGAGCTTAACTGTTATGTCACACCAGAGGACTTCACACTAGCTACCCGAGGCTGGTAGAAGCTTCCAGAAACAAGGCGGGTGTATGTGGGCTGCAGGGCACGCAGTGGCAGAAACACCGCCTGCCACGCCAGCCTCTTGGGGCTCCGGGACTTCGCCACAGCCAGGCCTCCCAGAGCGGCCCTGCCCAGCCTGTCCGTCAGCGGCCCCGCCCCGCCGAGCACTTTCCTGCCAGGTTCTCATGCCCTGGGACTTTGCGAGGGGCCGGCTCCCGGGACCTGGGGCCCACAGGTACCCGGGGCTCCTGCAGGAGGAAGGGAGAGGCGGACCCTCCGAGAAAGCCCTGAGGCGTATGTAGAATCTCTGGGGCAGAAGGGCATGGGAATAAGGAAAGGGAGACGAACACAACTCCCGGGCACCTCCCCTGGCCGGGAAGCCAACGTGCTGCTTTCAAATGTAGCTCCAAGAAAGGCGCCCCTGCCACGGGGCCTCGGGTTAGGCACCCACACGCGGTCCGTGTCCCTTTGTGCCTTTGCTGCCAGGAAAGCTCGGAGCTGAACTTAACGTTCAGTGTCAGTGACCACCTAGTCCCAGGAACTGGCAAAGCCATTTCCGTCCCCGCCGCCCCCGGCCCCATCTAGATGGGGTCTTCTTTCCTGACTTGACTTGTAACCTCAATGCTCCCAACTCTCCCTTTGGGAAGCTGGTCGGACGCACAGGACAAATGGCGGCTGGGTTGCGGGGTATGGGGAGTGTGGGGGGTGTTAGCATGAAGAAAGAGGTAGATTAGGGACCGTTTAAGGCCCCTGGGACGGTGCTCAGGGAAGTCTCCATGAATTGCTGTGGTCTCTTCTCTTCTCCACAGAGAAGCGCGCCTGTCACCCTGTCTGGAGGAGGGTGCACTCCGCCATGGGCGGCGGGAGTGATGGAGCCCGTGCGCTGGTGCATGCGGTGCGCCCGAGCCTCTCCTCACCGGCCACCTTCCGGGGTGGAGTGGGGCCTGGTTGCAGGAGGCCGGCGGCTCAGAGGCACAAGGAGCCCGGGTGTGAGAATGCGGCCTTCGCGCAAGGTAACTGCCTGCTGAGGACACACGGGCTTCGGGGACTGTGGTCCGGAGGCCGACTTCACAAGCACAGCCTCTCAGGGCGCACATCACACATAAATGGGCACCACACAGCGCCCCTTTGCAGCCCGGAGGTCCCGGGAGCCTCAGATGGTCTGAGCTCCAGTGTTGCAATCATGCCCGGGCAGAGGGGGCACCTCTGCCTCATGTTCTGACGTCAGTGATTTCCTGACCCACGTCCTCAGTGTACACACTGGCAAACTGACGCCCAGGAGAGGCCTGACAGCCCGAGGTCGCGCTGCGGGTTGACTGGCAGAGCAAGAACCAAAACATGAGTCCTCAGAGGGAGAGCCGAGGCTGCCGAGGCCTCGCCATGGGCGCGGGCAGGGCGTGCCCTCATGAAGAGCACACTCCTCAGGCGGGGCTCACACACCCAGGGGCCCACAGGGCCATCACCGGAGCCAGCAAAGGGTTCAGATCTCAGGAGCGAGTGAGGGAGCTGACGCTGCCCAGACAGCCCGCCCCCGCCGGAGGGAGAGGCAGCCCGCAGGCCGAGGCCAGGAGAAACACATCCGCAAGTGCGGAAGCCTCTCCGTAGCGAAACTGTTTGCTGAGCCACAAACTAGCCCCGTACCCGCAAGTGTCCGCGGGGCAGCCTGCAGTGTGCCCCCAGGTCCAGAGGCTTCTTACTGGTGTTTGAGCAAAACTCCGCTAACTGGGCCTTCCTGGTCGCCCGGCGAAGGTCAGGCCACTGGCCCTCGGGTCTGGGTGTAGCTCTAACTTTCAGACACACCAGCCCACAATTCAGGGGTACACAGGCGCCCTCCTTCTGGAGGGGGACACTGGGGGCTCGGGAGCATCTGAAAGACTGCGTCCCCTCTGCGCCCGAGCGGCCCTCCCTGCAGGAGAGGCTCCGGGCAGGGACCACCCACCGGCACTGAGGTTTGGTTTTAGGTGCTTTCTGGGGTCCGGGGCATTTTCACATGCTATGTATCTAATCCAAGCCTGACCACAGTCTAAAGCCAGTAAGGACACCCAAGGCCACTCCAAGCAGCAGGGAACCAGGGCCACAGAGGGTAGGGCCCTGGTCAAGGCACCCAGTTGATGGGGAAGTTCAACCCAGAAGGCGGCTTCCTGCCTCTTTAGTGAAACGGCCGTCTTCCCGGACGCCGGCCACAAGGCTGCACTGGGCAGATCCTCCCGAGGCCCAAGGCACAGTGTGTGGGCCTCGCGGCTTCCTGCCTCTTTAGTGAAACGGCCGTCTTCCCCGACGCCGGCCACAAGGCTGCACTGGGCAGCGCAGACCCTCCCGAGGCCCAAGGCACAGTGTGTGGGCCTTTAAGCTTCCCTAGGGCCTGGGGAGGGGGCGGGCCTGCCCTGTGGGCTGACCCAGGCTGCTCCGGCCACAGCACCTACTCAGCTCTGCACTGCCCGCCTTCCTCTCTCCATCCTCTGCCCACACCTGTGCTCACCCAGCCAGAACCACCTCTCTCTTCCCCTCGTCCTCCCCTGTTTCCCCTTCCCTCCCCCCATTTCTCCTCCCTGACAGGGGCTACAGAGATGGCCCGGCGACCTAACAGGGTCTCCAAGTCCTCCCAGGTGCCCAGCCCATGACGGAGCGCAGAAGTCACAGCTCACTCTGCTGTGGAAGGAGCTGGCATCGCGGGCTCACGCTAAAGCGCCGACGGGACGGACGGACGGCCAGGCCTGGACTGAGGCCCGTGTGCCCCGGTCCACGTGTCCTCAGCAAATGGCTCTCCCTGGGGGCTCAGTTTCCCCATCTGGCAGGTTGGCAGGTAATTCTGAGCTTCGTCCTGCTCTCAAGCCTCCACAAAGACTCGTCTTAGAAGCTGCAGGAGCAAAGCTTTGTCGAGCCCATGCTCTGAAGGGACTTGGCCCTAAGTGGAGGCTGCAGCAGGGACCAGCAATTCATGGAGACTTCCGAGAGTCCAGAGAGGATCTCAATTAACAAGCAAATATTGTAAACATTCAAACTCGCTCCACCCTGCAAGCGGCGGCCCAGCGGCGAGAGGGGTCGGGGCACCACGCCCAGCATGGGCGTTATGTGTGCCCTGGGTATGTGGCCAGTGCCCACGTGAGAGGGGATGGTGTCCTCGAGTGAGCCGCATCTAGAAGCAATTTTGTGGCTTAACTTTGAGAAAGACCCCCTCCCCGCAAACATCATCCCATCTCATTACATACACATTCATATATACAGGTTTTACATACAGTATAGAAAACTCCATCACTAGGAGTTCCTTGGGGCGAGAGATTGCATTTCTATTCTAGGCAGATCATGCGAAGAGGTAATGAGTCCCATGACGGTCCCTCCCTAGCTGTGTGATCTTGGGCACAGTCCTGCTGCTTTTCCAGGGGTGGGGGCTACAGCAGCCACTTTTCCAGGGGTGAGGGTGCTAGAGTGGGCCGGCCCCACTCTCCACCTGGGACCTGGGATCTAGGCCTGCACTCCGCCTTCTCAGGGCTGAGGATCCCGGGACTTGACCCAAATGGCAGGCGGACACCATAGGGCCGGGAACCAGAGAGAGGCGCTCAGAGGCCCACAGGCCCAGGCCACAGCCTCAGGGAGCAGCCGGGGTGGTGGGCGTGGCCCTGGAAGGCCCTGCCTGGGCCTCCCTCTCGGGGAGGAGGAAAAGGAGAGCCGGCAGGTGCACACCAACAGTGGATGCGGCTGCTGGCTGGGCATTGCATTCCTTCTACTCGCTGCAACTTCGGTGATTGTCTAATTATGGCTCATTACAAACACCAAGCTCCATTTTGCAAGGTCGTAACTACAGGGGAAGGATACAATTATTATAATGAAGCCTCCCCAGCCCAGACTCACTCCCCTCCAATCAGCCCCAAATGCCACTGCTCAAATCCCTTTCCTCGCCTGCCACCTGGGCTCCTTCCCTGCACCCTCCTCACGGCCACGGTGACGAGGGCACTCAGAGCACGGTCCTCTCTGTGGCCTTTTCCCATCAAAGGAGACTTTCCCCTTTTTCTTTTCCCTGCTAATGAGCACTTTCCCTGGTGCTGCCTTGGCGGAGGGAAGAGCTGAGGATGTCGGAGCGGCTGGTGGCGTCGGGGAGCTGGGGGATGCAGAAGAGGGGCAGGATGTGGGCCAGCGAGGAGGGCCCTCCAGCGG
>NW_005353538.1:2227115-2235234 GCF_000412655.1 Myotis brandtii | reverse complement strand
TGGCCTGTATCAGCCCTGGTAGCGGGCAGGCCGCGTGGCCTGTATCAGCCCTGGCAGCAGGCAGGCCGCGTGGCCTGTATCAGCCCTGGCAGTGGGCAGGCCGTGTGGCCTGTATCAGCCCTGGTAGCGGGCAGGCTGCATGGCCTGTATCAGCCCTGGTAGTGGGCAGGCTGCGTGGCCTGTATCAGCCCTGGCAGCGGGCAGGCTGCGTGGCCTGTATCAGCCCTGGTAGTGGGCAGGCCGAGTGGCCTGTGTGGGCTGTCTCTGGCCTATCTCAGAAGCCCTCCCACCCCCGAAGCCCGTTACGGGGAGCCGGCCTCCCTCCTCTAAGGGCAGCTTGCCAGGGCCAAGGCTGGTCTGGAACCAGGAACGGGAAGAGGGGGTGTCTCAGTCCCCCTTCTTCGGGTCCACCTGCCAAGCTCCATTTTGCAAGGTCGTAACTACAGGGGAAGGATACAATTATTATAATGAAGCCTCCCCAGCCCAGACTCGCTCCCCTCCAATCAGCCCCAAATGCCACTGCTCAAATCCCTTTCCTCGCCTGCCACCTGGGCTCCTTCCCTGCACCCTCCTCACGGCCACGGTGACGAGGGCGCTCAGGGCACAGTCCTCTCTGTGGCCTTTTCCCATCAAAGGAGACTTTCCCCCTTTTTCTTTTCCCTGCTAATGAGCACTTTCCCTGGTGCTGCCTTGGCGGAGGGAAGAGCTGAGGATGTCGGAGCGGCTGGTGGCGTCGAGGAGCTGGGGGATGCAGAAGAGGGGCAGGATGTGGGCCAGCGAGGAGGGCCCTCCAGCGGCGCGGGGGCTCCTTAAAGGCAGGTGCTGGCCCGCAAACTCTGGGCCAGTGAGGCCTCAGCCCTGGCAGCGGGCAGCCCGCGTGGCCTGTATCAGCCCTGGCAGCGGGCAGGCCGCGTGGCCTGTATCAGTCCTGGCAGCGGGCAGGCCGAGTGGCCTGTATCAGCCCTGGGAGCAGGCAGGCCGCGTGGCCGGTATCAGCCCTGGCAGCGGGCAGGCCGAGTGGCCTGTATGGGCTGTCCTTGGCCTGTCTCAGAAGCCCTCCCACCCCCAAAGCCCGTTACGGGGAGCCGGCCTCCCTCCTCTAAGGGCAGCTTGCCAGGGCCAAGGCTGGTCTGGAACCAGGAACGGGAAGAGGGGGTGTCTCAGTCCCCCTTCTTCGGGTCCACCTTTTTCTAGGAATAAGGCGCCACTCTTTAAGAAGGACGGCACAGCCTGGCCCCTGAGGCTCAGTGGCTGAGCGTCCACCTATGAACCAGGAGGTCACGGTTTGATTCCTGGTCAGGACACATGCCCAGGCTGTGGGCTCTATCCCTGCTGGGGGGCGTGCGGGAGGCAGCTGACCAATAATTCTCTCTCATCATTGATGTTTCTATCTCTCTCTCCCGCTCCCTTCCTCTCTGAAATCAATAAAAATATATTTTTTTAAAAAGAAGGACCACACAGACCTGAGCACCCAGAGAAGGGGAGGCAGGAGGGGAGAAGTCTGACAAACTCTCCTGCTATGGACGTGGCAGCTCCAGTTTGGGAAAGAGACTTGACGGGAACATAACAGCCGGCGTCAAACTCTGAAGGGCTGGCATGTGGGAGCCGGGAGAGTCCCTGTGCCCAGAGGCAGACGGGCCTGCAGCCCAGCGCTGTGGCCTTGCCCCTCAGAGCAGTGAGCCCATGGATGACCCCTCGCCCAGGAGGCCTCTCTGGGCGCCAGATGGGCTCTGAGGGCCCCTCCCCTGAGACTCTCTGTATCGGTGACTCCAGGCAATAGCCCTGGCACAACACCTTGCGCACAGTAGGTGCTTAATCAGTGTTCCTAGATTGTCCAGTGGACAGTATTAAAGTGTACGGGGAAACCGGCTTTCAAGGAGGCGGTAGAAGGACCCTCTCGCCAACCATAGATAACACGTGCAGCCCCTCACGGGCCAGCAGCATTCACACACACAGGAGCCACCAGAGAGCTCATTAAGGTCCGATTCTCGCGCCCCACCCACAATTTGGATTCAGTAGGTCTGGAATGGGGACAAGAAATCTGCATCTTAAACACAGTTCCAGAGGCTCCTAGGCCTGGGCTGGCCGGACCAGTCTGAGAAACGTGGACCTGCAGCACAAGGCCAGGGCTCTCCTGGCCCCTCGACATCTGGGTGCCATTACCTGTGACTCCCCACAACCCTTGGCCCCAAGATGGAGGAAGCCTCCGTCTCATCTGGCTGAACCCCAGGAAGCCAAGGCCCAGAGCAGCCGGAGCAGGAAGAGGGCATCTTCACCTGAGACCCATTCCCAAACTCACACTGACTGTACCAGAAAGCCGGCCTCCCCTGCTCTTGCCACGCCAGACTCAGCTCCGAGAGCGCCCCAGCTTCCGGCCGCTCCCCACCTTTTCCCTTGTTCTGACCTTCCCAGCGCTGTCCGCCTCCCTCAGGCTCAGGCTTGAGCTCTTGCCTCCGCCACCATCTGGGCTCTGCTTCTGGCCCCACTGCCGTTGGCTGTCCACCTGGCTGCCAGCACCCTACGCCCGGGGCCGTCCCCCATGAGTGCCTTTGCCTTTGGTTCCATTTCTGCAAGAAGAACCCAGCCAGCCTCCCGGGAGCTCTCCGGTGGCGGGACTCCTCCCCACCCTTCTCCAGGGGCCCTCTCTTCCTGTCCAGGCCCTTCTGCTCCTCCCACTCCCTCTCAGAATGAACAAAAGCCAGACCCTTCCAGAAGGTTCTCCCATTCAGTCCCCAAATCACTGCCAAGGCCACTCCAGCTTGCTGCACACCCCCCCCCGCCCTCTCCAGGGACGGATTTGTGTGGTTTCAACAATTCCCCCTTCCTGGCGCAGCCTGCTTTCCCTGGTCCTGGCGGGAGGGTCTGTATGAGCTGGAAGAAGAGCGGCTGGGGAGGAAGGTAAGAGAAAAAAAGGAAAGAAGGAAAACATCCCTCCTGGCAAAACCCAGAGCGCCACTTTCTCAACAGCGTTCCGCTGCATTATTTACTGCGCGGCTGAAGCATTTATCCTCCCGGCTCGGCCGGAGCACAGGTGTTTTCTCGGAGCTCTAACAGTGCAGTGCAGCGGGCGAGGCGGACACCACGTGATGCTCAACAGTGCACCCGGGAAACCTGTGCTCCCGGAGGCTGGGGCGGAGGGGCCGCCAGGGAGAGGGTGTGGCTCCAGGATGCAGGAGAGCGGCAGGAGGGAGGGGCCCGCCGCAGGCCATGGAGGGGGAAGGGGGTTCTCTAGGCCAACAGCTAAGGGGCTGCGAGCTGAGGCTTGGGGAGAACCGGGGCCTGAGCCCAACAGGGGCTGTGGCAGGGACACTCGGGAGCTGTTGTGACGGGCTTCAGACGCAGGTATTTTACTTTATCCAACAACCTGTGTAAGTGCCTGATGAATAACTTGCGGTGGGATAGGAAGGGGATGGGCTTCAGATTCAGACAAATCTGTGTTCATGCCCCGGTGACACCGCCCTGCTGCGACTCGGGGCAGGGACATCATCTCTCTGGGGCTCAGTTGCCCTTTCAGCAGAACCCCCCCCCCCCCCCCCCCCATGGCTAGTTTGGAGCCTCAAGGTCCTGTATAAAAAGTGCCGAGCACTTTCAGGGGCTTTCACCTCTATTACAAAGAAGGACGGCGCCCACAGAGAGCCGCTAATGGACGTCACCACGAGGCAGTCGGCGCATGTGGGTCGCCGAGCACAGTGCATCCTCCCAGGTCTCACAGACCCTCTCCAGGCCTGGCTGGCGTGCATGCCGAGAACACAGTGCGGTAGGGAGGCCTGACATGCGTGCAGGCCTCAGCTCTCTGACAGTGGCTCCGTGGGCCAGCGGCCGTGGAGTCCCTCATGCTCATTCATCCCGCTTCACCTGAGCTGAGCCAGCAGCTGCCGCACCCCTTGCTGGCTGCAGGTCTGCTGGGTGCAATGGAGCAAAGTTCCTGGGCCGCTGCTGCGGGGCTCTGACCCGGGAGCCCCAGGCTGGACCCGTTCTGCCTTTGCTATCGTCTGGCTCAATGCAGGGCGCCCCTGCCTCCAAACACATTGGCATCAGCTTTCTTCTCTAACCCCTTTCCTGGAGAAGAAGGGAAATTGGGAGGCAGAGCCATAAGATCCACCACTCACTAGGAGTCTGACATGGGAGCAAGTATGAGATAACCAAACACCATTAGCATTTATGTGCTGATACGATCTCATTTATTCCTATAACAACCCGCGGAGGTCCTTAATACTATGTGTCTTTTCTTTCTTTCTTTCTTTCTTTCTTTCTTTCTTTCTTTCTTTCTTTCTTTCTTTCTTTCTTTCTTTCTTTCCATTTGTATGGAGCATTTTTACAACTGAGACTCATTTTGGCATAATTAGTTTAAATATGTTTATTCTTGGTTCATTTGATAGCATTTTGCATTTTAGTTTACTTGCTTACTAGCTTTTCAAATTTTTATAAAATTCCATTGACCTTTGTGTTTGCACAATTGAACTAAAATTGAATAAAATTTAATCAAATATTAATAATTCAAAAAGTCTATAAATTATTGGGGAAAGAAAGTATTTGCTATTGAGAAAAATTTAAATTGGTTTATACATTTAGAAATTTCCATCTTTTAAAAAATAGTTAATATACCTATTTTATCTTTCAAGTTAGTAACATTTTAGCCTTTTAAATAGAGTTTTCTCAAATACTTTATATGTGATATCATCTACCACACGTTGCTGCCCAAAATAACAACAAAAAATCTTCACAAGTACATGTTTACTTTAAAATCTTCATGAAAGTCAGTCAGCTCTGTTAAGAATAATTCATTGAACATGGCAAGAGTCTTCCTTCCTTCCTTCCTTCCTTCCTTCCTTCCTTTCTTTCTTTCTTTCTTTCTTTCTTTCTTTCTTTCTTTCTTTCTTTCTTTCTTTCTTATATTCATTCCTTTCAAAGTATTTCTAAATGTCTGTGACCTGCCAGGCGTGGCAGGAGGACACAGGGCTGAGTCAGAGAGCTGTCCCCAGAGGAGCTTATGACCCAGGTGAGGAAACCGGCCCAGGAGGCTGGCTAAGGACAGGGCCTGCCCTCCGGGATGTCACCCCTCGCACCTCTCTGCAGGGGGCTTTGTAGTTACAGATCCCAGGGACGGGGCAGCCCCCCAACCCCACCCCAGCAGCTGGCCCTCTCAGGGGCTGCTGTGAGCTCTGCAGGAACTGGCTGACAGAGGCGTGTGAGGCACCTGTAACCTGTAGCGCACCAGGCGCCATGGATGGTTCCTGCCTCAGGTTGCACCCAGGCCTGCCCCGGGACAGCCCAGGACCCCAGGCAGAGCGCTCGCCTCCCTCCCCAGCTCCCGCCTGACTTCCATTTGACAGCAGGGCCACCTGGTCTTACACCAGCCCCTTCTGCGGCTCAGTGCCACCTCCTTCCCGTGGTCCTGGCCGCTTTCGAGCGTGGGGAGTGGAGAGGAGAGGCGTGCAGCTCGAACAATAGCCAATTTGCCTGCACCCCGACGCTGGAGTTAATAAAGAGAAATGAGCCCATTCAGGCTAGCGCTGAAATTACAAGGCTCAGTTTCACTGGGGCGCCAGGAGGCGGGGGCTTTGGCACAGAGCTCCGAGGCAGGCTGGTGGGGGTGGGAAGGAGAGCTGGGTAAGCCTGGCACTCGGATTGGTTTTCTTCCTTCTTTTCCAGCTGCCCCTCCTTGCCAGGCCCCCTCCTGTGAATCTATTTGTTTATTCCTATTGATTTCCAAAGGCCTCGGTGCCCCCAGGGCCTCTTGCTGCAGGTGAACCAAATGTAAATTCGACAATTACAGTGGCAACAGCAGGGAACTCCCCATAAAGGGAGAAAGCCCAGGGCTCCCCGCTGGGGGTGCAGCCTTCAAAGACAAGCCCTCCCCGAAGGGCAGCTTCAATGGCCAGACCCCAGGCCAGGCGGGCACCTGGGTGGGCAGAGCCCTGCCTCAGGCCCGGAGCCCTGTAAGTCCCATCTGTAGGAGAGAGGGGGGCTGGGCTGGCGTGGCTCCCTTGCTCAGTCAACAACCATTTAAAGGGCAGTTCTAGTGTCCGGCACTGTTGTGGGCCCAGGATGGACAGACAGACCTGGTCCCAGGGCGAAGGGGGCGGTAGCCTCGTCAGGGACATCAGACAGAAGCCACAGCAGCAAAGGAGGGAGGTTAGGGCAGAACCAGGGAGGGAGGGAGACAGATAGCAGCGGACAGACGAGGCCACTGGAAAGTCAGGGGAGAGCATTTCCTGGGGGAAGATGTGTACCCTGGGCCCGAAGGATGAGAAGGAGCCAGTGTGAGGCACGGGGAACAGTTTTCCCAGCAGAGGGATCAGCGCCCGCAAAGGCTGGGGGCGGGTGTTTGTCTGAGAAACGCAGATCAGCGTGGCTTTAGCTCAGTGAGCCAGGGGAGGTGGCAGGAAAGGGGTCAGAGAGTGGCAGGGCAGGACCGTGGAGCCTTAGGGCCGTGACTGGATGGACAGCGGGGTCAAGCTCGGCCTGGTGGCCGGGCCCCGCCTGTGGTGCTCGACCCGCTTTAAGGAGGGCACCGCCAGCTCCCAGGGCTTCGGGGCCTTGCCTGCCGTTGGGGAAGGAAAGGAAACCTTTAGGACAGCAGTCCCGAGGCCCGTCGCCTCCCATAGTCTTACTTATGCGACCTGTGCCTCACTTATGTTCCGATACTGGAAACCAGCGGACAGCCAGAGGTCTGTTCTTCTTGACTTTAGAAGCAACAAGGCCTGGGCAGAGGCGCAGGGAAGGAAGGCACGCTGTCCGCTCGCGCCCTTTTGCTGACGTGGACAGTGACGTGAACGTGCCTTCCCAGGCCAGTAACTTGGCAGAGAGGAGGAGCGCAGAGGCCCGAGTGGCCGGAAGTCGGCCTGGGGCTCCTTTCTCCACACTCATCCCCAGGTGGGTGCCCGCGAGCTGGCCGCTCCTGGAAGGGGTGCCCACGGAACCTCCAGGCCAGTTCCCGTGGCCTGTGCTTGGCACAGGATGCACTTAACGCCAGCACTTCAGAGCGCCAACCCGCCCGCATCTCCCCGAGGAAGCAGGGCACCGAGCCGCCCGCCGGCAGCAGGGCTTCATAGGCAAATCCCCACCCAGGCTGCCCCCTGAGGCAGAGTCCAGAGGTGAGGGCGTGAGTCCCGGGGGGCTCTGGGGGCCCATATCTGGCGGCTCCCGGGGGCGCTGAGGAGAATCGACTTATCCTGGGGCCTTCGGTTTAGGGGCCCGAGTCTCTCGCACCAGCCGGCTGCCAGGAGGCCACGCGGAGTCTGCTCACCTGCTCGCGTACCTGCTAAGCCCGGCGCACACGTTAAGCGTCTCCCAACAGCAGCCCTGGGATTCGAGACATAAATACTTAAATAAAAAGCCACTTACCACGACCCAAAGGCCTTTTAACTGAGGCCGTGTGCCTGGCAGGATACGCCAATTACCAAAGGATTGTGTCCAGAGGCAGCCTAACTGTCTCAGAGCCATGTCAGGGGGATCAATAAGTAGTCAGTCAATGGACTGATTGATCATTACGGCTGGTAATTACATTTTGAGAAAGTACAAATTCTATTACACCAAAGTCAGTCAGAAGTGATGCTCAGATCCTGGGCCATAAAAGGAAATTGGGAGGGACGCCCTGTGGCCACAGTGTTAGAAAGTGGGGGGGTGGGGGGCGCGTGGGGGTCTCACAGCGCTGCAGGGCTTTACGGCAGAAGGAAACATGGTGCCATCAGTCTGCCTTCCTCGAGTTGGGGTGGGGGGGTGGGCGCGGGCAGCCAGGGCTCCAGGGGTTGTGGGACTCGACCGGAGACCCGGAGGGTGGGTCAGAGCAGGACCCTGCCTCTGCCTCCTGGCCCAGGGCCCTTTAAGAGAAGGCGCAGGCAGTCCGTTTGGGGGGACGGCTGCGACATCACTGGTGCTTTGCCGGTAGCTTTCCCTTGTTCCTCACTAGGTTACCTCCTCACCCGCACACATGGCTCATCTATTAACACGAGGTTCACGGAGACCCCTTCTTCTGGCAAAGTTAGGAGGAAACTGCTCTTCGATTGAGGATTTGCCGTCACTCAGGAAATTCAAGAGGAGCGGACGCCTGGCATGGACGCCGCGCCCTGGTCCTCACCCCTTGGGCACTGCCTGGCGCTGCCCGGCAGCCCTCACA
>NW_005353538.1:2223484-2226778 GCF_000412655.1 Myotis brandtii | reverse complement strand
GAGGTGGGGAGGCAGCCAAACACTGTTTGCTTACCCGCCCCCCGCCCCCTCCCGCTCCTGCCCCGGAGGTGGGAGGCAGAAGAGAACACCTGGGCGGGCTGTACGTTTCTGTACTCGTTCCCAAAGTTACGAGAAACTCCTCCAGGAGGCCGCCTGCACAGCTGCCTGGCTCTGGCCTCTAGGCCGCTGTCTGTCTGTCTCCGGCATCCTCATCGTCTGTTTTTATGGCTTTTGTGGACAAGGTGCGAACCTTCCTCCAGCCGCCAGCAGACCCGGGAGCCCCCTGCCTGCTGCCCGTCTGAGTGTGAACAAGAAAGGCAAACACACGGCGATCCCTTGCTTAAGCCAGCGGAATCAGGGAGGTGAATCTTCAGGGAGGAGAATCAATACGTCGCAAAGCCCAGGATCAGTGCCCCTGAGCTGCCCCTGCCTTTGTGGGATCGGCACTGCTGTTTCTGTTTATGCTAAGCCTTCCTGAGCCGTCACCATCGGCGTGGCTGCTGTAGCCAGTGGCCCACCAGGCCCTGGGTGGGGATCCCGCCGCCTGCTCCCCTCTGGCTATAATGCTCGTGAGTGTCTTCCTTGAGGGCGTATCCTATGCGCCTACTTTCCTCTGGAGTCTGTCCCTACCCCCACCCCGCACCCGCCCTGTGCCCAGGGAAATCCCTCAGAGAGAGGAAGGATTGTGGGACGCGCTCTGTGCTGTCACTGGTAACGTCCGAGCCTCCTGCACCCCCTAATTGGATCCTCTGTGGAGAAGTCTGATTTAATCAGCCTGTGATCGCCAGTGGGGGTAGGGGGCGACCGAGGAAGGCGGAGCCTCTGCCAGGCTTGCTCTGCGTGATGGCCCCAGCTGTGTGTGCACAGTCAGCCTTTATGGACGGTTACACTCCACGCTGGACAGCTGCCTGCAGAGAACACGGACTCCTTCCCCACGGCTTAGGCTGCCCTGGGACCCGGCCCTGCCATTTAGTTATCTCCTGACCCCGTGCACTGGCCAGGCTGGGCCTGGACTGGGAGGCAGGGCCGAGACACAGCTCGAGGAGGAGGGCGCCCTCCACTCGCTTGCCGCAACGCCCCCCTCTCCCGGGTCTCACCCCCACCTCACGCGTCCTGAACGGAGTCTCCGCAGGAGGAAGTGCGAGCGGCGCTGACCCCCGGAGCAGTGCACTTTGTGGATGCCGTCTGGGTCCCTGCGTTTACCTCACACGCTGTCCTGGGGATGCCATCGCCCTGACTCATGCCCACGGGTGCGCTTGGCCTCTCTTGTGGACAGTCCCTGGACAGAGCCTGTCTCCAGGGACGGGCTCCGAGGCTGACACTGGGGTGCAACCTTCCCTGGATACAGGATGCTTTGATTTGGGGCGGGGGAAGCTGAGGCAGCCCCCATTCTGTGGTGAGTGAGGCAGGTCTAGGTCGAGGCATTTCTGATGGAAGATGGACCAGCCACGGTCCTCTTAACACACGGGGGCTGTCGCAAGGACTGTGCCGTGCACCCCACAGGCTAAGCCTTCGCTTGCGTGTTAACGGGATACTCACCAAGGCAGGACCCCTGCATGCCATCCCCCCAAGTTACCCCACTGCAAAGCCAAGCTCCCCAGTCCTCCCGGAGGTGCTCAGCCCGCCCCCACGTGGACTGAAGACAGAGTCACATGCACAGAGGCCACTGCGTGGTAGAGAAAGAGCGTCCCATCCAGCCTCAGGGACACGCACTTTCCATAGCCCCTGCCTGTGTGCCCCCAGCCTCGCTGCTGCTCCCTGCTGGGCAACTTTGGGCAAACCAGACAACCTCTCTGAGCCGGTATTGCTGCATTCGCAAACTGGGGCAATGCCCTGGCGGCTTGCTGTGAGGGATGCTGAGGACCACAGGGGTGATATGTGTGCAGGCGTGTGGGTCTGTGGAATGTGCGAGTGTCTCCTCAGGCAGGTGGTGGGGTAGTTGGAGAGCAGAGGCCAGGGCCCGGGCTCCAGTCCTGGTGTGTGGTTCCTGGCTGTGCAGCTCTCGGTAAGCGTGGGCCCGCTCTGCGCCTCAGGTTCGCGTGTATAAAGTGAAAATCAGAGCCACTGCCGCCAAGGCTCTCATGCAGATCTACTGAGCTGACATACATGATGGACTCAGAACAGTGCCTGAGTGTTAGCTCTTATAATTATGCACACGGACAGTGTATCTCCTTACTGTCTGCTCCACACACACACACACACACACACACACACACACACACACACACACCCCATGGCCCAGACACTTTCAAATATACCACAAACACCAGGGTTGCACTTCCTCCCAGGGCTGAGCAGGGGCCTCCTCCTTCCAACCTGGTCCCCGGAGCGATCACGGTGAGGACGGGCCTGGCCGTGGGGCTGGCTTTCTAGGCGCCAGTCCCCCTGCTCCTTGCAGAAGCCAGCACTGGAGCGCCCAGAATCACCCCTCGGGCATCACCCTTGGGCATCACCCTCGTTGGGCTCAGGGGTTGGCGGCCAACATGTGCTCCTGTCCCCCATCCACCGGCAGTCCCCCTAGCCTGCGACCCACGGTGGCCACGCAGCCCCTTGTCACCACCACCTGTAAAATGCAAACCACATCGACCGGTTCCATCTCCTGGTTATGGTTCCATCCCCATACTGAGCGACCCCCACTCCAGGGACGGCTTTCCGTGAGTGGGGGCTGGGGAGCGGAGGGGAGAGCGGGAAGCAGAGCGGTAGCAGGGCTTTCAAGCTGCGATCCTGCTAACGGTCCTAAACCCCCAGCTTCTCGCATAGAAGGTGCATGAGGATGGGAATGATAAGATCAAGCCGAGTCCATTAAAGGCCTGGCAGCAGGACCCCAAATTGGGAGGGAAAAGCATTGCTGGTTTTGATGACCAAGAAAGAGCAATCGTGGGGAGGGAGGAGGAGGAAGCTCCGACGCGGGCAGGGCAGCCTTATCCTGCGGAGGCACAGGCGGCAGACGCGGCTCCGGACGAGGGAGAGTGGACACGGCTCGGACAAGCTTCAGATCTGCCCTTGCTCTTCACACCAGGGGCCAGGGAAGCGCTCCAGCCAGGCCCGGGACCCTCCTGCCAGTGGGGTCTGCGCCCGCATTTCACACAGCGCTTCTGAGCAGCCACCAGCCCGCGGCCCCTGCCCCTCTCCAGTTCCGTGTCCCGCAGCCAGAAACCTGCCTCTCCCAACCTGCAGCCCCTCCCCAAAGGGCCCAAGGGTTTCCATTTCTACAAGCCTGCCTTTATGGGGCGCTGCCACGGCCAGCCCTCTGCCCCCCCTCCCGCGCCTGCCCCCCACCAGCCTCCCTCGCAG
>NW_005353538.1:2216025-2223322 GCF_000412655.1 Myotis brandtii | reverse complement strand
CAGCCGTGAGCACTGCCCGGCCTCCTGCTAGTGCCGCCAGGTGCGCACGCCCGAGGGCTGGGCTGAGCCCCGAGACGCTAGGAAAGGGTCGCTCTGCGGACAGGACTGCACGTTCTCCTCAAGAAGCGGGGTGCAAAGCCCTGATGGGGACCCCTGGCTAGCGGTGGACTCTTGGGTCGGTCATTTCATCTTTCTGGGTCTAGACTTCCTCCCGTCTACACCGAGGTTTGAACCAGGAGATCATGAAGTCTCCCTTGTGCTGTAACATCCTAACGTTATCATCACGGGCTGTGAAAGGATCTCCTCACGGTCCCAGAGTTCCTCGTGAAGCCCAAAGCCGAGACTCATGGCGACACGGACCTCCACATCCTAGGAACTGGCGCGAGGCTGTCCCGAGGGGCTGGTAAGGGGCGGGAGCTGGTCCTGAGGCCTGAGCCCACCCCTGGCTCCAGCCGGCACAGGGCGCCCTGACCGTTTGATGAGCCGTAGGGTGAGGATGCCTGGGAGAGAGCGGGCTCTGCGGTTCCCCGTGCGCGTCTCAAGAATGCCCCCCTCCCCCCTCCCCTCCGTGGTCCAACTGAGGGCTCTGTGAACCTCGGGAAGCCCTGGGAACGCGAGGGTGTTCAGGAAGTCCTCGGGGAGTGAGACATGGGTTCTGGGCTGAAAGCAGGGGCTGGTGATGACCCTGGCCTGTGGGCCGGGCCGCAGAGTGGGTTCTGGAGGCTGCGGTGAGCACGGGGCGGAGGTGGTGCTGCCCACAGAGGGGCAAGTGGACACAACAGAGAACCCATTTCCTCCGGGCCAGGCTCTGCTTCACACGTCCTCTCACTTAAACATCACACCCAAAGAAATACTACCATTAACCCCATTTTATAGACAAGGAAACTGAGGCTCAGAGAGGAGACGGGACTACTGAGCGTCAGAGCTGGTGGAAGAGCCCAGGCTGCCTGGGCCGCAGCCCCGTTCCCACCCAGCACGTAGCGCGGCTGAGAGCATCCTCGGGAAGCTGCTCCTGAGGGCTGTGTGCTGGGCCGCGGTGTGGCCTAGAGCAGGCGCGAGCAGGGACGCGGGAGCCATCAGGATGCTGCGGGCTGTGGGTCCCAAGCGCTGCCCCAGGACCTCACCTGCCACCCAGAAGCGGGCGCTGCCCCCCCGAGAGCGAGCTTCAGCAGCAGCAGCAGCAGCGGGGCAGGCCCTCGCCCTGTTCTTATCCTTCCTCAGTGACGCCAAGGGCGTGGGGAACAGATCACCCTCCTCTCTCCTGTGGGTCACCAGCACGAGGCCCAGGCTTGCCGGGAGGAGGAGGAGAGAAGCCTGGACAGCCGAGAGCCTGAAGCTCCGACTGAGCTGCGTGAGCACAGATTCACTGAGCGCCTACTACACGCAGGAACTGTTGAGGGCCTGCGGACACAGCGACGAGATCAGGCCAAGGCTCTGCCCTCTGGGGCTTGCAGTCCAGGAGAGAGGGCCAGCAAGGAGCGGGCAGGGAAATCCTGACGGTGTTAGGGGCCGGGCCGGGAAGCACGGGCGTGGGGAGCATGGTTACTTTACAGGGAAGACGTTTATAACGCGCCCTGAGATTTCAGGCCGTCCTGAGGGCAGGGACGGAGTGGCCCGTGGTCATCTGGTGGAAGGAGGCCCAGGAGGGGGCAGGGAGTGGAGAGGCCCGAGGTCAGGAGGGCAGCACATCTGGGCAGCTGGAGGTCCTGTGCGTGGGGGAGGAGGGAGATGACTGAGGGCGGAGAGGCAGCAGGGGCCAGAGTCCCGCAGGCCAGGTGTGGCTTTGACCCTGGGTGAGATGGGGGCCATGAGGTGTGTTTAGCAAGAAAGCCAGGGCGCTGCCCACAGCAGGGGAGGGAACCAGCAGCGCGGGCGGAGGGCAGAGGCGGGAATGCCAAGCCATTGCCTGGTCCACAGGAGCCCAGCCTGTTCCATGTGGACGTCATGCTCCTGTGTCCTGAGAAGGACTTCTCATCTCACCCTCAGAGCCTGTGAGGTGGGGAGCAGCTCCCCCATTTTTCCGATGAGCAGAGAGACTCAGAAGTGAGGTGAAGGTTGTGAGCTGAGTCCCCTGTGCCAGAGCGAGGCGCACAGGCTCACGCTGGCAGGAGCTCTGGGCAGCGGCTGCGTGGCTGTCTGCTGGGTCACCGAGGGCCGCCTCTGGCCTGTCGGCCAGGGCAGGAACAGGACAGAGCTGGGTGCTGGCACCCACAGGCTGCCTCTGGGCCTGGCTGCCGTGTGGCGGTCAGTGCGAGGCCTGCACAGAGGGCGGGAGATGCAGGCGGTGTGCGACCCAAGGCTGCAGGGACCAGGGCCCTGGCAGACACCAGGCGCCAGGCAGCGGGTGCTGGTGCTGGTGCTGGGTCAGAGCTTCCTGAGTGGGGTCAGCAGTGGGCAGCAGAGGGGCAGCCCCCCTCCCTCCCCAGAGGGTCGGGAAAACTCCCAGGGAGGGCCACTGGGAGGCCTGGAGACGGGTCGTGTGGAGAGGGAGCTGCCTGGCAGTCATCCTGAAATCTGCTGCTCTCGGTGGGGGTGGGTGCCTTTCCCAGCCCTTGGTGAGCAGCCATGACCTTTGGCCTCAGCTGTACCCCTCGCCTGGGCATAACGTGCTCAGATTCACCTCTGCTGCCCGCACGCCGCCCTTGCTGGGCCAGTTTCTTGCTCTCCTGTGGGGGCCCCGAGCCCCTGTGTCTGACCCCGGCACCATCCTTGGCGTTGCATCGGGGCCCAAAGCCTATTTTTTTAAAAATATATTTTTATTTATTTCAGAGAGAAAAGGAGAGGGAGAGAGAGAGAAACATCAATGACGAGAGAGAATCATTGATTGGCTGCCTCCCGCATGCCCCACACTGGGGATCGAGCCCACAACCTGGGCAAGTGCCCCGATCAGGAATTGAAGCATGGCCTCCTGGTTCATAGCTTGACTCTCAACCACTGAGCCACACCAGCCAGGCCC
The DNA here is from genome assembly GCF_000412655.1 of Myotis brandtii. Taxonomy (NCBI): domain Eukaryota; kingdom Metazoa; phylum Chordata; class Mammalia; order Chiroptera; family Vespertilionidae; genus Myotis; species Myotis brandtii. Next base: position 2,220,366 of record NW_005353538.1, on the reverse strand, counting down.
AAAGCCTATTTTAAAGTCAGTCAAGGGGGACAATAAGGAGAATGCACCCCACCCAAGCCAACGCTGCAGCTCTGTGGACCTAACGCCGCACACACTGCAGAGTTCTGGAAGGAATTGGACCCATGTCCCCCAGACAGCTATGTGACAGGTGTGTGACACTCCCAGGGAAGAGTATGAAGTCTGAAGGCTGGTTGGAGCTGCCATGAGGGGAGCAGCAGGGGAGAGCTGCCCTGAGCAGGCCTCTCTGCTTTTCTACAAACTGTCCCGTCCCCACTCTACAGATGAGGAAACTGAGGCCCAAAGAGAACCAGTGAGTTGTCCAAGATCCCGGTGTTATCAAATGGTTGAAAGAGAAACCGGACCCAGATCTGCCCCCCTTTCCACATGTCCCACTCGCCCCCCATTCCTCTGGAGAGGGTGTGTCCATCACTATCCGTTCATTCACTCTCCCGCAATTACTCCTTCATTGCATCAGTCGAGAGGTACTTATGGAGCACCCACTGTGGTGCTCCAAGGAAATTGCAGGAAGGACTTCCAGGGCATCCAGCCCCGTGTCCTGCCAGCAGGCCAGCAGTAAGCTGGAGACTGCTGCGATACAGACCTACTGTGCGTAATGCGTGCGCCAAGTACACGGCGACCTCTGGGGCACGGAGGTGGACCCTGAGCTCAATTATCCAGGTGCTCATCGGCATCACTTCAAAGTTTGCAAAGTGCCTGGACAGGTAGTTTTGAGCCTCCTAGTGACCCAGAAGGGACTGGGAGCGCAGAGTGTGCGTGGCCAGCACCCATGGCCACACAGCGGAGAGGCTCTCTGCCTCCGGGCCTTGCCTGTTTGGATCCTCCACGTAAAAGCTGTGTGGCTTTGGGCAAGTCACTCCCTTGTCCACACAGCAGCTCCCACGTGTAAAATGGGAGCACGCCTCCTACAGGAGCACACCTCCTACGGGAGCACACCTCCTACAGGAGCCCGCCTCCTACGGGAGCACGCCTCCTAGAGGAGCACGCCTTCTACAGGAGCACAGCCGCCTACGGGAGCACGCCTCCTAGAGGAGCACGCCTTCTACAGGAGCACAGCCGCCTACGGGAGCACGCCTCCTAGAGGAGCACGCCTTCTACAGGAGCACAGCCGCCTACGGGAGCACGCCTCCTAGAGGAGCACGCCTTCTACAGGAGCACAGCCGCCTACGGGAGCACGCCTCCTAGAGGAGCACGCCTTCTACAGGAGCACAGCCGCCTACGGGAGCACGCCTCCTAGAGGAGCACGCCTTCTACAGGAGCACAGCCGCCTACGGGAGCACGCCTCCTAGAGGAGCACGCCTTCTACAGGAGCACAGCCGCCTACGGGAGCACGCCTCCTAGAGGAGCACGCCTTCTACAGGAGCACAGCCGCCTACGGGAGCACGCCTCCTAGAGGAGCACGCCTTCTACAGGAGCACAGCCGCCTACGGGAGCACGCCTCCTAGAGGAGCACGCCTTCTACAGGAGCACAGCCGCCTACGGGAGCACGCCTCCTAGAGGAGCACGCCTTCTACAGGAGCACAGCCGCCTACGGGAGCACGCCTCCTAGAGGAGCACGCCTTCTACAGGAGCACAGCCGCCTACGGGAGCACGCCTCCTAGAGGAGCACGCCTTCTACAGGAGCACAGCCGCCTACGGGAGCACGCCTCCTAGAGGAGCACGCCTTCTACAGGAGCACAGCCGCCTACGGGAGCACGCCTCCTAGAGGAGCACGCCTTCTACAGGAGCACAGCCGCCTACGGGAGCACGCCTCCTAGAGGAGCACGCCTTCTACAGGAGCACAGCCGCCTACGGGAGCACGCCTCCTAGAGGAGCACGCCTTCTACAGGAGCACAGCCGCCTACGGGAGCACGCCTCCTAGAGGAGCACGCCTTCTACAGGAGCACAGCCGCCTACGGGAGCACGCCTCCTAGAGGAGCACGCCTTCTACAGGAGCACAGCCGCCTACGGGAGCACGCCTCCTAGAGGAGCACGCCTTCTACAGGAGCACAGCCGCCTACGGGAGCACGCCTCCTACAGGAGCACACCTCCTATGGGAGCACACCTCCTACGGGAGCACAGCCTCTTACGGGAGCACACCTCCTACGGGAGCAAGCCTCCTACGGGAGCACACCTCCTACGGGAGCACGCCTCCTACGGGAGCACACCTCCTACGGGAGCACAGCCTCCTATAGGAGCACACCTCTTACGGGAGCACACCTCCTACGGGAGCACGCCTCCTACAGGAGCACAGCCTCCTACGGGAGTACGCCTCCTATGGGAGCACGCCTCCTATAGGAGCACGCCTCCTACGGGAGCACAGCCGAGAGCTCCCAGCATCTGTGAGCTGTGAGGTCCGTGCTGTCTCCGCACACAGCTGGCTGGCTGTCCATGTTGCACTGACACTGGCTTAAAGAAGGGCCGACACAACACACCCAGAGACATGGGCTGCTGGCGTCCCGGGCCCGACCAGCCACCTCCTTACCCGCACCTGCCTTCCCTGCCGGGCACGCACCAAGGACTAGACCCTCAGAAGGCCTTTTCCTCCCGTTAAGGCCGTCCCAGCCCCTGTCCCTTCCTTCTAACCCCGGATGGGCTGATTCGCTCCTGATGGGGCGGGGACACCCAAGTCCCTGTGCGTGCACTGATGCATGGCAGGTGTGCACAGGGGAGAACAGGAGAGGAAGAGATCACACGTGGAGTTTATGCTGATCTTCCCTTTGTCCTTCCTCCTCCTCCTCCCTCCCCTCCCACCGGCCGGCCAGGGCCTCCTTCAGAGCCCACGGGAAGGTGGGACGCCCACCAGCTCTGGTTTTCAGCTGGGAGCACACTGTTCTCACATTTCATTCACCAGAAAAAGAGAGGGGGGTGTGGGGTGAAGATGGCAGCGTATCAAAGCCACTTCACTCAATTATACACAGAGACGTGGAGTTAACAGGGGCAGGCGGGGGCTGGGCTGGGGCGTGTGCTCGCTTTCCTGCGCTGATGAGCTGTGTCTGGGTGGCGTACAGTGCATTTGCCCAATGTGAGACCCTTGTCAGTGATGTGAAACGGAAGGGTATGTGTGTGCCCTCGAGAACGAATAGGAAACGGTGTTGAGGGGAGCCTAACCCCTCTCTTTGCACATCTCTGGGCTTGCTGTGCACTCAGAACTTTCAAGAAAGGCTGGGGTGGGTATTGCTTGCCCCCCTACAATCCCTCGGGGGAAGAAGGCTCCCAGGTCCCCTTGTGAGGAAGCCGAGGTGAGCTGTGGTGGAGCCAGGCCGGTCCAGCCGGTGCTCCGAGCCTGCCCTGGGTGGCTGGCGGCAGCAAAGGTCCTCTGTCAAAAGGGAGGCATGCAGGGGTCTCCAGAGGTTCCCACCGCCTTTCACCCGCAGCCGGCACTGAGTCACAGGGCGGGCAGTGCCGTTGTGGGGAAACTGTAGGAGAGAGAACGTCAGAGCTGGCAGGGATCTGAGAGATCGGCTCGTCAGGCCCTTCCTTTCAGAGATGAGGAAAGGGAAGCGCAGAGAGGTCCAGTGACCTAGCCCAGGTCACACAGAAAAGTAATGGCTGGAGCTCGAATCCAGGCCTCCTGGTCCTCAGGCAGGCACTATTGTCTTCACCCACCCCCTCCCCGCCACCTCCTGACCCTTTTCTGGTCAGGTCAGCCTGTGCATGGAGCCAGGCTCATGGTAGGGCATGCGAAATTGAGCCCAGGCAGAGTGCTGGGACAGGCCCGACCCAGGGCAACCTGGAGCCCCCTCACCTCCTGTAACAGGGCTGCCCAGGGGCAAGGCCTGCTGGCGGGGGCTATGGCTTCTGAATGGGGATCCACAGATGCTCTGGGAAAACCCAAAGCGTGGCCCTCCACCCCTGGCACCGCCGTAAGCTCTGAGCTCCCCAAGAGGAGGCTGAAATCACTCTGACCTCTGGGTGACCTTGGGCCACAAACTCACTGCTCTGAGACTTTCCTTATCTGCCTGGCTCCCATGGGCGTGGCGAGTTCAGCTGTGGGTTCAGTCCTGTCTTCGTGAAGAGAGCCGATGATGCTAATGGTGTGTGAGGACCACCCATGGGCAGTGAGCGTGGGCCTCCATGCCAGCTGCCTTGGGAAAGGAGGGCCTGGGCAGGGCTGGGCCTGAGGGTGGCCTCCCCCTTCCTGGAGGCTGGGGGGAGTTTCGCTGGAGATTCCCTGTCTGCGCTGCACCTGGCCCGCTGGTCCGCGTGCAGCCCCAGGCGGAACCCACAGCAACAGCTGAGGCCTCAAACTAGGTCCCAGGCTCCCTCCCAACCCCAGAGGTCCCAGCTCCTGACCAAAGACCTGCAAGGCAGACAGAGCCGCGCCTGACTTTAACAGCAGGC
>NW_005353538.1:2213074-2215917 GCF_000412655.1 Myotis brandtii | reverse complement strand
GGAGGGAGTGGGAGGGCAGGGCGCTGGGCTTGCCTGGGTTGCCCCTGGGCTTAGAGCTCAGGAGCCACCCGTCCTCCCCGTCCTCCCAGGGCTCCCGGTTCAGCAGGTCCCCCTGCAAGTAACGAGCCTCCCTCGTGCACTCGAACCCCCACGGCAGCTCGGGGCACTGTGCCCCTGGCTCCCGCAGAGGCACCCGCACCCGCAGAGGCCACGGGATTTGAAGACAGGAGTTTCTGGAGAGACAGAAATGGTCCGGGGACCATACAGATAAACGCCACCCAGCAGGGCTATTTATTTTTTGATTTTAGGTTTGTTTTAACCTCACTATTTTTTTTTTTACCCAATTTGTTTCTTTTTTCATGTATTGAATTTATTGGAGTGACATTGGTTAATAACATTATATAGGTTTCAGGGGGTACAATTCTGCAATATATCAATTGTATTGTATTGTGTGCTCACCACCCCAAGTCAAGCCTCTTTCCATCACCATTTATCCCCCCTCCCCCTCCTCTGCCTCCCTCACCCCATTTTCCTCTAGTAATCAACACACTGCTGTCTGTGCTCTGTTCTGTTTTGCTTTTGCTTAGTCCCGTCACCTTTTCGAAGCCTGGCTACTGAAGTGTGCCTGGTGGAATGGCCTAACTCATGGCTGCTTAGGATGCAGAGTCTCAGGCCGCCCAGAATACAGTCTTCAACAGGATCTTCAGGGATTGGCGGGCACACTGGGATTTGAAAGCACCCAAAGGACGCACAGCAAGATGGGCCTGAAGGACGCACAGCAAGACGGGCCTAAGGGACACCCAGCAAGACAGGCCTGAGGGACACCCAGCAAGACGGGCCTGATGACACACAGCAAGACGGGCCTAAGGGACACCCAGCAAGACAGGCCTGAAGGATGCACAGCAAGACAGGCCTGAGGGACACCCAGCAAGACGGGCCTGAGGGACACCCAGTAAGACGGGCCTGAAGGACGCACAGGAAGACGGGCCTGAGGGACACCCAGCGAGACGGGCTTAAGAGACACCCAGCAAGACGGGCCTAAGGGACACCCAACAAGACAGGCCTGAGGGACACCCAGCAAGACGGGCCTGATGACACACAGCAAGACGGGCCTAAGGGACACCCAGCAAGACGGGCCTAAGGGACACCCAGCAAGACGGGCCTGAGGGACACCCAACAAGACGGGCCTGAGGGACACCCAGCAAGACGGGCCTAAGGGACACCCAGCAAGACGGGCCTGAGGGACGCACAGCAAGACGGGCCTGAAGGATGCACAGCAAGAAAGGCCTGAAGGATACACAGCAAACAGGCCTGAAGGACGCACAGCAAGACGGGCCTGAAGGACACACAGCAAGACGGACCGGCAGCTCCAAAGGAACACGTCCTGCAGGCGGTTATGAAACACACCACGAAGGGGAGGGAGGGGCTGGGACGCGCCCCTCGGCTTTCTGGGACCCTCAGATGAGACATGGGAGCGAACAAGATGGCTGCTCATGGTTCCCTCCTCTTTGGGATCCCGGTCCTGGGAGGAGCCGAAGGTGCCCCCCACACCCCGGCGTTGCCCCGACTGCTGGAAACTTGGATCGAAATGCAGCTGCCTCTGTTGAGCTGAGACCAGCAGAGCTCAATTCACATTCTCCGGGAGGACAGGCATTTGCATCAGAAATTACCCTGGAACCTAATTCTGCACAATGTTGCTCAGACAAACACCTGGAACTCTTTGCCAAGGCCAAGGAAACAGACTGCAGAGAGAAGGACGGAGGGACCGCGGAGGGACAGGGGAAAGCAGGGGGGTGGGATGGGGGAGGGAAGGGGCAGCTTCCAGCCAGAGGCGCTCCTGTCTTCCCTTCATGTCACTAGCATGGTGCCAGCACATAGTGGGCACTCAGTAGGCCGTTTTCTAAAGCCACAGGCAATACTGAGAAAAACAGACACAAGAAAGACGTAATGCTGAGAGCGGCTCCCTCATCTACTAAGCAACTCACCAATCCTGCCACTCAGATGCCCGATGGGTTTCATTGCACCTACCGAGCCGGGCACGGCGCTGGGCACTGCGGTCCTGCCTCATCCTCATGGCCAGTTCAAGCCCGGGCTGGGCCCGCTGTGGGCCAGCACGGCAATGGGGGGTCCCTATCCCGGTCCTGGCCCCGGGGAGCTTAAAGCCGAGGGTAGACTCAGGCAGCTTGAAAAGTAACTCAAGGCCTTGCCAGGCGTGGAGGCATCTGAGGGTCTCCACGCGGCCCCTTGCAGGCCGTTCAGTCTCTGCCGCACTGGGCACCGCCCTGGGCACCGCGCTGGGCAATGAAATTTCCCTGAGGCATGTGCATGGCTTAGGTGTTAGCCGGGGAGGACTTCGAGTGACCATCCAATTGTCTCCATTATTTTCACAAAGAGGAGAGCGAGGTGCAGAGAGGCAGCGAGCGGCGTCCAGGCCCCAGCCTGCTCACGGCAGAGCTGGAGGGAGAACCCGGCTCCCTCCTCCACCAGGTTGCACACCGCCTGGACGGCAGGGGACCTGGGCTCCAGTCCCTGGGACAGGCAGGTCCCGTCTCCTCTCGGGATCGGCTTTGTCATCTGGAAACAGAGGGAACCTTTCAGAGGCCCTCGCCCTGCTCCACAGGAGCCTCCCGGGCGGCCGGGCTGCCTGGGGGCTCGGCCACCTCCTCCAGCTCGTCAGGGCCCCTCTCTCGTCCATCCGGCTCTCATGAAAGGGAGGTGTGAACCCAGGGGTTCCTGGCTGGAAACTGAACCAACACAGCCAGCCACGAAAGGAAAAGTCTCGCCAGGTCCTGCGACCCGGGCACCGGGTGCCTGGCGATGACAGGAGGCGCAGAAGAGGCTCT
>NW_005353538.1:2212095-2212757 GCF_000412655.1 Myotis brandtii | reverse complement strand
ACGTGCGGGGTGGGCGGCCAAAAGCCCAGGAGCCCATCCAGCCCCGACTGCGCCCGAGGTGGTGGATCGGAAGTGACCCCTTAGCATGACCGGCCAGGGGACCGTGGAGGGGGGAGGGACAGGCCTCCCTGAGAAAGCAGCCAGAGAGAGGCCGGGCCGGGACCCCGGGCTTCCGATGTCTGACTCTGGGCCCACCCAGAGCCCTAGGGGCTGCGTCGGCCCAGGGCCACCAGCCTCCCGCCTCCCACCAACCAACCGACGCTGAGTGTTTGCCTCCCGGTGACGTGTGCTTCTGCCAGTGACGTGCGGGGCAGCTTCTCTGTGTGCTCGCGGAGCTGTTTCCACGGTCTCGCCCCCGTTACGGGCGTATTAATGATAATAATGCCGTTTCCCTGCCCAGCAGCTGGGCTAGCGGGAGGCATCACTCACCAGAGCTGAGCGCTGGCAGCGGGAAGTCGGATTCTGGTCCCTGCTCGGCGCTCAATCTTAATAACATTTTATCTCGGACGACAAGTGTGTGTAATGTTGTTTAAAAGCCACGGCTACACGATGCGGCGTGTTCGGGAGAGGAGCAGGGGAGGGCTGGGGAGGGCCCATCCCCCCTCCTGCCCCTCGTCCCCCTTCCAATGCCTCCTGAGCTGGGAGGGAGGGGTGAGGCCCAG
>NW_005353538.1:2207833-2212028 GCF_000412655.1 Myotis brandtii | reverse complement strand
AGTCTGCTCGGAAAGGATTTTTTAACCTGTGAGAATGAAAACTACTTACTTACGAGCACATCAGCTCTTGGAAACACAACTACCTCAAATGGGCTCCATTAAAAATAAGTAAGTCCATTCGGCAGAGCTGGGCCTGAGGGGATGGGAGCCTTTAAGCCGAGGTGCAGCGGGACCGGGTTTCCTTTTCCCGAGTCCAAGTTCTGAGGATCCCGTCCAGGCACCGCACCGCTGGCTTAGCCAGGCCGCCCTGGCCTCCCCTCCACCCCTCTCCTGCCTTCCTCGCTGCTGCGGCCCCTCCAACTCCCTTCCCAGCCCTCGTTCCCTCTGCTACACCAGCCCCTGTCTGACTCTTGCTCCCTGTGACTGCTCTGCCCCCCCCCCCGCCCTCCACTGTCCCCCACACTGTCTCAGACCCGGGGGGGGGGCTCTCTTTGTCTCTCTCCTAAAAGCCTCAGGGACCATCTCTGCGAGGGGATGGCTGTTGGTGCTGACACTGTGGTGGCGGCCTCACCAGTCAGCCCCTCAAGCTGTGCACGCTCAGAGGTGCTGCTTTTATGTCAATCGTACCTCAATAAAGCGATTTTAAAAAGGATCGGTATAAAGATAACTTTATCATATAAATCGTGGGGCATGCCCAGAACACTCTTAGTTCACAATGAACACCCCTCCTTCTGACATCAGCTAGTGAACTAATGCTGTGCAGCTCAAAGGAAAGACCGTGGGACAGGACTGTGATAGTAAGTGCTCAGTGACGAGATGTGGTTGGATTTAAACTAAAACTACCACTCAGCTCGGAGAAGGGTGCTGGGCTGAGGGGGGAGCATTGCTGTTCCAAGTCCGGTTTTGTGAAGGTATGCAAGGTCATAGAATGCAGCAGCCAACCCCTGGAAAGGACCCTCAAGGTCGCCTAAGTCAACCTTTTTCCCAAGAGGGAGTCCCCACTGCTGTCCGCACCCGGCCATCTGGGCTCAGGATTCACAGGGATGAGGGGCTGGGTGGGGAGTGCGCCCATGGGGAGCCCAACCGGAATGGCCCCCCTGCCTGCAACCGGAATCTGCTGACCAGGCCCACAGCGCCAGGCTGCGCTCCGGGAGCTCGCGGCCAGTCCGCCTCCCGCTGCACAGGCTCTCCAGGCTGAGGGCTCTCATCCCGCCTCCTCCGTGGCCAAGATTTCCCGACTCATCAACTCATCGCTGCCCAGAGGGCCTGCCTCCCACCTGCTGTTTTCTCCGAGTCCCTCCAAGTGTGATGCTCGGTCCACATCCGGCTCTGATGTGGTCTGACCAGCAGAGTCCCCGGGGACTGTCCCGACCTCCCCGCTGGCGTCGGACTTGGTTCCCTCAGAACAAGAGCATTTGTCGGCACCTGCCGTGGCCATGGGAGCAGCCAGGAGCCCGAGATCCTCACGAGCAACCCCAACACCTGGGCCTCTACTACCTGCACCTCCTTCCAGTCCAATTGTCCAGCTGGGACTCGGGAAATGGATTTTTTGAGACCTCAGTGCAAGACTTTCCACTGATTCCTGCTAAGCTTCACCTCTCCGCTCAGCCCACGACTCCAGCCTAATTGGGTCCTGGTCCCGGAGCCCACACCTCAGCCCCCTCTGCATCCTCGTCACTCACTTCTCTGAAAACACGCCTTCTGAGTTTAACGTCAAAGCCTGACGACTTGCTGATAAATGACCGGATGGTCAGGGCCAAGGCTCAAGGCCTGCAGCACCGTCGACAACCCTCTCAGGCAGAGAGCTCCGTTGGGCACACTGCTCAGCGGGCTGCAGGCCAGCGAACTCCAGGAGCAGCCCGTGCCGGCCCGGCCAGGAGAAGCAGGCCAGGGCCCTGCTGTGCTGCTAGTACGCGGGGTTTCCTTAGGAAACACGAGCCCCCCAGGTGGGGGCCTCCGTTTCTTCACCTGTAACGGGAGAGGGCTGCTTGGTGGCCCCGAGTTCTCTCCTGGCCCAACACTTGACGGGATCAACACTCTAATGCTTCCCGACCTTGGCCCCCAGGGACACAGTGAGAGACTGCCAGAGCCTTCTTCACGCCAGCTGCCCGGTGGCCATGACGTCCTCTCCGACCAGCCCAGGGTCCTTATGCAAACGGAAGATGTTGTTTGGACGTGACTTGTTCTGAGTGGACACAAGCTGGTTCCTAGTGACCACCTGTTCTTTCCTAAACGTGGCTCAGGCTTCCCTCCCCCTGTCACGGTTGGTCTCTGTATTTTTCCACTATTTTGAAAATTACAACATATTTTCCATCTACAGTCTCCAGGCACCTATTCTGTTTATGTCTCAAGACGAAGGAAAATGAACATTTATGGAATGCCTAAGAGATGCTCCACCCCCTGCCATCTACTTTCTCAGCAAGAGAGCCACAGCGGAAGAAAGCGAGGTCCCTGCCCCATCCGGCCAGGACACACACTTGAACAACTCACCATAAGAAGGGGTAGGAAGGGCAGTGTCGGCGATGGGAACCGGTCTGAGGAACAGCCGTCCATTGGCTGCGGAAAGCATCACGGGACAGACAGACCTGGAGCCGCCCGCTCTGTGCAGGTGTCGGGGACTCGTGAATAGCTAACCAGAATGACGCCTGGCGCAGGGGGTGGCAGGTGAGGCGTGTTGTGCAGAGGAGGCCAGAGGGACACTGGAGCCAAGTTGTGGGTCGCCCTGGATGCCTGTGAACGTGAACTTCAGCCTCCAGGTAACTGGAAGACAGGGCATGTTGAGAGCAGAGTGGGAGCCTGGGCTTTGGAAAGACGCCTGGTCGCTGTGTAGGGGTTGGGTTAGAGGGGAAGATGCTGCAAGCAAGACAACCAGCGACACAGGGAAACAGGACAAGGTCCTAAGCCAGAGCCCTGGCAGCAGAAGCAAAGGGAAGCAGAGTCCCTGGCTATTTTGAAAGTAGACTCTGCAGGATCTGCCTTTCCTGCGGGTGAGGGACAAGGGAAAGACATCCCGGATGATGGCTCCCTTGACTTCTAGCTTAAACGACTGGGCAGAGGGCTCGCTAACCAGCCTCAGGAAGGAAGGAGCAAGGACATACGTGAAGCGAAGGAGAGCTGAGCTCGCTCCTTGCTGAGCGTGGCGGGGCTGCAGAAGAGCGTGTTGGAGTCGTCACTGCCCTGGGGATGGTAAAATTCAGGGGCATGAGCTCACCCGGGAGCTCTTTTTCAGCGTTTGGACTGGAAGGGGCGCAGGTGGCTTGCAGGATCGAGAGGAGGGAAAGCCGTGGGACAGGCTGAGAAGGAGGAAGTGGGCTGGGCGCCGCGCATTTACTGTAGAATGTGCTGCTTGGAGGTGACTTACTAAAGGAAAAGTCAGGCAGTCCTGCCAGTTTGGGCTTGGGTCACCATCCGCATCCGCCATCTTCCCAGGCCAGGCTGTGCCTTCGCTCCCTGCGGCGGCGGGGCTGGGCTGTCCGCTCCTTCCACTCCCACGGGCCTCCGTGCCCGGCCTGGAGCAGCAGCGGGCAGCACCGCCTCCTGCGGGGCCCAGCACAGGGCAGGCTCCTGACACTTACTGCTGTCCTTTCCTAGTTATCTGGACGCAGGGGGGCCAGAGAAGCTAATCTCCCCTGGCATCACCACAAGCCCAGCAGTCGCTGTTCAGCTCACTTCCGACAGGGTAAGTTCCTGCTCGACACCTCGGAAAAGGGCACCTTGCCTGTTCGCCCATTAATAGTAGTACAGCCTCCCTTGTCGTCTGAGCAGCCGCTGGCATTTAAACAGCCTGGAACCCCCTTTTCCTCCACAGAAACTTGAGGGGTGGACGTGGGAGCTCACATTGAACGGGGCCCTCTCTTTGCCGGAAACCTCCGGATGCGCATCAGACACTGTGTTTAGCTTCGAGACATCCCCGGTGTTGTTAACACCGTCACCCGTTTTATTGACAAGGAAACAAAGGCTCGGAGAGCATTGGTCACTAGTACAAGTCACACAGCACTGAGATCACCCCCCGGGCTGGCCGAGTCCGTTCCTGTGCGCAGCCCCGCGCCCCCCCGCCGGCCCGCAGCTTCCTTTCTGCAGGGCCCCGGGCAGCCCCCTGCTCTCTCACCCGCGCCAGGCTCTGGTCCTGCCTCTGCGTATCCTGGTGGGGGTACACGAAGCAGAGACTCTCCAGCACACCTGGGTCAATCTACCTGTCTCTTGTTTTATGGTGAGCCATAACGGTGCCCCCCCCCCCCCCCCCCCCCCCCCCTCG
>NW_005353538.1:2202535-2207677 GCF_000412655.1 Myotis brandtii | reverse complement strand
CTTGCGGTCAAATACACAGAACATAAATTCACCCTCTTAGTCATTTCCCAGACTGAAACTCATGTCCCTTAAACCAAATCCCATTTCCTCCTCCCCTTGGCTCTTGGCAACTCCCACTCTACTTTCTGTCCCTATGAACCCAACGACTCTAGAAACGTCCCGATAGTGGGGTTGTACGAAATGTGCCTTCTGTATGGCTCATTTCAGCATAACGTTCTCACGGTTCGTCCATGTGGTAGCAGGAATCCCAAGCTCCGTCCTTGGTGGGGCTGGATAATATTCCATGTATGGATACCCGTATTGTGTGTATCCATCACCTGTCCATGGACACTTGAGACCTAGTTTTCAATTCTCATGGGCAAGAGACCCAGAAGCAGCATTGGCGAATCACGCGGTGATACTGTTTTTAATTTTTGGAGGTACCACTGCTTTCCACACCACTTTGCACCACTTTGCATCCCCACCAGCAGTGCACAAGGGCTCTGATTCCTCACTGCCTTGTCCACGCGGGTCCTCTGATTTTTTTGATAGTTATCATCCTAGTAGGTGTGAAATGGTACCTCATTGTGGTTTTGACTTGCATTTTTTTCTTTCCTGACCGGTCACCCCCTTTCCTCCCTCCTTCTCCCAGGTTTCACACCTGCCTCGGGGCCCAAGGCTCTCACCACCGACTTCCACTCTCTGTCCTCGTTTTGTTTTTTGTTTTTTAAATATATTTTTATTGATTTCAGAGAGGAGGGAGAGGGAGAGAGAGAGAGAAACATCAATGATGAGAGAGATCCATTGACCTGCACGACTCGCACGGGGGATCAAGCACACAATCTGGGAATCGAACCATGACCTCCTGGTTCACAGGTCGATGCTCAACCACTGAGGCATGCCAGCTGGGCATCCCCGTTCTCTTCATACTCCCAGAACTTCCTCTCAGCAAGTCAGCTGCTCCTCTCATTCTGCCTGACGTCTGCTTGGAGGACCCAGAAGATTTCTAAACACCACCTGACGCCTCTACACACACACACACACCCCACAGCTTCCCAATAAAGGCCACGTGCCTCCTGGGCTGATCTCACATCTAGAGGCCGAGTGGGAATCAAAACAAAGGCGGTCCAAGGTCATGGACAGGAAGAGTTAGCAACAAAAAGTATAGCAAGAGGCAGGCCCTGACCCACACGTTCATTTCTGTGGGCAGGAGGGCACTTAGTAATGAGACCTCGTGCTTAGGGCGCCCTGTTCCTCCTGGCCCTTTAACTGGCCCTCATGGCCTGGAACAGCCGGCTCTGCTCCGTAGGAAGCTGAAGGATGCATGAGCTTACCGACCACAGTCCTGCTCTGCAATGTCCCCAGCCTTCAGCCTGGCCTCCCACTCACCCCCTCGCCAGGCAGAGACGGCCCCGAGGCTGCTAACTGAGCGCAGAGAGGTTGAGCATGTTGACCACAGCTTTAAACCATCCGCTTCCTATTCTCCTTCGTGCCAACACTGCCCTCCCATGCAGAGGCCCCTGGGCAGCGGGGCAGGGCCCTTGTTCCCCAGGCCCCTGGGCAGCGGACAGGGCCCTTGTTCCCCAGGCCCCTGGGCAGCGGACAGGGCCCTTGTTCCCCAGGCCCCTGGGCAGCGGACAGGGCCCTTGTTCCCCAGGCCCCTGGGCAGCGGACAGGGCCCTTGTTCCCCAGGCCCCTGGGCAGCGGACAGGGCCCTTGTTCCCCAGGCCCCTGGGCAGCGGACAGGGCCCTTGTTCCCCAGGCCCCTGGGCAGCGGACAGGGCCCTTGTTCCCCAGGCCCCTGGGCAGCGGACAGGGCCCTTGTTCCCCAGGCCCCTGGGCAGCGGACAGGGCCCTTGTTCCCCAGGCCCCTGGGCAGCGGACAGGGCCCTTGTTCCCCAGGCCCCTGGGCAGCGGACAGGGCCCTTGTTCCCCAGGCCCCTGGGCAGCGGACAGGGCCCTTGTTCCCCAGGCCCCTGGGCAGCGGACAGGGCCCTTGTTCCCCAGGCCCCTGGGCAGCGGACAGGGCCCTTGTTCCCCAGGCCCCTGGGCAGCGGACAGGGCCCTTGTTCCCCAGGCCCCTGGGCAGCGGGCAGGGCCCTCGCTCCCAGCCCCTCGTACCTCCCAGGACATCCCAGCTGATTCCCGCCCAGGCTCAGGGAAGCGGCAGCTCAGAGCACAAGGCCAGTGAGGTCTGAAGCACCGTGGGTGAGGCCAACTAGTGACTGACTGGCCACGTTGCACTGTTAGTAACCAGTACGCAGTCACAGCAAACTGGACCCCAGGGACACGTCTAAGGGCACCGCACAGTGTGGAGAAGTGAGGAGCACGGGCTTCCTGGGGCAGCAGCGCCTGTGCCAGAGGGGGGTCTACCCCACACCTGCCCACCCCCTCCCGCCCCACGTGGGCAGAAGCCCTAACCTGGGCCAGCTGAGAGCCGAGCAGCCCATTCTAGAATGTTCTAACCATACCATGCAGCACTGGTTGCCACTGGGGATGGAGGCTTCAGTTCTCCCTGCCTTCTGAGACAGAACAGAATTTGCTTAATTTTCTTTTTCTTTTTAAATGAGGCAAAACGGAAACAAGACTGAGTGATGACGGAGTGATGACTCCGGTGGGGACACCACTCCGGCGGGGTTGCCCTGGAGGATGAACGGCTGCCCGAGACAAACAGGCTTTGCTGACCTGCTCGGGGTCAATGAAAAATCCCCTGCACGCCCCTGAAGAGCAGGTCAGTGCTCGTCACGGAGCTCAGGAGGGGGTGCAGGTGGCAGGAGGCATACGAGGCCACCTTTTTTAGAGGCCGAGCTGGGGGCTCTCCAGGGAAGGGGGGCTGTAGGAAAGACCCCTCGGCAATACCAGCAGGAGGCGGGAGGCCTGCTTCTCTATCCCATTCCCACTTCCAAATGCTTGTCTGCTTCTTCTAACAAAAAAGCCATCTTGGGAGCACTTTTTCAGCCACTGCCCTGTCCCCCTCTGTCCCCTGCTGGTTCCTGGTTATGCCTCCTCAGTTTGCGCTCCATCTCTGCAAGCCCACCCTTGGGCCCGCGGCCTGGATGTCCTGGGGGGTCACCCTGGCTCTCAGGCCACTCACCCCGCCAAAGGCAGGGGGACAAGTAGCCCGCAGGGGACCTGTTCTGCTAGCCTTAGCCGAGTCCCTCCCTCAGGCCACACCCTCGGTTCCTGGCCAGGGGTTGAGCCGCCTCCTCTACAAGAGCCGGCCCTCCAGTCCCCTGACCCCCGGGCAGCCCTTGCCTTTCTCCTGCCCGGCTTCCCAGTCGGCCTTCGTTGTGGCCGCCAGAATGATCCTCCCACAATGCCATAGGACCGTGCCTTCATCTGAGAGAATGTTATGGCCCCGCTGCTTCTAGAAGTTCAGACGCTTTGGTCACACACAGAACACCCTTCGCGACGCTGTGTCCTCTGCCTCCTTCCCAACCTCATCTTCCCTACACGCCCGCACCCCCAGGCACTGCCCACTGAGTCCCCAGACACGCTGTCTTCCGTGGGATGTGCCCTCTGCTAGGACCGCCCTTCACCCTCTTCTTCGGCTGGCAAACCCCAGCTCTCCCTGGCTTAGCCTCGCCTACCCGGGGAAGCCTTCCCGACTGCTCCCCTCCAATGGGATTCAGATCCTCCTGGGTGTCCCCTGCGCTTGCTGCTCACCCTCCTGACAGCAAATCCCATCCACGGGCAGTGGATGCTCCCTGAAGTGTCCTTCACAACAAAGACTCTGCCTTATTCATCTCCCTATTCCTGGCACACAGTAGGTATTCAATATATTGCCTGAATGAATGGATATCTACTACAGCTTTACAGAAATTATGCAATTATCAAGCTTTTGTGAATTTTCCCACTGAGCTCATTATAATACCAGAGCGCCTTACCGCCATCTCCAACTGCGGAGACATCAACGGTGGTTCTGGTCCTTTTCCCCTGTGTCTCCCCCACCGCCTCTGCCACGTCACACACCCAACACGGCCTAGTAGGAGCGGCTAGGTGAAGGTCTCACGGCTCAGCCTCGCTGTAAAACAGAAGACTTTCTGGGTGCAAAGAACCACCTCCTGGTTTATCTACTTGGTTGGTTTGAATTTGGAGGTTTCTTTAAATCAGCAGAGCAAATGGACAGTTTCTCTGAAAATGCGCATGTGGTTGGGGCTCAGCGTGTACAGATGCAGACAAGGGGCTCACGCAGGGCAGCGGGGAGCACAAGTGAGGGGGGATGGGAGTCCGCAGAGGCTGCAGGCGGAGCTGCAACTCCATTATGCAAACCAGTGATTTAGGAGGAAGACCGCTGATAGCTGGGCCTCGGCTCTCAATCACCCCATCTCACCTCAGGGTCCCCAGGCGCCTGCACCACCCCCTGGGCCTCTACGGAAACTGGAAGGTGTTTCTGGTCTTCACCCACTGGAATCCTTTGCTGTTCAGAGAGCTGCCTGCGCTGTGCGCTGTACAGGGCTGCTGCCCCCACCTCCCTCCCCAGACGCTGTTTCTGCCCCGGCAGCCTGTTTACTCACCACGGGTGACCAGTACTGACACTGGAACCCGCTCTGCGTCTACAGTGCTAGTTTTCTGGTCCCAGGAAGCTCAGTTCCCACGTGACAAAGGGATTTAAGCCCATGAGCTGTGCTATCATCCCAACCAAATAGAAATCTCGGCTCTCCTGGCCCTTCCGGGACCTGGACACAGGGTTTCTCCTTCCGCCGCCAGCCTCACTCCACCAGCATCGAACCCTCTACGGGCGGCTGAGTGCAAGTGGAAAAGCCCTGTCACCCGGTAACACTGTGGGCCCCAAGGAAGGGACTGGAATGTCTGTCTCCAGGGCTGGCCCAGAACCTCTCACCCAGTACATGCTGGGAGGAAGGAGAGATGATGACGGTGATGATCATAGTAACAACGCCTCCCCTCCCCATCACAGAGCACAGGCCACGTGCTGAGCCCTGTGCTAAATGCTTCCCGTGGATGAACCTAGTCACTAGGTTAATTATCACAAGTATTAGGATGCCCATTTCACAGAGAGGAAACTGAGGTTCAGGAGGTTAAATAACTTGTCTAGGATCACACAGTGGACTCCTAAGTTCAGGACATAACTCCTATGGAGAAAAGAGAAATGGAAGAGGAGAGAGAAAAGACAAAGCATGAAAAGGGAAAGGGAGGGAGGGA
>NW_005353538.1:2201928-2202242 GCF_000412655.1 Myotis brandtii | reverse complement strand
GCCGGACCTCCTTCCTCTGGTGACGGGAGCCCAGCGATGAGGATGTACGTCTCCTGCTTGGCTTCAGCCGAAGGGAAAGGTAGATGTTTGCATGCTCACACCTCAGAGGCCACGTGCAGATTAACAGCTGTTTCAATTGTACATGAGGTGCCTCAAACGCCTTTTGTGTTGGTGGCTCCGAGTGGGGATGGCACTGCCTGCGGGCCGGGCGGTGGTGGTGACTCACAGAGAGCTAATTCAGAGGGACACTGCGGGGTGTCTCCGTGCCCCTGGGCGCCGGAGGTGGGGGGGGGGCGGGCAGGCAGTGGGCTGAG
>NW_005353538.1:2190535-2201774 GCF_000412655.1 Myotis brandtii | reverse complement strand
CAGAGGTTCGCCTGCTCCCGGATGTGCCCGCGCCCGGGGCAGATGTGCCTGCGCGAGGATGTTCTCGCGTCCGGGGAGGCACGTCTCGGGCTGGGCAGGGTGGAGAATGAGAGAACCCCCTCGATGCATACTCTAAAGATAGTGTGAGCTGGCCGGTGGCTGGCGATGGAGAATTCCCCCCAGTACAACCTTGCTAACTGTATCTGCTCGGCTACACTACAATGAGTTTGCGCTCAGAGCACTTGGACAGCCGTACAAACCAGGCAGCCGGCCCATAAGCCTGGGAGTCTAAGGAGTCTCGGACAACCTTAGTCCAAAGCCAACCACCTCCAAGTATGAATATCGTTTTTATTTTAAGATAATTTTTTCTTTTGTGAGAAACAAGACACTTGTGCCTCCAGGGCTGTGGAGAAAGACTGTGTCCCTGATAAAAATTCCTCTCCTACCCCCAGCCCCCCAGCCCATGCCCCACGATGAGCATGCTCCATACAGTAGGCACTGTCTGATCAACAAGGGACTCCTTCAAGGCTCAGCGCCACCACGGCGTGGCCCGAAATGACCTCAGCAGAGTGGGCAGCCTGATACGGTCCGTGTGTCCTGCTCAGAGGCAGCCTGATACGGTCCGTGTGTCCTCCCCCCCTCCCTGGTGCACCCGCTCACCTCCAAGCAGAAGGCACTAAATAATCTCAAACAGGCAACCGTCTCCTTCCTCCCCCACCTCCCGAGACCCACACGCTTGCTCCTTAGCAGTGACCTTTGCGATTCTAGATTCTAAATCCCACGTGAGCCCCATCTTCTCCTGGGGCCCGGGGTAAAGCATGTGCTGCAGGTGGCAGCCTGGTGCCCTGCTGGCACCGGAGAGCTGTGCTTGGGGTCTCAGCCTCTGTGCGTGAATGGGGGTGGGCAGTGACCTCAGGTGGCCGTTCCTCAGCTGACCCCGTCCTCTCTGATCAAGTGAACAGGTGATGGTGTCTGCCCGATGAGCTTTACTTGGGGAGATGGAAGTACCTCCACGAACCACCGAGCACCCCTCTCCTCACACCCCTCCAGTTTGCTCCTGCTCCCACGGGCACAGGGTCACCTCGCAGGGCCAGTGCAGCAGGCTCCCGGGGCCTTCCGTTACCAGCAGGCTCTGCTGGGGCTGCCTCCACTTTGACGTGGCTGGTCAGTTTCCAGTCAGCCTCCCCCAGGTGTCCTGGGGAGGTGAAGCCGGGCGAGCGATCAGAGCTCAGTCCCGTGGGACTTGCTGTGACCGGTGGGGCAGTCCCGGGAGGAGGGGTCCGGGATGCAGCGGGTGGGGCTGGGAGGCCAGGTGGGCAGGAGATGTCGCACGAATCCCCTCCTCGCTCGCGGTCTGGGCCAGACCGGCTCTTCCAGGGGAACTGCAAGCCGGGGCGGGGCAGCCGTTCGCAGAGGCAGACACACCTGTACCGGCTCCCCCCTGCCCGCCCTGTGCGGCATGAGGGGTGGCAGGAGGGCCAGTGTCCAGCCTGCTTCTGCCACTGACATCTGGGTGAGCCCCTGAATTCCGTTTTTCCAAACTCCCTCGGTTATAGACACCACCTGGGCCCGATTTACAGTGTCGACTCCTGGCGTCTGCCCAGAACTACTGACGTAGGACCAACCACAGGTGACCTGCAGGAGCTCGTGAGCCGCGGGGTCGGCCTGGCTTTAGCCCTGTTCTCTCCCGCGACGGGAGAAGTCAAGTCCTCTGCAGCCCTCGCAAGCCGACAGAGCACACTGCCCAGGGATGGTCGCTGCCCTGCCCAGCGAGTCCACTTAAACCTCAAGCGACTAACAGCACCATCCCTGTGGCTAGAAGGCAGTGGTCAGTCTCCTGGATCCCAGGGGAAAGGAAAAGAGGAGAGTGAGTGAGCTTGGAGGCTCTGCTCTCTGTTCCTCCTCCTCCTCCCACACCAGGTGTCCACAGCCTCTCCCAGGCCCCCACCCTCAGCCTCTCCCAGGCCAGCACCCAGCCCTCTCCCAGGCCGGCACCCAGCCCTCTCCCAGGCCCCCACCCTCAGCCTCTCCCAGGCCAGCACCCAGCCCTCTCCCAGGCCGGCACCCAGCCCTCTCCCAGGCCCCCACCCTCAGCCTCTCCCAGGCCAGCACCCAGCCCTCTCCCAGGCAGGCACCCAGCCCTCTCTCAGCCACGCTGAAACGCTGGTGAGGCACACAGCGGAGCCACCATCAAGCGGGTAGTCCAGATGCTTCTAGAGCAGCAGCAGGAGGCCCTCCTTCTAGTCCAGGAGGTGGGGTGAGCCTCCTCCCCATCATGACAGGTTCCGGCAGAGGCTGGCCTGAGTGTGGCTTTTCCAAGGATAGAGACGCAGACTGGATGAGGGCCATGGTGAGCTGGAGGGGTGTGAGCTGCCCCCACAAACCACTTCCAATACACACTGCCTGCCTGCGTGCCTGTCCCCCCCGCCAGTGTGACACTGTTCCCCACTGACCACGTGGGGTCAGAAGACTTGGGGTGGAGAGGGACTTCAAATCTGTCTAGTTGAACCCCCACATCCAAAGCTTCAGCTCTGTGGCGTCACCCCATCCCCATCAGGGGTGGCTCCCTTCTCCGGGGAGTGACAGGGGACTCACTGCCCACCGCGCGGCTGCAAAGTGGGCTTGCTATCGAATCCCAGGCTACCTCAGCGACCAAAGTTCCTGCAGTCAGTTAACTCGTTCTTTCCAAACACATTCGTTCCGCTCGACTTTGGACAAGTTTCTGACTATCTAGCCTGTTTCCTGTTTCCTAAAGTGGGCATGACAGCAGCACGTCACTCAAACCCCTGACTGTCGTGAGTCCCAGGAAACAGCACATACACAGGGCGGCGCCCAGGAAGCCCTCAGGCGTGTTCCTGCAGATGTTCTGCTTTTGAGGACCTGACGTACCGTCCTTTGCACCGGAAGCATTTCTGATCCTTCCATTCTCAGCAGGCTCAGCCCTGGCCCGACAGCAGGTGTGCTGGGGCGTTTGGAGACGGGGGTGGCCCACCCAAGGCTACTGGCCCTGCTGGAGGTCCGGAGGCGCCCACCCCCAGGCTCTCTCTCCCGTCCCACTCCACGGGCCCAGATACACAGCAGAGTATGTGGCGAGTGGCTCTGGGCTCCCGTCACAGACCACCGGGTAAGTCATCCGGATTTCATCCACGGCCTTGTCCTACCCCAGAGTCATGGCCTGTCAGACTTGGAGACCCTCCTTCAAGTGCATGCACCAGCTCTTGCCCTTGGGTAAGCAGTTTAAGCTCTCTGAGCTTCAGTTTCCTCATCTGTGAAATGGGGATATCGACAATATCTGCCTCGTGGACTTTTCATTCAGGGATACACTGCAATGAGGAGCTTGACTTACGCCAAGCGTGGTATAATGCTAGATGCAGCCTCATGGTAACACGGCCCAGCAGGCTACCGGCCATCATGAAACCAGACGGCAGCTGCCTTAGTCTACGTACACAGGCTGGGGCTTAACTTCCAGAAACGTATTTTCTCCCGGTTCTGGAGAGATCCCGGTCCGAGATCACAGTGCTGGCAGCCGGAGCGGAGCGGGTGGGAGCTCTCGCGGAGAGCACTCGCCCTGGTGCTGCTCTTCTGAGGGCACCAGTCCACGTGGCTGAGGGCCACACCCTTATGACCTCATTTGACCTTCATTACTTCCTTAGAGATCCCATCTCCAAACATTTTTTTAAATAAATTTTTATTGATTTCAGAGAGGAAGGGAGAGGGACAGAGAGATAGAAACAACAATGATGAGAGAGAATCATTGACCGGCTGCCTCCTGCACTCCCCCCACTGGGGATCGAGCACACAACTCAGGCCCGTGCCCTGACCGGGAATTGAACCGTGACCTCCTGGTTCATAGGTCAACACTCAACCGCTGAGCCACGCCAGCCGGGCCCATCTCCAAATTCAGTCACACAGGGGATTAGGGATTCAACATGTTAATTGGGTGGCAGGGGGGACCAAACATTCAGCCCATAAAATTAGCCAAAAGGGGTTTGAAGTGGCTGTTTGTTTCAGTAAATGTTTGGAGGGGGAGGGGGACACATAGCCACAGTCTCTTCCTTCCCCGGTCACCGGCTTTGGGGTGACTTCACAAGAGAGGGCACCAGGTAAGTTTCCTGGTTCACCAGCCTCAGCAGCAGCTGTGAGAAGACGAGCCCCCCAGGAGCTAGTCCAGGCCCAGGTCTCCGAGGAGCCAGCACCTGAGGGTAATGCGACAACGGGCAGACCCAGACCAAAGGCGCCGGGAGCCGGGAGACAGGCAGTGTGCCTGCCCCAGACGGCCTCCTTGGTAACAGACGCAGAATACACCGCAGGCTTGGAGCTGCCCCTGCAAGGGACAGGCCCAGATGGCCTTGTCTTGCTGACAGATTACTGTTCTGATGGCCTGGGATTTGTATTTGACATGGCCTCTTCTCACACCGCCTGGTTTATTGCATGAATATTTCATCTCCCAGATTCATCTTGGATCATCAATAAAGGTTCCTTCTCTGCTCTCTGAGATGTCCCTGCTAATCATCAGCATCTATGTTGCAATTTCAGATTAATTAAAGCTGTAAACCAGGAAGCTAGTCCTGTAAGTCACAGCCGCCACTTCTGTGCTCCCTCTCAAAATCACGTCACTTCATGATACTCTTCCTAAAAATAACTTTACCCCCCAATTCCCTTAGCAGCAGGCAGCCTCCCTCCGGCCGGGCTGTCCTCCAGCCACGGCTTCCCGGCGGTGGGCAGCGAGGTGGCACAGAGCCCCTCCCCAACTTTAGCAACCCCCAAATGTACCCAACATGGTCCTCACAGACCAGCACCCAGGAAGCAGACTCCTGATTTTGAGCCCAGCTCGCCACTTCCGACCTGTGTGGCTGTGTGACTAAACCTCCCGGTCCCGGCTGTGGGGCGGGCGTGACCACGGTGCCCAGCCGGCGGGCTGTTAGTATTGCATGAACTGAGCTGCGTAAAGCTGGTAGGAAAATGCCTGCACGCAAAGAGCTCTATCCATGGCACTGGGAGGTGGGTCTGCCAGCCCGGCATCTGACTGGGCCCCGTGCACAATACCAGGGAGCGTCCGTGCCCTCTGCAAGATGAAACATACCTGAAAGAGAGGATTTACCGAACTCTAAGCCACGTGGCACAATTGGAGTTGGATCACTGCAAGGTCACATAGCTGTCCCAGGGAGGGCTCTTCCCAGCTCCCCACCCCTGTGCCGGAGGTGGGCAGGTGCCTGGAGACGCGTCTGGCGGTTCAAGCTTTGCTGCTCCCACCTTCTCCAGCAGCTCTTTCATCTGCACAAACATCACGTCATAGCCTCTGCTCCCTAGGCAGGCTGAGCCCAGCCACGGGCCAGGAGAGTGGGGTTGGGCGGCGTCTGGCTGCTCTGCTTTGGGCTGCCCTCCTATGTTTGGAGAACATGAAGGACCTGAAGCTGTGAATGCCACCACCTCACACGGAGCTGACTGAGAACTCTCTGCTCCCATTTCATGGAAGAGAACAACTGAGGGTATGATAGCTGTTAAAGTCCAGGATGGAACCAGGGGTGGGCTTGTAACATAACTCTGGGCCCACAGAGCAGCCCCACAGAGCAGCAGGCTGTTCCCTTCCTCGCCACCCCGTCATCATGTCAAGGCAGCCTGAGCCCCCCAAACTGCATTCTGATGCATATGCTTGCTAGCCCCAACCCCCTCTCCACTTGTGTCCTAGCCAGCCATGCAAACCTGTTTCCCTGAATACTTCCATTTTACAGAGGCCATAAACCATGACCCATACACAACCCCTGGAGGGGTTGGCAGCGCTGGCGCCAGCCAGGCCAGGCCTTTGGGTGTAATCTCACTTCCCCCATCCCAACCCACGGGGCTGCAAAGCCCACAAAAAGTCCAGGAGCCTGGCCCATATTTGGGATACAAATAAACTAAGGAGATAAACCCCCCCCCCACACACACACATACACACACCCAGCATTCAGTGCTCAGGCTTTGGAGACTGACTCCCCTAAGTCACCCCACTAGTGCATCTTCGATAAAGGCGTCCTTTCTGAATCCTCTGAGTGCCTGGCTGTTCGTTCTCCCAGCCACCAGCTTATCTGCAACAACCAGGGCACCAGCTGCTCCTGAAACCAGGTGCAGGAGTGCCCTCTCCCCTGTCCACCAGGGACGGCTCCAGTGCTGGGCACAGGTCACTGCCGGACAGCCCCCCATGAAGCTTCTTCTCTCAAAGGTCTGCAACTCCGGCTCCAGGAAAGAGATCTGGTTCCGCAGCTCCTTCCCCCCACTTTCCTCCCATCACCTGAAAAGCGCTCTCCGGATTGTTCAATTCCACAGGGAAGCCACTGGGGCTCACGGCTGGCCTATCTTCCACTAAGAGTAAGATTCATCTCAAATAAGAGGGTTTTCTCCCACTCCCCTCTTTTAGTCCCAAGCAGAATTTGCATTACAAAAAAATTTAAACAAAAGCAGCTTTCTCAATCTCCGCTCATTATGCCCATTACTTTTGTTAACATCATTATCCTCACTGAAGAGGCAACTCTTAGCAAATGGGTGGCGCTTCCCCGGCTGCTTGCTATATTAGTTTAGAAAATGGCTTTAATGCCTGTGCTTGCAGAGATGTAGAAGCTGCCCTGGCATTTGTTCTATAACGCTGCACGTTGTTAAATCTAATCGTGCATTTGTTTTTGTAAGTGCGTTGCACCAGAACAAGAATGCATGCGTGTAGGGAGGATACCGATGCAACGGGGAACACGCAGAGCCAGGCTCCGACCCAGGCCCCAGGCCCCAGGCCTCTTCCTCTCCTCCTCCCTGGAGTCCCCTGGAGAAGAGCCCACTGAAGCCCACGGGGGGGGGGGGGGGGGGTGGGGTCTCCCTCGCCCAGCCATCCTGTGGGGCAGTAAGCAAGCCCTGCTGTTCATTAACACAGCAAAGCAGGGCTTCGGGGGCAATTACCAACTTCCCATCTTCATAGAAACCCCGCTTCCCTGGAGAGAGAGGCGCAGGCTGGAGCAGGTATGCAGTGCTGACTTCTTATGGAAATAAGAATTTTTGGTAATTACAGGGAGCTGCTCTTTATCTGCTTCTGCATTTTAATGACGAGGAATGTTACTTGGCTAGTGTCTTTGTTATTATTATTAAAGCGCACACAGGCCAGCAGCATCCGTCCTGGGATCCTGGGGACCCCCTCTTCCTGCTTACAAACACCCAGTCTCCCTGCTCCCCAAAGCAGAGGGCAGAGCTGGCAAAGGGACGAGGGCAGCCCCACGCCGGGCTCCATGCCTCCAACCCCCGCCCCGCCCCCTCTGGGCAGTGTGGAGTGTGTTAATGCCTCAGGAAGGCGTTTTTAGGGTGAAGAGGGTAAGGATGTGGGATTCAGTTGTTTCCTCCTTCCCAGCGCCCTTTCCTGCAGCAACCCCCACCCCCACCACCAGGGTCCTCAGAAACAGGGGCAATTAGTGTCACTGGGTGAGGCTCACATAGCAAGCCCCCTGACTCGGTTTCCCCAGTGCCCGGTGATACTGCCAATCCTGTCCCCAAGCCG
Source organism: Myotis brandtii (assembly GCF_000412655.1). Classification (NCBI taxonomy): domain Eukaryota; kingdom Metazoa; phylum Chordata; class Mammalia; order Chiroptera; family Vespertilionidae; genus Myotis; species Myotis brandtii. Next base: position 2,194,261 of record NW_005353538.1, on the reverse strand, counting down.
TCCTCCGGGGCCGAGTCGGCCTCCCCGCCCCCTCCCAGGCTGCATGTCTGAGACCCCCTCCCTGGAGTGGCCGCGCTCTCCCAGGGCGGCCTGCAGAGGGACGCCAATCCCTCCCAGAGCCATTGGAGCTGAGTGACAATCGTTACCAAAGGGGGCATGGATTCGTTAAGCTTAATAGACCCATTAATTACCCCAAAAACACACATAATGAGCAGAGTTTACGGCCTGCGTCACGGGGTCAGAGGTGGCTCCTGTCAGCCTTGACAGGCTCTGGGAGCCCATCCATCCCGACACCTTGCAGGACCTGCAGCCCACGGCCGTGGGAGGTGGAGGTGGAGTGGGGTGAAGGCACCCCACTCCACAGACGCAGCTGAGGGCAGCGCACCTGGCTCCCCACAGCCCACGGAGCGGACAGCAGGCTGCACAGTGGTCTCAGCCCAGCGGCGAGCTCAGCCTCTTGGGCCCGAACCCCGGCTTCACCACTTCCTAGCCGCCGGCGTGGGGCAGGCGGGTCCCACTGCCCCGTGTCTGCAGGGGTGAGGGGACACAGCACCTCCGGGCGGTCCACGGGAGGAGCGGAGTGGGTGCACGCGAGGGGCTCAGCGCGTGGTGGTGCAGGCCGCGCTCTGACCGGGGGTCTGCCTGGTTGTTGTCAGTGTGAACACAGACTGGAGCCCCTCTGAGGCCCGATGTTTCCTGGGGAGCGCCCCTCTCCCGCTGAGAGGCAGGAAGAGCCCTACAGCAGCCCCGCACCAAGGGCTGAGTAAGCCACTGAGCGCCTGGCCCTCGGTGGGGCTGCCAGAGCCTGAGCCTCAGAGGGGGTGCTGCCCAGAAACGGCTCAAAGCATCGCAGAAGCCCGAAGTCAGGCGATGGGCTCTGCCCGCGCTGCCGTCTCCACGGGAGGAAGGAAGAACAGACAGGCTTCAAGGGACTGGCCCACGGCCTGGGGCCACAGAAGGGCCCCACCGGCGCTAGACCCCTGGGCCCGGCCAGTCCACGCGACGGTCACCCTGCCTGCCTGTGACGGTGCCACCCTCCACCGCGGGGACCATCACACACTAAAGGACCACACTGGGAAGCGAGAAGGCGGCGTAGGAAAATATGAATGGAAATCGGAAACCCTGACTCGCTGGTGTGGAGCGCCTCTCTGCAGGGTCACAAGGCTCTTGGGTTTCGGAAGCAACGATGCTCCCTCCCAGGCCTTTGCCCGCTGCCTCTCTGCCCCGGGCCCTCCTCCCCTCCCTGTTCCCTTGGCCAGCCCTGCTCCTTTCCCAAGGCTCAGCTCAGGTTCCACTGTTCCTCGACTTTCCATCCCTGCTGGGATCTCCCAGAAATAAAGCGCCCTCACCTCTCCTCCCCACCTGCGCTGCCACAGTCCATCCCCCGTGGAGCGTGAACGCATGTCACTGTGACTTGTCCTGGCTTGATCGTCCTCTTATCTCCACACACTATACTGAGCACCAGGCCCCGTCCCGGGCACGAGGGATGTGGCGGCGAACAAGACCCCTGGAACTTAGCGTCGGGTGACACTAGCCTTGTCTAGTGCATCTTCGAGTCCCTGTGCCCAGCAGGAGCCTAACAGGTGAGCAGTTCCCACGTGGCCGGATTCGGGCGGGGGGTGGGGGGGCTGAAGCTGGCTTCGAAGTTGGCTGCAGGGGGGCGGGGGGGAGCTGGGAAGAGAGGCCGGCAGAGAGAGGATTGGGATCTCTTTACAGCGTGGGGGCAGGGGTTATGGTCCTGCCTGGGGCCCACCCATCGGGCTGGTGACAAGCCTGGGGGAGGACAGGACATCCGTTGGTGTGAGTTCACCCCACATAACCCTCCCCCAGCTACTAGTCCATCCTCGGATATCAATGCCTGTCAGCCCTCAGCCCCAGGACCCTGAAGCTAGCTGTGAGGGCTGCTGTCTTTCCCAGCCAGCTCCAGTGTTGATTCATGCGCCCAAACAACCAGGCCTTTATCTCCGCACCGGCAGCCTCAGCGGCAAGGTGTCACGCTGAGTCCCCTTCGCCCGGCACTGGCCTGTTGGCCGTGTCTTCTCTTCTCCTGACAGAGGCGCAGTGGCCATGGTGTGAGGGACACTGGCCGCCAAGGCCGGTGCTTCCTGACTCTCAGCGGGGAGGCCTCTGCCTCCTGTAGACCGGAAGGGGTCTAGGCCTGAGGGCAGGGGTCCCGTCCCCGACCCCCTCCCCGCTGTGCTGGTCACCGGCGGAGCCACCTGGAGCAAATCACGTCCCCTCTCTGGGCCTCAGTCTCCGCGTGTGTGACCCTCTGACCACTGAGGTCTCAGGAAGGAGCAGAGGCAGCAGGGAGAGCTGTCCTCAAACAAAGGCGTTGGCTTTTGCCTTCTATTTTTTAATTTTTTAATATTTTTATTGATTTCAGAGAGGAAGGGAGAGGAAGAGGGAGAGAAACATCAATGATGAGAGAGAACCACTGATCGGCCGCCTCCTGCACGCCCCACACTGGGGATCGAGCCCGCAACCTGGACATGTGCCCTGATCGGGAATCAAACCGTGACCTCCTGGTTAATAGCCCAATGGTCAACCACTGAGCCACACCGGCCGGGCTGGCTTTTGCCTTTTAAAAGTTTGACCAGGCCATATCCATCCCCACCTCCCTAACCTCTCGGAGGCAGGGACTCTGCAAAACCAAGAGTGGGCGGAGCAGCCCACGGAGCTGGAGGGCAGAAGTGCCAGCCGGTGGAGGTGGCCCCGCGGGACCGGGAGTCGGAGCTCGGCCTGCTGCCCGTTTGTGCAGCCTGAGAGCTCAGCATGGGTTTTACGTGGATGAAAAGCTTGGGGGGAATCACGAGAAGAACACGTTATGACCAAGTGTTCCACGGGACTCACGTGTCAGCGCCCAGACGGAGGGTTTCGGAACACGCCGGGCCCGCCTGCTCACGGACCCTCTCCGGCTGCTTCCGCTGCACAAGGCGGAGCGTGTGGTCGGAAGAGACCATCACCTCTCAGTGCTGACAATCTATGCTCTTCGATCCTTTAGGGTAAGTCTGCCAGTCCTTGGCTAGATGATCGGCGATGCCAGACACCCACACCGTAGTCACGCCCGAGAACACGTTTCTAGCAGTTGCTTTCTGTTTGTTTGAGGATGGAGGGTCACTCCTAGAGCCAGGAAAGGAATCCTGAGGCTTCTATCTGCTAAAGAAACCCTCCCGGGGAAGCCAGAGAGGAGAGACGGCCAGGAGCCCCACTGCTGGGTGGGCTCAGCAGGCGGCTGCCGCTCCTACTGCCATGTCCCGCGTGAGAAGCTGAGGAGACAGCTTGTTGCCCTGCCCCTGTTCTGCGTGTTCCTGCCTCTCCAGCTCTGCCCACTGCACCCTCCACAGCACTGTTCTTCCCCGTCCCATGTGCCATCCTACATGCCCCCCCAAAGGCCACCTCCTCCATGAAGCCTTGCCTCCCCCATCCGGCACGGCTCTGTCCCCCCATCCCACAGGGCACTGTCACCCCATCCGGGAGGGCTCTGTCCCCCCATCCGGCACAGCTCTGTCCCCCCATCCGGCATGGCTCTGTCCCCCCATCCCACAGGGCTCTGTCCCCCCATCCGGCAGGGCTCTTTCCCCCCATTAGGAAGGGCTCTGTCCCCCCATCCGGCAGGGCTCTGTCCCCCCTCCGGCAGGGCTCTGTCCCCTCATCCCACACAGCTCTGTCCCCCCATCCCACACGGCTCTGTCCCCTCATCCTGCAGGGCTCTGTCCCCCCATC
>NW_005353538.1:2176983-2190211 GCF_000412655.1 Myotis brandtii | reverse complement strand
GCAGGGCTCTGTCCCCCCATCCAGCAGGGCTCTGTCCCCCCATCCAGCAGGGCTCTGTCCCCCATTGGGAAGGGCTCTGTCCCCCCATCCGGCAGGGATCTGTCCCCCACTGGGCAGGGCTCTGTCCCCCCATCCAGCAGGGCTCTGTCCCCCCATCCAGCAGGGCTCAACAAATTGCTTCCATCCCAAGGTTCCAGCTTCTGCAGGTGGCTTCCTGCGAGGACAGGAAGTGGGAAGCTGCCTGGGGACTCAGCAGAAAAGATTCCTCGTCAACCAGCAGTGGCTGCTGCAGGCAGGGAGGGGCTCGGGCCCACCCTGGTGCTGGGCATTGCCAAAGTTTCAACCCCCTTGTGATCTGCCAGCTCCTGGCTGGTGGGTGGTGGCTGCATCCGCAGCCCCCTCCCCACTGCCTGGCCCAGAGCTGGTCTCAGGGCACCCCCTTCCCCCCACCAGCCCTGAAATCAGCCCTTTCAAATGCCTCCAGGCAACTGGCACTAAAACACACCTATTTGGCTTCTTCTCAAAGAACTGCCCGGGGAGGCACTGCCAGGCCAGGAGACAAGTGCCCATGCCCCTCCCCCTTTAGGGAGGAATCCTTGGCATTTACTTAGCAAACAATACCCAGGTGAGGTGTCTGTCAACAAGGCCGGCTCAACAGCTCTCACGTCTGGGCAGGTTGTAAATGTTTGCCACATGCCAGACATTCATATTTTAACGCTGCGCATCCCTGGCGGGTGGAGCAGTGTGGGAACACAGCCTAAAAGTTGCATGACAACCACCTGGCTGGGAGGTCGGTGGGCCTCCCCTCCTGCCGCTCCCCCCGCCCCCCCAACACCACCACAGCCTGGAGCTGCAGGCTGCCTGCTAAGCTGCGAGGAAGGGAGGGGCTCCCCTGGCCCAATGACCCCCATGGCCCTGGAGGCTCCCAAAACACTCCTCAGCCCCTCCATCAGGGGATGCGAGTGTGTGGAGGGGACCACAAGCTCAGCTCTAGGCACAGCTGCCGTGGCCTTTTGCAGAAACGCAGGCAGTTTGGGATATTTGAAACCCAGCAAAGGCTTTCTGGGTGAGGGGGTGCAGTGGGGAATGAGAGTGTCCACACTAATAGAATTCACCAGTGGGATTAATTGATTAATCCGGTGGCTCCCAAATTACTGATAATATCTTAAAACAGAAAATACATCGCTCAGAGGGAAGGTGTATGGTGAAACCAAACACTGCTCCCAGTTTCCTCTCCAAAAATAAACACAAATAAGATGAACATTCAAACATTCAAAATACTCCCCACCATGTCAGATCTTTAAATAAAACCTTCTCTCAGAAGCTACCTGTTATGCAAGCTTGGCTCCAATCTTTTCTATGAAACACTGTAGGGATTGTAAGACAATTAATAATAGCAACTAGCATTTAATGAGCACATACTAGGTCCTAGCCAGGGGCCAGTAAACTGTCTCTATTAAAGGCCAGATAATAAATACTCTCAGCAAAAAAATAAAATAAAATAAAATAAAACATAAATAAATAAATACTCTCAGCTTTGTGGGCCAGAGCCAACTCTGCCCTTGCAGCCCGAAAGCAGCACGGACCATACAGACAGGACAGAGTGTGGCAGAGTTCAAGCATAAGTTCATTGACAAAGCAGGAGGTGGGCCAGATCTGGCCGAGTGCTATCGTTTGCTGACTCCTGTTCTAGGCAGTGTGTCAAGTGTTTCACATGCATAATCTCATTTAATCCCCATAATCACCCCAGGAGATGGGTACTGTTACTATATCATTTTTAGAAATAAAAAAAATTCATGGTTACGGTTAGATTTCTTGGCCAAGATCACAAAGTTAATATGCAGTGTAGCTGGAATTCAAACCACTTCACTGTATTGCTCTAGTTAGAATCTTGTAAAAAGAGTAGCATTACTGGCTGGCATGTAGAGTACTTACTAGGAATCAGGCACTAGTATAAAGGCTTTACTTAATTCTGAAAACTCTGTTATTATTATTCCCATTTTATAGATGATGAAGTCAAGTCCGGAGGGTGAAACGACTTGCCCAGGGGCACACGGCTGATCGATGGGCACACGGCTGATCGATGGGCACACGGCTGATCAATGGGCACATGGCTGATCGATGGGCACACGGCTGATCGATGGGCACACGGCTGATCGATGGCGGAGCAGAGATTTGAACCCAGGGGGTCTAGTTCCACAAACTTGTCGTCTTAACCGCTTAACTCTCAAGGCATTCTTTGGGGTCAGTGGGCAGAAGGTCCAGAGGTTGAGGCCTCAGCTATGCCATTCCGTGTCTCTGACAAATAGTAGATCCAACCCTGCCTTCTTCAGGGCGGCCTGTCCCTGAAATGGGTCCCCAGGACAGAGCCGCCTCCTCTTTTTCTGGGCCTGAGGGTCGGTGGGGTTTCCAAGGCAGAAAGGACCTGAAACTGGATATAAAACCCTGGTGGTCTGTCGCCCCCCCTTCCCCCCACTTCCCGCCCCTGTCAGGCTCAATGGAGTCTCAATCACTTAGTCCCTCCAAGCTCAGGCCAGGAGCCCTTGGTGGGCCCTGGGGGGACAGAGTCTAAATGCCTAAAGAGATAGAAAGTGCTTCTTCGGGCTGAGCCGAAATGCAGCTCCCCGTCCACCTGCCGGGGCCTTGGCTTTGGAGATGCAGCCAGCACAGCCTGATGGGGTGCCAGGGCTCCAGGGCTCCTGGGATGACAACCACCCGCCCCCCACTTGTCTCTGGTTCAACTGTCCCTCGTGGCTGACAGCTTATTTAGTTCGTTATTCCAGTCGGAGGTTCCTCTCTACCGACCCTCCGTCAGCCAGGCTCGCTCCATTTGGTCCGTGTCCTTGACAGCTTTGGAGCCTGGCCGCACAGCGATGGGCCCAGCACACTGCCACCCCCAGGGGCGCTCCTGGAGGCCTCCTCGCCTGTTCACTTGGGAGAAGGAGCTGTTTTCAGACGTGCTGGCAACAGGTCACCCCCTCCTGTCTCGATGCCCTTTGGTTCTAGAAACAGCCATTCCCACGCATGCCTACTAGGTTTCATCTCACGTCCTGCCCAGAATGCCAGTCCTTTGAAATGGCTCTGTGCCATGTCTCTCTCATAGCCAGGAGTGAAGGGCACAGGCTCTGGGGTCAGATGGTGTGGCACTAAATTCTGGTTCTACAACGGGTTACCTTTAGCTCTTCGTTCTCAGTTTACTTGTCTGTAAAATGGGACTGATATTACCTATCTCATTAGGATGCTGAAAAAATTAAATGTTAACATGTGCAATGTGTTTAGAACAGAACTCAGCACAGGGTAAGTGCTACAGTGTTCGCTCTAATTCGTCTCGTTACTGCTCTATGAGGTATTGGCCCCTGAAGCTCTGGGTCATTTGTGTGAGCATGTCTTCTACATCTTCACCAAAGCCACCGATAACACATCTGGGAAGGACAGGGGATCCCACATCCTGAGAACTTTCCCGAGACCGATCTCAATCATTAGGCATCTATCTTTCCCCTTGGCCTTCGGCCTGCTACATGTGCTCCTTCCAGGATACCTTTCAGGGTACAGATCTCCGGTTTGTCCACAGGAATGCCGTGAAAGACGATGACAAGTGACATTCTGAAACCCTCATCCCATGTCCCAAGCACCACCCTGGCCAGGGGTACGTCCAGGAGAGGCGGTTTGTCTGGAGTGAGGGTGCCCGGTGGCCCCAGCCTGACTTTCGATGACCAGCCTCGCTGGTCTTGTGTCCACGGCCACCCATGCCACGCTGCACTAGCCTCCGGGGCTGGGCTGGACCTCCCGCGGGGCCTGCATGGATCCCTGCCTCTCTGCGCTCACAGTGACTCCACTCTGCCAGCTCCCCGGAGGCCTTCAGCGACCCGGCCACCTGCCAGCAGCGCCAGCTCTCAGCACCCGCCAGGAGACTCCTCACATCCCTGGACGAACCTGGGCTCGCATCCCGCAGACCAGGGGGTCCCATCCCACCCAGCCCCCTTCTTTCCAACTGAGCTGGGCTCTGCTGCCCACCCCAGAGCTTTCATGAACATTGTTCCCTCTGTGCCCACTGGCAAACCTGCACCTTCTTCTTCTCGCTACAAAAGCAACCTTAAAAGTCCCTTCTTAAGGCCCTAACATCATTTTTTCTCACATGTCCCGCACCTGGGGTTCAGCCTTCCTGAGAGCAATAAGCCACCCCCAGGGCTCTGCCAGGTGTGAGGATGCGACTCCCTCGGAAACTGGATGCGCCCTGCGAGGCCACGAGGCCACGGGCAGGTCTTTCCCAGGAGCTCTGCGGCCCGGGCACCACAGGAGGCAGGAGCAGAGCGGGAGGAGGCTGAGGAAGCTCCCCCAGGCAGGGGGCTGAGCTGGGCTGTGGAAGGGGCAGGAGGAGGCAGCAGGGACCCAGCCTGGAGCTGGCACACGGTCTCGCCCAGTGCCCGCTGGGAAGGTGCCCAGCTCCCCGCCCCCCAGGCCCACCTGCTGCTCTTTATTCATTAAAAGGCTCAGATGCCGGCTAACTTTATTTGCTCAGTATTTATGCCGCCAGCCTTGAAGCGCAGCGGCAGGCGTGATGGAAAGGCTGTCCGCTTCCATCGCGGCCGCTGTAAGTAATCCTGCCGCCGGTGGACGTGGTGTTTTATGATGTGCCACCCCCCTGTCCTGCACCAGCCGTGCCCGGTGGACTGGAATAGACATTCCCGTGTCACCTACGCGGTCTCCTCCCTCGTGCCCAGGCCTCGACAGCAGCGCCCTTCCCTGCAGCCTGACGCTGCCTGCGCCTGGGGCCCCCCTCAAAGGAGGGGGCATCTCCCGGAGGCAGAAGCCACCAGTCACCAGCCACACAGCAGACAGGAAACGGCCTGGAAATCAGTGGGGACTCCAGGTTCCACTTGGGCCCACTGCCAGGGGCGAGACACGGACACCGGCGTGGGAGTGGTGTGGGTGGCGAGACCATGTGGGGGTCCCCTCTGTGTGCATCCTCATCAGCCAGGCGGCGGAGTGGGCCCAGTTCTGCCTGGAAAGGGGTGGCTAAGCTGCTCTCTGGAGAGCGTTAAACAGGAGGAATCCGGTGCCGCCCACACCCCCTGTCCTGCACCAGCCCACACTCCCTGTCCTGCACCAGCCCACACCCCCTGTCCTGCACCAGCCCACACTCCCTGTCCTGCTCCAGCCCACACCCTGTCCTGCTCCAGCCCACACCCCCTGTCTTGCACTAGCCCACACCCTGTCCTGCACCAGCCCACACCCCCTGTCTTGCACTAGCCCACACCCCCTGTCCTGCACCAGCCCACACCCTGTCCTGCTCCAGTGCCCACACCCCCTGTCCTGCACCAGCCCACACCCCCCGTCCTGCACCAGCCCACACCCCCTGTCCTGCACCAGCCCGGACAACTCCGCTGAGAAGTCCAGCAGGCACCTGGCAGGGCTGGGCTGGCCAGGGGCAGAGGTAGCTGGGCAGGGCCCTCTGTCTGCCCCGGGGAACAGCAGGTCTTGGTGCCTTGAGGCTCCAGCAAACGCCCAGTGCGCCTCTCCGGCCAGCAGCGTGTCCTTCTGCTCCTCCCGCGGGGGCGTCAGCAGGTGGGGAGCCCAGGACGCCCCTCCTGCCCGGCGCTGAGCACTGCTGGGCGACCCCCTCTCCTCACTCTTATGTCTAAATCAAGGAGGTGATTTATTTCACCCTTATCTTCCGCTCCTGCTCCTGCTCCCTGTGCAATCCACACTGCTGAGCTTGCAGAGTGAAGGGCGTCACCGGTCACCCGCGGCCAGCCAGCCCAGCCCTGAGCTGAGAGGCACCCCCCACACCCTGTCCCCAGGCGGAGCCCTGAGGCCTGCAGGGCGGTGGACCCTCCTGGAGACCCAGCCTCAGGGTGTGTGTGTGGGGGGGCACATCGATGCTCGGGAGCCTCTACAGAGGGAACCGCCCAGGGCTCTGGTGATAAAGGGGGAGCAGCTGGGAGCAGGGAGACGCTAGCCCGAGGCAGTCTCAGCCCCAAGGCCTCCCGCAGCCTCAACCGCTGTGCCCCTCACTTGTACCAGTTGTGCCTCATGTGGCCCCCTCGCTGGATGCGCTGCCCCACAGGGTCTGCAGCCTAAAAGGCAGCGTCCTGTGAAGCGGGGGAAGGTGAGGGGCGGGCAGGTGAGGGTCTGGGCAGGCGAGGGGTGGAGCATGGGCTCCGGGCCAAGAGCCGAAGCAAACCACTTGGCTCCTTTGAGCCTCGGTTTCCTGACCTGTTAGAAGGGTAGGCACACCCACTGTCTGAGGCTGAACGAGGCTGTGTGCAAAGGGTGCTTTACGGGGTGGCATTTAAAGCATTACGCCAGGCTCTTGGGGGGGGGGGGGCGGAGGGACATCATATTGGGGCAGTTTTTTTGCTGTTGTTAGTATAGAAGCAATCACTTGGGTGACTTATTTATTTCCTACTATGAGATTGTATTTATCGATATAAGGATACGACCCCTGGGAAGCGCATGACCCAAGCAAAGGGCACACAAGGATATTGTCTGTGTTTTGGAAAGACTGGCCCTGCCCAGGTATAGGCCGTGGGCAGTGGGGGCCATGTACAGAGGAAGCAGGGCCCTTCTGGGCGGGACTCCGATTTCGACTCTCTCTGCCAGGTCTGGAAGCAGAGCTGTCTGCTGAGCACGTGAGGGTGGCCCTGTGGAAGGTTTGATGCCAGGACAGGACCCCAGAGCCCTAAAGGGAGACTCCCAGTGAGGGAAATGGGCAGCAGGGTGGGTGACCTGCTCAACCCCCAGCATCAGGATGGCTTTGGGAATGACGATGAGACCATGACCTTGAACCCAAGGTGTGGGGGCCTCTGGCCTTATTGGAGGGCTAGACCAACACAATCAACCTGTAGGAACAGAAGACCTTGGAGCAGCAGGCAAAGCAGTAGCCTGGCATATGGTACACCAGGTGGCATTTAGCTTGATCCCAGGCACTCAGCACATGTTGGCTCCTGTTAGCAAAGATGCTAGTGGACGTTCTCTGAGTGTGCACTGGGTGCCAGAGGGTTCCATGCCTTCTACACTCGTTGACTCATTTAATTTTAACGAAACTCCATTCAGTAGCTACTATTCTTACCCCCAACTTTATAAATTAAGGATAGAGATACAGAGAGGTTAAACAATTTACCCAAGGTCACATAGCCAGTAAGTCAATGAGCTGGGATTCCAACCCAGATTCACCTTTTTATTTTTAAATATATTTTTATTGCTTTCAGAGAGGAAGGGAGAGGGAGAGAGAGATAGAAACATCAATGATGAGTGAGAATCATTGATCGGCTGCCTCCTGCATGACCCACACTGGGGATCAAGCCCACAACCCAGGCATGTGCCCTGACCAGGAATCAAACCATGACCTGGTTCATAGGTCCACACTCAACCACTGAGCCACGCTGGTCAGGCCAGGTTCACCGTTTTAATTATTGGCGATAAAAGTTCTGTATCTTCCCCCCATTCCAACCACCACACTCTGTCCTGTGAGATGACAGAGTCCATAGACTGAAGACAAGCCTCAGGAAATCGATGGGTCACTGTCCGGAGGCCAGCAACGGCCCTGCGCCTTCCTCCTCTCCTTATCCACCAGCACCCATCCCCACCACTCTCCCCAGAGAGGACGGATCCACTCCCTCACCTGCTGGCTGTGGCTGCAGAGCTTAGCACATTACTTCTCTTGATGTATTTGCCTTTTAACTTGGAAAAAAATCTTAAGTCAAAGGAATGAACCTCTACGTGCACAATATCAGAGCCGGTGAGGGGAAGGACGGCAGCCCGGTGACCATCAGCAGGGGTCAGGAGTCCCTTCCCTCATGTCTGGACTCGGCCTCTGTGGGAAGCAGCTGGTCCTGGCCTCATCCCATCACCAGGATCCATGTCACTCTTTTATCTCTGACTCTGGGAAGATGCTGATTTGGAAGGAAGTCATCTCTGAACAACATAAAGGCGCCCTAAAATGTTGAGTGCTTCCAACAAAGAGGTCAGAATCACTGGGTCCCTGCCTTTCAGAAGGCAGCCCTCATGCCCACTGCTCAGGAGGAGGACTGGGCCAGGCACTTCCTGGAGGTCTTCAAACCATTTGTGGCCAGACATTAGGGTCCACCGTGGGCTCAGCTGTCTCCAGACATGGTGGTCTCCTCCTTTCCTGGCCTCTGCACTGCTGGGGTCTTCGCTTTGCTGTCATTTGCTGACTTTGGGTCACGCTCTGTCCTCACTGCACCCCTGTCGCCTGGGCTATTGCTGCTGGGCCAGGGACGGAGGCCCTTCTGGCCGGTCATCTTCTAAGGCCTGGACTGCCCTGGGTGAGAGCCGAGAGCCAGGAAGGGCTCCGGGTCAGTCCCGACAAGCCGTGTGCAGCCTTGGCCGAGTCATGCAATGCTCTGAGTCTCGACATCCTTACACACCATGTGGGGGTTCAAAACCTTGGTCTGTCTGCCTTGCACGGCTGTTGGGCAACTCACAATCAGAGGTAGATTATGTACATACATACATACATACATGCCTATATATACGGGCTTTGCAATATATGCTGATGGCAGGGTTATCGCTAACATGGTTATGTCTCCGTGGAGGGATTCCTTGGTTAGTGACCCCCTGCGTGTGCTGAGGTTTCCCACAGCCTCGGGGCCGCCTGCCTGCACTGTCTGGATCGGGGAGGGACCTGGTTCCCACGCACACCCTAGCGCTGGTCAGCAGGGGACGGCATGGCCGTCAACCACTCAGTTCAGGATCCTAGTGTGAGAAAATGCCCACCTGTCTGAAATACAAACTCGGAGACAGAAGATGGCGAACACGAGACTTTTCATACATTCTCGAGAGCAGGTGCCGGTCCCCTTGCCCAGGCACCCCTGAATTAGCTAGCACAGGCAGCACTTCTCCCATGGCACGGAGTCCCTCCTCCGGCTCCTCATTGGCTGAGTACTATTTGGTCACCTGTTTCCTCATGCCTCGCATAGGTCTTGCTGTTTCCTGTTGGGCCATTAAAAAAAAAAGGGGGCTGAGACCTTTCTAGTTGCCTGTCTAGCTGAGGCAGGCGCCTCAGGGGTTTCCGCCATGTTGGCCCACATGCACAGCTCTTTGTTCCTCTTTCCTCTTCTCTACATTCTGTTTGCCCTGGGGAAATTCAGTAAATTCCATCAAAAGCCGACCAAGCTGGAGATGGAGCACAGAGGTCCATTTCCTACAGTAGGAAGAATTCCAGAACCAAGATAAACCCTGGAGCTAGCTGTACCTGTAACCCAATTTGCCTTTTCTGAGCAAGGTAGTAAGACGCTGTCCCTATGATCGGTACCACAGAAGGGTAGGACAGAAACTTGCCTGGAGGGTCAACTCCTCCTGGGATGGTACGTGACCCACTGGGCCATGCTGAGCTTGGAACGGGGTTCCTGGGCTCAGCAAGAAAGAGCTCCAAGATCAGCTGGGAGGCAGAAGGGTCGCAATTCCTGCCGAGCTTTGCCAGAGCTATTTGGCTCCAGCAATTCCTTGTAAAGATGGGAACCAGGTCTAGAAGGCAAGGCCATGTCACATGCCCAAGGTCACCAAGATGGAGACAGTCCAGGGCTCTTTCTACTCCACCGTGGTCGGAGAACTCTGTCTGTGAAATCACAGGGTTTTCAAGGAGCTCCCTAAAGACCTGCCATAGAGCAGGAAAGGGAGGCAAGGGTGGGCAGGACCCAGGGATTCTATCCTGGCTTCAACTCAAGCAGCTGCCTCTTCTAATGTGCTTTACATGTCAGGCTTCTGCAGAAGATTCTTTCTGACATAAACATTCTGCTGCTTTCAACACATGTTTAGCTCTGGCCAGTGTGGTTCAGCTGGTTGGGCGTCATCCCGTGCACTGAAAGATTGCCGGTTCCATTCCTGGTCAGGGCACATGCTTGGGTTGCGGGCTTGATCCCTGGTAGGGGGTGTGCAGGAGGCAGCTGATGGATATATCACACTCACATCAATGTTTCTCTCTCTCTCTCTCTCTCCCCCCCACCCCGTCCTTCTCTAAAAATCAGTTAAAAATCTTTTTTAAAAAAATCATTTACACTATATCAAGTATAATCATCTCTAAAGGTTTCCAATCTCTTGTCTTTTAGTTTTTTGGGACACAGGTATTTTAATAAACACCGAGAATTTGCCAAGCAAATAAGATAATGACCCCAGGCCTTGAGGAGCTGACATGCTAGGAGGGGAGACAAGCAGCTAAACAGGCATAGGAGACAGGGGCGATTGCTACAACAAGTTGTGTGTAATGAATGAAAGGGTGGGAGCAGAGGGGAGATGAGGATGCTGTTAGTGCTGCTGGGTGGGTGGAGGGAAGCTCCAGATTGGAAAAGAAGCAGCATCCAGATTGGAAAGGCAGAAGTAAAACCATCTCTCTATTTGTAGATGACATGATCCCGCATATAGGAAATCACAAGAAGTCCACTAAAAATTATTAGAACTAATAAGTGAGTTCAGCACGGTTGGGGAAGACTTCTTACCCAAGACGAAATCTGAGGCAAAGACAAAGACGATGGGCTCAGGTGATTGTTACCGCCCATGGCCATGTGCAGCCGTCATGGACTAACATGGGGAGATGGAGGCAAGAGAGTGAGGACAATTCTGGCAAATGACCTTGTAGGAGGGTATGGGAAGAGGGAGCAGGGATTTGGTGCCACCAGGGAATCCTGACATCAGAATAGTTACTTAACACTAGAAAACTGAATTAAAAAACATGTAAGAAAAGACCATATACCACGACCAAGTGGAATTTATCCCAATGATGCAAGGTTTGGTTTAACATTGAAAAATCAATTAATGAAATACACCACATCAATAGAATAAAAAACAAAAACCACATGATCAACTCAATAGGTACAGAAAAAGCATTTGAAAAATTTAACAACCATTCATGATAAAAGCACTCAACAAACTAGGAAAGAAGGAGATGTCCTCAATATGATAAAGGGAACCAACAATAACCCCGCAGTTAATATCATATTTAAGGATGAAAGAGCAGATGCTTCCCATGTAAGAACAGGAATAAGACGAGGCTGTCCATTCGTCACTTCCATCAACATTGTACTGGAGGTTCTAGCCAGGGAGGGCACTTAGGCAAAGCCAGGAAATAAAAGATAAAAGGCATCCAAAATAGAAAGGAAGAGAAAACTACCTTCTATTTGCAGATGACAGGATCCTGTACATCGAAAATCCTAAGGAATTCACTTAAAATGATTAAAACTAATAAATGAGTTCAGTAAGGTTGCAGGACATAATATCAACACACAAAAATCAATTGTATTTCTATACACTAGCAATGCACAATCCAAAATTAAATTAAGAAATAATTCCATTTAAAATAGTATAAAAATATAAAATAGAAATGAATTTAATAAAACAAGTGCCAAAGGTATACTCTGAAAACTACAAAACATAATTAAAAGAAGACCTAAATAAATGAAAAAACACCCCATGTTCATAGACTGAAAGACTTAATATTGTTAAGACGGCAATAGTCTCCAAATTGATCTACAGATTCGGTACAATCCCCATCAGAATTCCAGCTGACTTCTTTGTAGAAATTGATGAGATGATCCTAAAATTAATAAGGAATTGCAAGGGACCCAAAAGAGCCAAGACAATCTTTAAAAAGAAGAACAAAGCTAAAAGATTCATATTTCCCAATTTTGAAACTTACTACAAAGCTACAGTAATGAATATAATGTGGTACTAGCATAAGAATAGACTTTTAGGGTAATGGAATAGAAATTACAGTCCAGAAATAAATTCTCACAATTAGGGTCAATTGATTTTTTGACAAGAGTGCCAATATCATGCAAAAGAATAAGTTGAACCGCTTCCTCATACCATATATAAAAACTAACTCGCTCTAGCTGGTTTGGCTCAGTGGATAGAGCATTGGCCTTCGGACTAAAGGGTCCCAGGTTCAAATCTGGTCAAGGGCACATGCCTGGGTTGTGGGCTCGATCCCCAGTAGGGGTCATACAGGAGGCAGCCAATCAATGATTCTCTCTCATCATTGATGTTTCTATCTCTCTCTCCCCCTCCCGCTCCCTTTCTCTCTGAAATCAATAAAAATATTTAAAAAAAAACTAACTCAAAATGGATCAAAGATCTACATGTAAGAGCTAAAAATAGAAAACACTTAGAAAAAAACATAAGAGTAAATCTTTATGACCTCACATTGAGCAATGGTTTCTTAGATATAATACCAAAAGCATGAGCACCAAAAGAAAAATAGATAAATCAGATTTCATCAAAATTAAAATGTTTTGCACTTCAAAGGACACGATTAGGAAAGAGAAAGACAACAAATAAAATGTGAGAAAATATCTGCAAATCATACACTGTAAGTGACATAGCTAGAATATGTAAAGAATTCTTGTAACTGAATAATAAAAAGACAACTCAATTAATATATGGGCAAAGGATCTGAGTAGACATTTCTCCAAAGAAGATACACACAGGGCCTTGAAAATGTTTGACATGGTTTGCCAGGAAGAAAATAGAAGTCAAGACCACAATGAGATGCCACTTCACACCCACAGCGTGACTGCTGCGGAAGACAAAAATAATGGTCCCCAACGCTGCCCACCCCCTAATCCTCTGGAGTCTGTGACTGTGTTACCTTACATAGTGAAAGAAACATGGCTGATGCAATTAACTCAAGGGTCTTCAGAAGGGGAGAGGACCCTGGGTTATCCAGGTGGCCCAGTGTCATCACAAGGGTTCTTTACGTGAAAGAGAAGCAAGAGGGTCGACATCAGAAAAGGAGATGTAACCACAACACCAGAGGTCAAAGTGCCGAGACTGCTGGCTTTGAAGCCAGAGGGCGTGACGAGGGATTGGGCAGGCTCTGGAAGCTGGAAAAGGCAAGGAAACAGCTTCCCCCAGGAGCCCCAGGAGCACTGCCCACATCTCCACTTTAGCCCCATGAAACCCATTGCAGACTCTGACCTCCAGACTGTACGATAATCCATTTGTGTTAGGTCACTAAGTTTGTGGCAATTTGTTTCAGCAGCAATAGGATACCAACACTGCTATAATATAAAAGGCAGGCCCAGCTGGCGTGGCTCAGTGGTTGAGCATGGACCTATGAACCAGGTTTGATTCCCAGTCAGGGCACATGCCAGGGTTGCAGGCTTGATCCCCAGTGTGGGGCATGCAGGAGGCAGCCGATCCATGATTCTCTCTCATCATTGATGTTTCTCTCTCTCTCTCACTCTCTCTCTCTCTCCCTTCGTCTATGAAA
>NW_005353538.1:2174896-2176952 GCF_000412655.1 Myotis brandtii | reverse complement strand
TCAAGTTGGGGAGGATGTGGAGAAATCCGACCCCTCACCTGGGGCTGCTGGGAGTGTAAGACGGTGCAGGCACTTTAGAAAAGACAAAGACCCTGGTGGTTTCTCACGAGGTTGGATGTAGAGCCACCATGTGCCCCAGCGATTCTATCTCTGGTACCCACCGGGAGGAACGAAAACACGTGTCCACGTGGAAACCTGCAGACACATGTCCATAGCAGCATTGTTCACCACAGCCAAGGAGTGGAAGTCAGTCAAATGTCCATCAACGGGTAAGTGGGTAAGTCACATGTGGACTCACGCTGCGACAGAGATGCACCTCGGAAACATCGTGTTCCGTGGAAAGACAGACGCAGAGGCCGCGTGTTGTATGACTCCGTTTGTGTGAACTGTGGGAACAGGAAACCCGAGCGAGGCCCAGCCAGTGTGGGCCTAGGTCAGGGTGTGGTGGAGGGGGGTGGGGAATGACTGCTGGTGGGGCTGGGCTTTCAGGGGGATACACATGTTCTAAAGTGGACTGTGGTTGCACAACTCTGTGAATACACTAAAAGGCATTGAATTGTATACTTTACCATCGTGAGCTGAATTGTAGGGTGTGCGAATTTTACCTCAATAAGCTCTCATTAACAAAATACGATCCCTGGCGAGTGGCTCAGGTGGTTGGAGTGTGGTCCTGTACACCAAGAGGTTTCGGGTAAGATTCCCGGTCAGGGCACACACCTAGGTCATGGGTTCAATCCCCAGTAGGGTGTGTACGGGCGGCAACTGATTGATATTCCTCTCTCTCTCTTTCTCTCAAAATCAATAAAAACATATCCTCAAGTGAGTATTTAAACAATAGAACAGAACGAAAAGATTGCCTGCCCTGTCCTGCCCTGGGAGGGAGTTCATCACGGAGCGACTTCTGGACCCACTCTACCCAGCATGTCCAGGAGGAAGAGCGCCGCCCGGAGCTGTGAGTTCCGAGCACGCAGGCGCCGCCCTCCCACGGCCCCAGGCCTCCGCCACGGCCACTGAAAACCACACGAAGATCCCTGCTTGCTTCGCCAGCCTCGTCTCCACCGCCCGCCTCACAGCACACAGGGCTGCGGTCCTGCACTCCGAGACGGTGTGCACCCCACCTCCCCCTCTCCCTGCAAACCTCCTGTGTCCAACTCTCACACACCCTGTAGGAACCCCCAGCTGTGGCTGCCCCAAGGGGCCTCCCTGAGCCCCAGAGGCTGGGCTCCTTCATGCTCCCGCAGGCTCCTTAGCTCCTGGAAAACACCCTGCCTGCCGTTCCACACCCCGAAAACTGCGGGCTCGCAATGTCTGTCACCTCAGCCCTCGGGCCCTTGTTGGAAGCCGCCTCCAACGTGTCTGTGGCTTCGGTAGCCGGAGGGCGTGGTGCACAGTAGCTGCTTAGGCGTGTGGAGTAGCAGCCCACGGGGCCATCTTCCGCCAAACCCCCAGGCCCAGTGGGCACACTGCGGAGACGGAGGGAGAGCCGGGATGGCGGGGAGGGAGGGTCACAGCAGGGTCCCCACGAGGCCCAGTGGGTGCCAGCCTCTGCCCTCACCTTCCCCTCAGCAGCTGCCCTCAGTGGCCTTTTCTCCTCAGTGCCCCCAGCCCCGGGGCCAAAGGGGACTCTGCGTGTAACCAGTAGACCCTGGAGGGCTGCAGGGCTTTGGAGAGAAAGCGAGACCGACCCTGATGGACCCGAGTGGCACTGTGTGGCGTGTGCTGTGTCCCTCTTCACTTCTCCTGTCCCCGAACGTCTCCAGATGAAGCAACATGCAGGATCGCATGGACAGTGACGCATGGGGCAGGGGTCAGTTCCAGGAATTCAGTTCGGGTCGAGGGCCTCACTCCTGTCCCACACGTGGGGTCCTCCTTTTGCTTCTGTTACTAACAAGCTTTTGACCTGAGGGCAAAGGTCGTTTCTGCAGTTCCAGTCGCCTCCGTTATAAAAAGGGAGTTTATCGGGCCTCTCAGGCCCCGTTCAGCTCTTGCACAGACACGGTGACGTGAGCCACTGGGCCAGCCAGCGCTTCTCAGGCCCCGGGTGGAAGGCCAGCCC
>NW_005353538.1:2160320-2174773 GCF_000412655.1 Myotis brandtii | reverse complement strand
GGTCACGTCCCGAGCCCGCAGGTGGCGGCCCGGCCTCTCCAATCGCTCGCCTGGAAGCACATGGCGGCAGCCGGCTTCCTCGGGAGCCTCGCGTGAGATCCGGGAGCAGCCAGGAGCTGTTATTATTATCATTATTATTGCGTGTGGCTTGTGCATGACTCACCGGGAAGAGGGTACACTTTCCCCTTCCTGATCCTGCAAACACGGGTCTGAGGATAACACAAAATTAACACACGCACCCACACTAATTGTCCCCGAGCCTCCGAGAGGCACATTTAAATAAAATGAAGCAATTATTTAGTCCGCAATTAAAGATTTCAGTGGTTTATTTTTAAGCAGGAATATCATCCTGGGCTAACTGGCACGAGAGGAAGGCGGAAGGGGCCTGTGGCCCAGGTGGAGGCAGAAGGGGCCTGTGGCCCAAGTGGAGGCAGAAGGGGCCTGTGGCCCAGGTGGAGGCAGGAAGGGGCCTGTGGCCCAGGTGGAGGCAGAAGAGGCCTGTGGCCCAGGTGGAGGCAGAAGGGGCCTGTGGCCCAGGTGGAGGCAGGAAGGGGCCTGTGGCCCAGGTAGAGGCAGAAGAGGCCTGTGGCCCAGGTGGAGGCAGGAAGGAGGAGCAGGAGACCCAGGCAGCAGGCCTGGGCAGTGGGTGGGCACCGACTTGCAAGAGGCCATGTTAGGCCAGGCTCCTGGGAACGTCAGGCTGGTGGGTGAGGGGTGAGGTGGTTCCCGGCCCAGCAGAGCCCGGGTAGCACAGTTACCGCCTCTGCTCTGCTCGCCCTATGGGCGCTGTGAGTGCCCAGCACCGGGGGGGGCGGGGGGGGGCGGTGTCTCCACACATTGCACGAGGGTCAGGACGCAGAGTCTGTCCTGCCGTCCTCATGGGATACCGGCCGGGCGGGCACGGTGGTGCAGGCTGCGCAACAGGCTGCCTCTCTTCTCTGCTCCCTCGGGCCCCGTCCTCCGGCGCAGGTGGGCAGGCTGTTGGCTGACTAATAGGGTGACTGCTGCCCAAACCCCAGCCATGCTCCCTCAGAGGGAGAACAGCACAGGGTCCCCGGAGGAGCCGGAAGGAAGCACATAGCAGGGTAGGGTGGGGAGGGGGGTCAGGGAGAACCCTTCTAGGCCTCTGGTTTCTGGAGCCAACACTTACAACATGATATGAGTCTTGTTGTTTGTGGGGCGGCCTGGAAAAATCACCCCCTTGATCACCCCCTTCTCCCACGTCCCGAAGCCACTGCCCATCCGCTGTCGCCTGCGTCCCCGAAGGGGCGGGTCTTTCCCTACAAGCAGCGCCTCTTAAGGAATGGGGAGCCCAGTGGTGGGGCAGGTGGGGAGAAAGGCCAGACAGAGCCACCGGGTCTCTGGAACTCAGAGGGGACCCAGGGAGCCCCCGCTTGCCTCTCCGCATCACCCTAGACCAGGGGTGGGCAAACTTTTTGACTCGAGGGCCACAATGGGTTCTTAAACTGGACCGGAGGGCCGGAACAAAAGCATGGATGGAGTGTTTGTGTGAACTAATATAAATTCAAAGTAAACATCATTACATAAAAGGGTACGGTCTTTTTTTTTTTAGTTTTATTCATTTCAAACGGGTCTAGCAGCCGCGGGCCGTAGTTTGCCCACGGCTGCTAGACCCTCACCTCCTGAACTCTCCTCCCAGGCTGGCCCAGGCCTGGCCACGCCAGGCTCTCAGGGGACTTGGGCCCTTGGCTTCCCCCAACTCTGCCGGGCCAGCCCCTACTCCGCATCACGGCAGCCCCCCTCCCACCCAGAAGTCTTCTGTAAGCCCCCTCCCTCCCTGCCCCAGGGCCTCGTCCCCCCCACACTGTGTCCGGGCGCCTGCTCCCTGTCCTCTAAGCCAGCTCCAGGGGGCAGGCCCAGCTGCTCTGCTCTGAGAACATTTGTTGAGTGAATGATTCGGGGGAAGGGGCGCCTTAGGATGTGAGGCTGAGCTGAACGTTGGAGGGTAAGGGCGCAGACACAGGTGCTCAGCAAACGCTGGCACGGGAACTCCAGAGGCACAAGTCCCGCTGGGTGGCTGGTTCCCTTTCCCTGGGAAAGCCCTGGGCCCGGGGGCTACTGGATGGGACCCAGGTCATGCTGGGGGGCACTCGCTGCCTCCCTCTCTCCACGCCGTGGGCGTGGCCTCGCTGCACACCTGGGGAGTCGGAGGCTGGGGAGAGGGAGGGTCAGGGGTCAGGAGGAGGAAGGAGACGGGAGGACGGAGGACGCTGCCCAGATGCACAGCACCGCATCCCAGGTGGCAGGACGCAGGCAGAGCCACGGTGGGAGTTCACGAAGGACCTCCACATTCCTCGGCGCTTTCCAAACCACACAGGGCACGGTGACCACCCACTGTGCTCAGGGGAAACGAGCTCGGAGAGGATGCGGCAGGCGGGTTAAAAGGCAGGTTCAGGATGCTGCCCTGGAGAGAGCTGAGGCTGTGTGTGCACACATGCCGTGTGTGCATGTGCGTGTGTGTGCATGTGCGTGTGTGTGTGTTCATGAGAGAACAGTCACCCCTTTATTTGCATTCATTTTCCATAATTAAAGAAAACATACGCCAATACCTTTAATGTTGGAAACCAGTACCATGGCCTGTGCGCTGGACAGGGGATGCCTCCCACAAAGGGCGGAGCTGTTGAGAATCACTATCAAACCAACACAGCCTCCAGGCACCAGGATCCAAGGAGATTTTCTTTTTTTGCTAAATTAAAAATTATTTTGTTGATGCTGATGATGACGCGAAAAAGCCCATAATACCTGCAAACAAGCACCCCTTTCAAAAGCACATGGAAAGCTCAAGCAAGAAGCAGGCTGGGCCCACATAGAGAGGGACAAGGCGAGTCTTTCCTTCCCAGAAGGGCAGCCTGTGCGAGCCCGCCAGGCCCTGCCATCTGTGCCCGCACCCCTTTCTCACCTGCCAGCGCCCCAAGGAGGCACTCTTCTTGCGAGAATCCTCCCAGTTTTCCAAAAACGTGAAACCTATTCTGCACTGTAGGCCATTCCCTCCCGACAAAGCATCGTGTGGGTCTAGCGGTAATTAGCTGCTGCTTCTCAAGTCTCCCTTAGATGCCGACGTCAGCATCAGTCACACGACGTCAGTGTCAGCCACGCTTCACGTTCACTGCGGGGTGTGCCTACGTCCACGCTCCAGCGCCCACTCAGTCCTGACACTGCGCGGAGCCCTACATACCAGCGCCACACATGCATCGTATCCATATTGCAGATTCACAGACAGGTGAGCATGGAAAATGTTCACTAAGAATTCATAAAACTGCCCTAGCCTGTGTGGCTCAGTGGATAGAGCATCGGCCTGGGTACCAAAGGGTCCCGGGTTCGATTCCTGTCAAGGGCATGTACCTTGGTTGCAGGCTTCTCAGGCCCTGGCCCTGGTTGGAGGCAACCAATCGATGTGTCTCTCTCACATCGATGTTTCTCTCTGTCTTTCTCTCTTCCACTCTCCCTAAAATCAATGCAAAAATATCCTGTGAGGATTAACAATAACAACAACAAAGAATTCATAAAACCACGGCCTTCCACCTCTCCACTGGGCGTCCAGAGCCAACGCCTCGGGCTGCTGGGCATCGCCTCCTGGCTCTGCAAAGGTTCCCACGGTGCCCGGGCAATGTCGCATGGGCCTCTATAGACTGACCTGCTGACCTGCCAGCGGCCCCACCGCTGTGCTCGGGGGAGCCACAGCGAGGTCTGCGCCCATGCCGACGGGTCTCCATGTTGGGAGGCTGACACTGATGGCCACCAGGTGTGGTTCCACCAGGTGTGGAACCAGCCAGAAGTGGTTCCGCAGCAGCCTGTCTCCCACCTCTTGGTCCTCTTTAGGGTAAGAGATGAAGAGATGAGCGGTTTCATGCCAAAAGGAAGACCGTAGGAGGGGACGCAGACGCAGCCCCGAGAAGAAAGGACTGGCTAAAACCAAAGCTGCACTGGACCCGTCGCTCATCACACCTGGACACCCTGTCGAATCCGATCCTCTGAAAAAGGCCTCAGGCACTCGTAGCAGGCTCCCCGCTCCTCGCTGATCACGGAAACCAGGCCCAGAGGGCTGAGATGACGCCTACACTGATGCCACCACAAGAGGCCGAGCGGGCCCTGGCCCTGGCCTCCTGTCCGCAGTACAGAGGTTACCGCGAAAGACCGGCCAGACCATGTCCTCAAAGGTGCTCCGGGCGAGCGGCACCAGCACTGCCTGAGCTATTGCTAGAAATGCAGGTGCTTGGGCCCCACCACAGACCAATGGGGTCAGAAACTCTGGCGGTAGGATCCAGAGATCGAAGTTGTTGTTTTTAAAAAATATATTTTTATTGATTTCAGAGAGGAAGGGAGAGGGAGAGGGAGATAGAAACATTAGTAATGAGAGAGAATCATTGATTGACTGCCTCTTGCACACCTCCCATTGGGGATCGACCCTGCGCCCGGCATGTGCCCTGACCAGGAATCAAACCACGACCTCCCGAGTCATAGGTCGATGCTCAACCACTGAGCCACGCCGGCTGGACCAGAATCAGAGTTTGCACGAGCCCTCCAGCTGGCTTGGATGTACACGCAGGTTCGAGCACACTGACCTGGGACACAGAGATAGGGAAGGAGATAAAACGGAAAAGGACTTGAACCCCACAAAGGGGACATGTTGACAGAGGGTGCCTGGGGGATGTGCTGGCTGCTGGCCTCCTGGGCATAACCGTGAGCCCTCTTACCAAAGCCAGCCTCAGTTCCTGAGGAGGAGGCTGGGGGTGGGATGGAGAGAACACACTGGAGGAGGAGGCTGTGGGAGGGGGGAGAGAACACACTGGAGGAGGAGGCTGGGGGAGGGGAGAGAACACACGGGAGGAGGAGGCTGGGGGAGGGGAGAGAACACACGGGAGGAGGAGGCTGGGGGAGGGGAGAGAACACACGGGAGGAGGAGGCTGGGGGAGGGGAGAGAACACACGGGAGGAGGAGGCTGGGGGAGGGGAGAGAACACACGGGAGGAGGAGGCTGGGGGAGGGGAGAGAACACACGGGAGGAGGAGGCTGGGGGAGGGGAGAGAACACACGGGAGGAGGAGGCTGGGGGAGGGGAGAGAACACACGGGAGGAGGAGGCTGGGGGAGGGGAGAGAACACACGGGAGGAGGAGGCTGGGGGAGGGGAGAGAACACACGGGAGGAGGAGGCTGGGGGAGGGGAGAGAACACACGGGAGGAGGAGGCTGGGGGAGGGGAGAGAACACACGGGAGGAGGAGGCTGGGGGAGGGGAGAGAACACACGGGAGGAGGAGGCTGGGGGAGGGGAGAGAACACACGGGAGGAGGAGGCTGGGGGAGGGGAGAGAACACACGGGAGGAGGAGGCTGGGGGAGGGGAGAGAACACACGGGAGGAGGAGGCTGGGGGAGGGGAGAGAACACACGGGAGGAGGAGGCTGGGGGAGGGGAGAGAACACACGGGAGGAGGAGGCTGGGGGAGGGGAGAGAACACACGGGAGGAGGAGGCTGGGGGAGGGGAGAGAACACACGGGAGGAGGAGGCTGGGGGAGGGGAGAGAACACACGGGAGGAGGAGGCTGGGGGAGGGGAGAGAACACACGGGAGGAGGAGGCTGGGGGAGGGGAGAGAACACACGGGAGGAGGAGGCTGGGGGAGGGGAGAGAACACACGGGAGGAGGAGGCTGGGGGAGGGGAGAGAACACACGGGAGGAGGAGGCTGGGGGAGGGGAGAGAACACACGGGAGGAGGAGGCTGGGGGAGGGGAGAGAACACACGGGAGGAGGAGGCTGGGGGAGGGGAGAGAACACACGGGAGGAGGAGGCTGGGGGAGGGGAGAGAACACACGGGAGGAGGAGGCTGGGGGAGGGGAGAGAACACACGGGAGGAGGAGGCTGGGGGAGGGGAGAGAACACACGGGAGGAGGAGGCTGGGGGAGGGGAGAGAACACACGGGAGGAGGAGGCTGGGGGAGGGGAGAGAACACACGGGAGGAGGAGGCTGGGGGAGGGGAGAGAACACACGGGAGGAGGAGGCTGGGGGAGGGGAGAGAACACACGGGAGGAGGAGGCTGGGGGAGGGGAGAGAACACACGGGAGGAGGAGGCTGGGGGAGGGGAGAGAACACACGGGAGGAGGAGGCTGGGGGAGGGGAGAGAACACACGGGAGGAGGAGGCTGGGGGAGGGGAGAGAACACACGGGAGGAGGAGGCTGGGGGAGGGGAGAGAACACACGGGAGGAGGAGGCTGGGGGAGGGGAGAGAACACACGGGAGGAGGAGGCTGGGGGAGGGGAGAGAACACACGGGAGGAGGAGGCTGGGGGAGGGGAGAGAACACACGGGAGGAGGAGGCTGGGGGAGGGGAGAGAACACACGGGAGGAGGAGGCTGGGGGAGGGGAGAGAACACACGGGAGGAGGAGGCTGGGGGAGGGGAGAGAACACACGGGAGGAGGAGGCTGGGGGAGGGGAGAGAACACACGGGAGGAGGAGGCTGGGGGAGGGGAGAGAACACACGGGAGGAGGAGGCTGGGGGAGGGGAGAGAACACACGGGAGGAGGAGGCTGGGGGAGGGGAGAGAACACACGGGAGGAGGAGGCTGGGGGAGGAGAGAACACACTGGAGGAGGCTGTTGGCGCAGGGGAGAGGGGTGCATGCTGGTCCCAAGGACAGCTGTCTGGAATGGGGTCCTGGCGCACCAACGGACTCGGGTCAGGAAAGTGGGAAACACCAGGGAGCTGGGTGTGCGATGCTGTGACCTCAGGTGCCCTCTCTGTGCCTCAGGAGTGTCCCTTCTGAACGCACAGATAGGGAAATGCCCACTGCACTCTCTCCACCTGCCCCCACCCGCCACCAGGCACACAGCAACAGTCTCCTTCCAGCCCAGCCCTGCGCACGGCGCAGGGACAGGAAAAGAAGAGGCGGCTCTGTCCCAGGCACTGAGTCTGCAGGAGAGAAAGTAAAAGCGCAAGGGCTCCAAGGCTGTGGCCAGGTGAGGGGCAGGCCCGGGAAAGGGGTGAGAAAGCTGGAGGCGGGTGGCCTGGGAGATAGCCAGCACAGAGTGGAGGCTGGAGCAGGAGTGGCACCCGCGCTGTGACCCACTGCACCCCGAGCCTCCCCAGCGCCCCGCAGTCCCGGACCTCTCTCTGTCCTCCCAAGCTCCCCAGGGAGCCAGCTGCTCCTGGTCCCATGCGCCCACCAGGTCCCTGAGAGGCAGGGGCTGAGTAAGCCCCCACCTCTGGGCCAGCTGGTCTCCCGCTCACTGGCACAGCCGTCTGCTTGGCCCCTGGCCAGGTTCCCTGGGCAGCAGGACCTCCCTGAAGCCTAGACCCTCCTAAGCATTCTCTCCCTCCCTCTGCCATCCCCTTTCTCATTTAATTTACAGCTCGTTGGGAGAAAAACACCCTGTGTGTCTCCTCAACAATTAATCCTTAGTGACTAAAGTCCATAAACACCCAGCAGCCTGTTTATGGCCTACAGGCACTACATTCCCAGACCCTCAGGTATTATTACACTCCCAGACCCTCAGGTATTATGACACTCCCAGACCCTCAGGTATTATTACACTCCCAGACCCACAGGTATTATTACACTCCCAGACCCTCAGGTATTATTACACTCCCAAACCCTCAGGTATTATTACACTCCCAGACCCTCAGGTATTATTACACTCCCAGACCCTCAGGTATTATTACACTCCCAGACCCTCAGGTATTATTACACTCCCAGACCCTCAGGTATTATTACACTCCCAGACCCTCAGGTATTATTACACTCCCAGACCCTCAGGTATTATTACACTCCCAGACCCTCAGGTATTATTACACTCCCAGACCCTCAGGTATTATTACACTCCCAGACCCTCAGGTATTATTACACTCCCAGACCCTCAGGTATTATTACACTCCCAGACCCTCAGGTATTATTACACTCCCAGACCCTCAGGTATTATTACACTCCCAGACCCTCAGGTATTATTACACTCCCAGACCCTCAGGTATTATTACACTCCCAGACCCTCAGGTATTATTACACTCCCAGACCCTCAGGTATTATTACACTCCCAGACCCTCAGGTATTATTACACTCCCAGACCCTCAGGTATTATTACACTCCCAGACCCTCAGGTATTATTACACTCCCAGACCCTCAGGTATTATTACACTCCCAGACCCTCAGGTATTATTACACTCCCAGACCCTCAGGTATTATTACACTCCCAGACCCTCAGGTATTATTACACTCCCAGACCCTCAGGTATTATTACACTCCCAGACCCTCAGGTATTATTACACTCCCAGACCCTCAGGTATTATTACACTCCCAGACCCTCAGGTATTATTACACTCCCAGACCCTCAGGTATTATTACACTCCCAGACCCTCAGGTATTATTACACTCCCAGACCCTCAGGTATTATTACACTCCCAGACCCTCAGGTATTATTACACTCCCAGACCCTCAGGTATTATTACACTCCCAGACCCTCAGGTATTATTACACTCCCAGACCCTCAGGTATTATTACACTCCCAGACCCTCAGGTATTATTACACTCCCAGACCCTCAGGTATTATTACACTCCCAGACCCTCAGGTATTATTACACTCCCAGACCCTCAGGTATTATTACACTCCCAGACCCTCAGGTATTATTACACTCCCAGACCCTCAGGTATTATTACACTCCCAGACCCTCAGGTATTATTACACTCCCAGACCCTCAGGTATTATTACACTCCCAGACCCTCAGGTATTATTACACTCCCAGACCCTCAGGTATTATTACACTCCCAGACCCTCAGGTATTATTACACTCCCAGACCCTCAGGTATTATTACACTCCCAGACCCTCAGGTATTATTACACTCCCAGACCCTCAGGTATTATTACACTCCCAGACCCTCAGGTATTATTACACTCCCAGACCCTCAGGTATTATTACACTCCCAGACCCTCAGGTATTATTACACTCCCAGACCCTCAGGTATTATTACACTCCCAGACCCTCAGGTATTATTACACTCCCAGACCCTCAGGTATTATTACACTCCCAGACCCTCAGGTATTATTACACTCCCAGACCCTCAGGTATTATTACACTCCCAGACCCTCAGGTATTATTACACTCCCAGACCCTCAGGTATTATTACACTCCCAGACCCTCAGGTATTATTACACTCCCAGACCCTCAGGTATTATTACACTCCCAGACCCTCAGGTATTATTACACTCCCAGACCCTCAGGTATTATTACACTCCCAGACCCTCAGGTATTATTACACTCCCAGACCCTCAGGTATTATTACACTCCCAGACCCTCAGGTATTATTACACTCCCAGACCCTCAGGTATTATTACACTCCCAGACTCACTGAACACGGATCAGCTCACTGAACACGGATCACCTCAGTGAACACGGATCACCTCACTGAACACAGATCACCTCACTGAACATAGATAAGCTCACTGAACACGGATCAGCTCACTGAACACGGATCACCTCAGTGAACACGGATCACCTCACTGAACACAGATCACCTCACTGAACATAGATAAGCTCACTGAACACGGATCAGCTCACTGAACACGGATCACCTCAGTGAACACGGATCACCTCACTGAACACAGATCACCTCACTGAACATAGATAAGCTCACTGAACACGGATCAGCTCACTGAACACGGATCACCTCAGTGAACACGGATCACCTCACTGAACACAGATCACCTCACTGAACATAGATAAGCTCACTGAACACGGATCAGCTCACTGAACACGGATCACCTCAGTGAACACGGATCACCTCACTGAACACAGATCACCTCACTGAACATAGATAAGCTCACTGAACACGGATCAGCTCACTGAACACGGATCACCTCAGTGAACACGGATCACCTCACTGAACACAGATCACCTCACTGAACATAGATAAGCTCACTGAACACGGATCAGCTCACTGAACACGGATCACCTCAGTGAACACGGATCACCTCACTGAACACAGATCACCTCACTGAACATAGATAAGCTCACTGAACACGGATCAGCTCACTGAACACGGATCACCTCAGTGAACACGGATCACCTCACTGAACACAGATCACCTCACTGAACATAGATAAGCTCACTGAACACGGATCAGCTCACTGAACACGGATCACCTCAGTGAACACGGATCACCTCACTGAACACAGATCACCTCACTGAACATAGATAAGCTCACTGAACCCGGATCAGCTCACTGAACACGGATCACCTCAGTGAACACGGATCACCTCACTGAACACAGATCACCTCACTGAACATAGATAAGCTCACTGAACCCGGATCAGCTCACTGAACACGGATCACCTCAGTGAACACGGATCACCTCACTGAACACAGATCACCTCACTGAACATAGATAAGCTCACTGAACACGGATCAGCTCACTGAACACGGATCACCTCAGTGAACCCTCACTGCCTCACTGAACACAGATCACCTCACTGAACATAGATAAGCTCACTGAACACGGATCAGCTCACTGAACACTCAGTGAACACGGACCACCTCACTGAACACAGATCACCTCACTGAACATAGATAAGCTCACTGAACACGGATCAGC
This sequence comes from Myotis brandtii, assembly GCF_000412655.1. Lineage (NCBI taxonomy): Eukaryota > Metazoa > Chordata > Mammalia > Chiroptera > Vespertilionidae > Myotis > Myotis brandtii. The sequence continues at coordinate 2,164,187 of NW_005353538.1, read as the reverse complement.
TCACTGAACACGGATCACCTTGAACACGGAACGGATCACCTCACTGAACACGGATCAGCTCACTGAACTTGGATCAGCTCACTGAAATCTCAAATAACCCTGCAAGGGAAGTGCTGGTATTATCCTGATTTTATGCATGAAGCTCAGAGAGTGTAAGTAACTTCCCTAAGGTCACAGAGCGACTGAGCCAGGATCCACACCCGGACAACCTGGCTCCTGAGCCCAAGTTCTTGCCAACCCAGCGTACGGCGCAGAGTAGAGCCCTCCAACCCTAACGCGCTGAAGCCACGCACCTTGTTGAATGCAGACTCTGCCCCCATAGGTGGGCAGAGCAGAGTCGGCGCGTCCGCTGAGCCCTGGGGATGCCAGATGAGGCCTGGAGGATGCACACTAGCACCTTCCCTTTCATTTCTCCAGAAAGTCAGACTTTACCAAGAGACCTGGATTCCTGGGATTTCTGAGCTGGACAGGACCTTCCATCCAGCTGTCCTCCTTGGCAGCCTGCCAGGCCTGTGGCTGGCGGGTGTCTTGTCTGTTCTCCAACTATCCCCACCACTGGCCACCCTGGTGACCAGAGCCCCAGGGGGCAAAGTCCACGATGTCCCACCCAGGCCTGAGCCCGGGGCAGGGAAAGACTCAAACCCCAGGCCCGAGGAGACGAGAGGAGGGCTGGGAAGGCGCCCAGAGACCCACGTCCTCCATGTGAGACGCTGCCCTGCCCTTCTCCCCTCAGACAGGCTAGTTCTGAAGTTGCTGACTTCTGCTTTGTTCTGCTCTACTTGCGAAGCATGGAGCATCCGAGCTAAATGCCTGGCCTCAAATCCCAGTGTATTATGTTCTAGTGTGTGCTTACTTCTCAGTGCCTCAGTGTCTGCATCCGTAAAATGGGGAGAACAGTAGCACCTTCCTCCTAGGTAATTCTGAGCATCACCTGAATTAATGTACGGAAAGTGCTTAGGACAGCGCCTGGCCCGCAGGAAGGCCTCTGGAAGTGAATTTTTATTATTCTAATCCAGGATTTGGCAAATGTGTTAGGAGGCATCTTTCTGAAACTCACACTGCCCACCCACGTCTGCCGCAGAGTAAGCCACCGGTTGTAGATGATACAGACGAAGCTTCTTAGAGGCCGTCGGAGGGACTTCCCTCACCGAGGGTTTGCCTCCCACACGCCCCGTGCAGTGCGGTGCTGTGCCAGTGACAGGCTGTGTGCCCTTGGGCACATTACCTGACCTGTCTGAGCTCCCCACTTCCTGGGCAGTGTGGGGACAATTATACCTAAATTGCAGGTTACACGGGAAAGTGGGCACAGAGTAGGAATGCCTGGCACGCAGTAGGCCCTCCTCCGTAGCTGTAACTAATGTTATCATGACCAGCTGGCCCTGCCTTACACGTGCTCAGTCACGGCGAGCTCCCCACCTCCTGAGGGATCCACGCCACGGCCTGACCTGGTGGTCATTGTTGGAAAAGCCACATCCAGTTTGCGCTGCCTCTGTCCTCCCCACAGTTTCTGCCCCCGGCCTGGCCCTGCCCCGGAACCTGCCATGCAGGGGAGGTGGCCCCCGCCCTCTGAGAGCACCTCGGACATCAGAAGGAAGGCAGGACCGTGTCCCAGCGGGTTTTCCGTAAGATCTGACTCTCCCTGGTCACCAGCCAGGACGCGCTCCAGGAGGGGCTCAGCACGAAGCCGGCTCCCGCTGGCAGAGGGCAGGGCCTGGCCTCTCCCCCTCTCCCCCTTTTCCCTTCTCCCCCTCTCCCATTCGGCCTCTTTGGAGCGGAGGAGAGAGGTGGGACTCCAGGCTGCTCCTGGTGCTTAGAGCCCCACCCACTGCATGTGCAGGAAGCTGGGGCTTCAGGCCTCTCACCCCCATGTGGTGAGACCCAGCTATCCAGGGAGGCCACAAAGGGTTTGCAACATCTCCCCCTCCCTTGCTCATCCCCCCAAGACAGGCTCACTCCTGGGGTGACAGGGGAGAGGCAGGGGGGTTACAGGCTCACTCCTGGGGTGACAGGGGAGAGGCAGGGGGGTACAGGCTCACTCCTGGGGTGACAGGGGAGAGGCAGGGGGGGTTACAGGCTCACTCCTGGGGTGACAGGGGAGAGGTGGGGTGTTACAGGCTCACTCCTGGGGCACCCCTCAGCTGGCTGAGCAGAGCTGGCCGGATGAGGTCCAGTCTGCTCTGGGTTCCTGGTGGGGCCTGCTGGCTCTGAGGGATGGCTCGTCAGCCTTCCTCAGCCTCCCCTATGCAGGGGAGCACCCCCTCCAGAGATGACCACAGCACAGGGGTGCAGAAAAGGAAGGGACTAGGCCCCAAATCAGCGTCCTCCTGCAGCCCTGCACCCGGGTTCCTGGCCTCCTCAGGTGGACGGGGCCTGGAAACGGCTGGAGAGCTGTTGCTGCGAAGCTGCACCTTCCAGGTGCAATCATCGCACCCCAAAAACCAGCAGTCCGCCAACTCCCGACCCACGGGGTGGCGTGCACCGGGACTGCTGTCCTCGGAGAAGCAGCTTTGTCTCCTCGTGGGGTGCAGCGGGGGCTGGGGACCCACCCACCTCTCTAGCGCTCTGTATCCTGTAGCCTGGCCCAGGTAACTCACTGGACAAAGACCCCCTGAGCACTCTGCTGAGAGGGCAGGGGGACCAGCCCGGGGAGACCCGCAGACCAGAGCCTGCGGGACCAGCCCACCTGCTGGGGAGGAGGCCGCGGGCAGTCTGGACCCTTCCTGACCCGATGCTGAGGCGCGGACACGAGGGCCACACCTGCTGGTGGTTCCTCACGGCTGGACCTCAGCACCAGGCTGAGCTGGATCTCGGGGCAGTGAGTCTGCTGGGCGGTCTGCCCGGGCGTAGTTCGTGCCCACGGCGGAGGGCGGGCGCGCTCCCTCCACAGGACGGGAGAGGCCAACTCCCCAGGCTGATGCGGTAGCGGAGCAGACGACCCATGCCTGTGCCAACCTGAGCCCTGCTGGTCCTCAACATAGCAGACCCCCAGGCAAGCAGGGACCCCAAGTGGGGGACAGGGACGCCTACTGACACGCCTGCCTGGCCTGTTTGACATTTGATTGACAAGGACCGATGAGTGACAGCTAAGAACTTGGAGGCCCTGTGCTTACTTGGGCTTTGCCTGCAAAGAGGCAGGAGGCCTGGCCTGGGCTTCTCATCTGGGAAATGTTGGTTCAGGGGCATCTGGGGTAGAAGAGAGAGAGCAATGGAGGCCTATCTGTCAGCAGGAAGTGGGGCATCACTGAGGGGACCCCAGACTCAGGGACCCCTCTCACTCGCAGAGCCTTGGTCTCCTACCCATGCCCTGCCCTCCTGTGAATACCCTGGCATCGCCCTTCCCCTGCACCCGGGGTGGGAAGGAAGGGCTGGGCCGGGCAGGTGAAGGCACTGTGTCCTCTGGGCCCAGGCCGGAGGGGAAGGCAGCAGAAAGGGCAGCGTGCTCGGGCCCTACCAGGGACAAGGGATGAGGAAGGTGACGACAGTGGGGAACTCCCAGTGGCTGGAGACCAAGACCTGGTGAGAAACTGCCAGATACTAAATAGCAGAACCTGCAGGCACATGCGCTGGGCAGAGGAGGGTAGAGAGCGCCCAAGCAACACTGACAAAGGGCTCCTGGTGTGCCTACTCTTTGCCAAGCACACGGCCATTGCACGCACGCCTGTCCCCCCTGGGGTGCACGAGGCAGGGAAAGGAACAGAGGGTAGGTAGGCCTCGGTGCTGGTTCTGATCCCAGGTGACATCACTGGTAGGAAAACCCTGGCCTGGGGTCAGAAGACGGGGTCGGGGCAGACGGCGCCCTGGGCAGCGAGCAGGACCGCGGTGTCCATGAACACGTCCGGTTAGTCACCAGGTGGGACAGAGACCGCA
>NW_005353538.1:2155509-2160185 GCF_000412655.1 Myotis brandtii | reverse complement strand
GGCGGCTCTTGTGGGCAGGACGGCAGGAGAGGGAGCCCTGCCAGCCTGCCCAGCTGGGACTGCCTCCCCTCCCGCATGGAGCCTGAGCCCGCAGTGCCCTCCTACCGCAGCCCGCCCGCCCTGCCAAGGCCTCACGCTGTCGGGGCCTCCGAGGTTTCTGTTTGGGAGAGGCCGGAGGCGGAGGGCATGGCTGGGGCGCCATGCACACATGTGTACGTGTTTGTGTGTGTTTTTGCGTGCAGGCGTGACTGTGCATTACCCAGGCTGGTAATGAGTCCTGGTTGCAAGGGGTTTGATGAAATAATTATATTCTGGAAAAGCTGCGGGAAGCTGCGCTCCGCTTCTTAAAGGGCAGGATCCCCAACGTTTGTGCTGCAGTATTTGCAGCCGCACCTTCTGCTGCATCTGCTCCCTTAAAAAAATCTCCCACTCCAATCTGATCTGAATATATAAATCTGAATTATCACAGCCACGGCGACACGCTCACACCTTTTTTTCGTTTTTTTAATCTGTTGCCATGGTGATTAGATAAAATTCACGTGGCGTCTCCAGGGAAGGATGGAATTATTTCAGACAGTTTCTAACCCCTCTCGGGCTCCTTCTCTCCGCCGCACGCCTGGGTGCTCTGGGCCGGGCAGGGAGCTGCACGAGGGAGAAGCAGCTCTGCGAGCCCCTCTTCCAGAGGCGCCCTGAGCCACAGAGCCAGCAACACAACACATCCTCAACGCGCAGCGTCCTCAGCAACCCCCGGGGAGATACACGGAAGCTCCCGGGGCAAATGACAGTGCCCTTGTTCAAGGTCAAGGACACCGGAGTTACAGAAATTGGCCCAGGGCCATAGCACTGACCTTGCCAAGTGGAACTGAGGGGGGAAGGACAGACTCCACTCCCAGGTCTGCATCTGGGTCCCCTTTCCATCAGAGCTTCCCCGACAGCTCCTCCCAGGGGCTGACTGTCCTGGATGAGATTCACTGACAGGTGCTTCATAAAGGTGCCACTGCCTCATGGTGTTGAACTCTGCCAGCTGGCAGCCACTGGGTGTGTCATTTCCGTGGCCCGGAGCACCTCACAGAGGCAGCACCCCTCCCCACGAGCCTTCTCTGTTCTGTCCAAAGCCCGGTCCAGGCGGGGAGAGGGACTCTGGTTCTGACTCCAGGAGGCCTTTCGCCAAAGCCTCTGGGGACTGAAGGCACGCCGATGGAGGCTGAGCAGGCAGGGGATGCTGTGTCAGCCCAGACCTCCAGGTGGGACACTCATCTGTGTCTGTTTGCCCCAGTCGCTCTTGCCAGGGCCTCGCTAGTAGTCCCACGGACAGAGCGGGAGGGGGAAGGCACGGACGAGTTGAAGGGCATCTCATGGCAGCGGCCTACACCAGGGTGAGTTAGCAGAGGGCTTTGGAGGACAGCAAAGGATGCAGGATCTCCAAGGGACTTCGTCCAGACCCCTCCCGGCCAGTGCACATTGATGGCCTGGGCCACGAGCAGGCCACTGGGACAAAGAGGACTTCTTTGTGTATTAGCCAGAGGATGTCTCCTTGTGCGTGTTGGTGGGGCCCCAGGCATACTCGGCAGGGAGGCCCAGGGAAGTGCCAGGGCCGGGAGCCAGGCCGTGTGGCTGCTAGAGCCTCAGCCTGACCCTGCTGTGTGCCGTCCCTGGGCCTCAGTCTCCCACGCTGAGGGTGAGGGAGAAGCCTCTTTCTGTGACTATTGGGGAACACAGCAAATCTTCATTTCGGGGTGATGTTAGCATGGAAGCCCCGTGTAGCAGTAAGGACACCAGGAAGGCTGAGCCGCCAACCTGCCCCTGGCCCCACACGCACAGAGCCTGGCACACGGGCACGCGATGCTGGGAGCCAGTGGGAACGAGCCTCTAAGCTCTTCTGTTGGCTCATGGCTGACCTAGGGGAGCCGTGACCCAGGATGGGGGCAAGAGGGATGGGAGCACGGGGAGTGACTGCAGGCCTGGGAGTCCAGCAGACTGGCCATGAACCCTGCAGAAGCCACTCGCTAGCCCTTCACTGGGCAGTGTGAGCCCCGAAAGCCTTGGTTCCCTCAAATGTAATGGGAACACCTTTAAAACCTACCACACAGTGGTGTTGTTGGGTTTAAATGGTGTGAAATCTGTAAAGCACTTAGCATAGTGCTTGGCACAGAGCAAAGGCTTAATCAATGGTGGCTAAGATGATGAGGAGAGAAGTGCCAGAGGCTAAAGCAAACAACAGTTAGCATATTAATGCTAAAAGACCCCTTGGAAGGCCAATGGACTTTGATATTCAGGAGGGCTGAAAATCAGCATAATACTGCCCTGCTTTGGGCTCAATGGCTCCAGGCAATTTCCTAACCTGATAATCCTTATGCTGTTTACCAAACTTTACCTTTGATATGCCTGTATGCATTGCTAAAGGGCAAATGTGTATTCAAGTAAATAAAAAGCAGACTGGCCAGAAGTCAGGGTGCCTCTTCAAGACAGAGGTTTCCACCTGGCCCCCCATGCCTTCTAAATTCATATTTCTCGTATAGCATTTTCATTTGTGCGTCAGCCCCTCCTTCAGATCCTGAATCCCCACCGCGAAGGTTGCAGCCTCTGGCGCTCAAATAGGAACCTGGAGGAGAAGATTCGCCTGAGTGAAAAATGAAGTGAAAAAGGAAAAGTGGAAATTCACTGGAAAGGTGGGACGTTCACGTGCACAAAGCCATGCCAGCTTCAGGGCCATGACCGTAAGTGGATGGGAAAATTTTTGGGAATCAGCCAGGTTATAATGGGGAAGAATTCGAGTAAAAGGCAAAAACATCATTGTAAAATTTTAGCTTGCATGCGAAGGATAAAGGAATTAAGGTGTCAAAAGGTCCTCTCTTAAAGAAGGCTCAAGGAAAACGAGTGCCCTTGTCATCTTTAACTATGTGGGCTCTTGCTCGAACTGCATTATGCCCACTTTGTATTGGGGATCAAAAGTCTGTAAGACCTAAGGCCCCGGATCCTCTGCCTCTAGTGTGGGAAGGCTCATCAACTAGAGAAAACGGGCTTACAGTCCTTTCACAAAAGGACTCTAATGCTTTGTATGAAAATTACCATATGATGCCTTGGGACTGGCAGCTTTTAGCTAAAACAACTTGAGATGCCAGTCAGTGCTGTGGAGAGCAGAATATGCTGAGATCTGTGAACAACAGGCTGAGGTCTAGGCTGCATCTGGCTGTAAGTCCCAGGCAACGTAAAACATCAGAAAGATCCATGAAAAGAACTCTGATTTATTAAGTCTTGTCTATGTGTTATGTGTGCTTATAAATATCGGATATATGAGTGTCTGTTAATTGTTGTTTTATCTGTTGTTGTTGTTTGGTTTCATTTGTTTATTGTTAGTCTATTAAGCATGCCCTTAATTTATCTTCATAGAAAAGAGACAGTAGATGCCCAGGCCATTACTAAATTTCCCCAGAGCAAACAGGATGTGAGGGTGGGGAGAGAGAATATGAGCGGTACACGTGGCCCATAGAACAAGCCCTAGAAAGATTCCCCTAGACAAGGAGAGGTAAAGGAACGGAAACTGAAAAAGGCCCCAGCCCATCCATCACTAGGTCTCTTGGTGATCCTGTAAAATGGACGCCCACCCTCGGGAGTGTTATTAAAAGTCTCATTTTACCATGTTTTTGTTTCCCAGTCCGTCATTTGAAATTTGAATAAATAAGCTATTTCTCACAGTTTGGAGACTTATATGAGACTTCTATGCCCATGAAGAGAAAAAGGCTAGTCTAAGAGGAAGGCACCCCACCTGATTTTGGGTGGCCTCTTGGCCTAAGCCCCATCTCTTCACAGATGCTATAGAACAGGCAAACATTTTAATTATCTTAAATTTTTTCAGCCTTTTTTTCTTTAGAAGATGGCGAAAATGACACAAGGAAAATATACAGGCTGTGTTTGGGCAACAAGATTAGTGTTTCCATAATAATGGGTAGTTCTTGAATAATAATGGACCGCATTCCAAGGTTGCCTCCCAGGTCCCGCGGGCACTCCTGTTTTTATAAAGAAAAATAAATAAAATAGTACTTTAACATTAAAGTCACTGAAAGACAGTGAATTATCTCTGTTACAGAATTTGCCAAGGAAAATGCCTTGAGTAATAATAATTGGCTTTGAAATCGCAAAGTTGTTAAGGCAAAATATATACAACTAAAATGAAGAGTATATGGTAAAAAATCTTTTTCAGTGGTAATTATATATGACTAAACATAGTTTTCCAAAGTCTTTGGAGTTTGCCGAATTAAATAATAAAAATTATTAAATATCTAGGTATTTCGAAATAACAAAATACTAAAATATTAATCAGTTTGCCTCATATGAAAAATCTAGAGGAGAGATTTGAATCTATTAATTAAATATGTCTTGTATTTTATTAAAAAATATCCTTAAAAATATAAATATATTTCTAATCTGAAAAATGCTAAGTATTTAACTTGCCACCTAAAAATTGAGGCTTCTAAGAGTTAAAAGTTCAAATTAAGTTGGAAGAAATTATAATGGGTGTGATAATAGAATGCATGAAGTATGGAAATTCATTTTTGAGGAAAATAATTCTTGTGTTTTCTCTGGAGAAATTAGTAGTTCAAAATATATTGTAGTCCTTATGTGTACTACGTGTGGTAAAATTTCAACCTAGGATATAATATTTTATTGGCCTGATT
>NW_005353538.1:2132440-2155411 GCF_000412655.1 Myotis brandtii | reverse complement strand
CCTGGAATGATTCAAGGATTTATTCTCTCTTCTTAAAAGAAATATTTTTGAACTAAATTAGGCCGATCTAATATACTTGAAATCACGTGGGAAGCTTTGTCAAATAAAAAATTAATAACTGTGTTCTATTTATATACATATATTTTAAATGTTATAAAAGTTTCAGCCTTTAAGCTTGTCAGGACAAGGTTGCAGAATACTTCTTAAGCAAAACGAGAATATTCAGCAGCAGAATTTCAAAACAGGAGCATACATAATGCCTCAGACTCCCACCAGCCTGCTCTTCAGATTGGCTGGGGGATGGGGTGGAATCTGTACTTCATGAGGTCAATGTATTAAGTTTGCTTACTTTGCTTTTTCAATAAAGGTGTTTACTTTAATTACTTAATAAGTTAGCTTTTTACAGTATAATCAAGGTCTCATTCAAACTCATTTATATGAGAAGCCAATACTTTATAAGCAATTGGTTCTACTAGGGTCCAAAATAAAATTTGCATACATATGCAAATGAGCACTAGCCAAAAAGAATGCTGTTTAAAAGTAAATTTAAGTTTAATAAGGAGAAATTTTTAAATCTCTTCCACTACTATTTACAAAGTAAACTAAACATTATTATTCAAGCATTAAATCTCACCATTAATAAGACACCATCAGTAAAAAGAAAGTTACTTTTACTTGAGATGTATGCATTGCAGTATTGTGCAGCATGTTTTTCTCCTACCTGTTTTTCTGAAAAGCAACCGAGTTGGTTGTTCTCTTTAAAAGAAAGTAAAAGTCTTTAATGTAGCAATTTATGGCAAGCCTACAGGAAAAGCAAACTTTAGTAATGTGTACCAAATTAAAAAGAAACTCCCTCAATGGGGCTTAAAAATTGCTCTGAGAAAGGTACAGAAAGAAACATCTTTCAAATATCTAGGAACTGTAATTAAAAATCAATGTATTAGGCCTCAAAATGTGGAAATATGAAAGGATTGCCTTAAGACCTTAAATGATTTTCAAAAATTATTTGGGGACATTAATTGGTTAAGACCTTATCTAAAAATCTCTACGGGAGAAATGATAAATTTATTCAATATACTTAGGGGTGACTAATCTTTCCTCACCTCGAACATTAACAAATGAAGCTAGGAAGGAGTTACAAAAAATTGAGCAGGCAATCTCCTCAGCCCAAGTAGCACAGGTACAGCCTGGATTGCCTTTATTAGGACAGATTAATCCTACTGCAAATAGTCGCACTGGAGGTATTGTCCAAAGTAAGAACTCTCCTACTATTATCGAGTGGGTCCACCTAGGGCAGTGGTCGGCAAACTGCGGCTCTCGAGCCACATGCGGCTCTTTGGTCCCTTGAGTGTGGCTCTTCCACAAAATACCACATGTGGGTGCGCACGTACAGTGCGATCGAACTTCGTGGCCCATGCGCAGAAGTCGGTTTTCGGCCTGGGCGATTCTATTTTGAAGAAGTACTGTTGATATTTGGCTCTGTTGACTAATGAGTTTGCCGACCACTGACCTAGGGCATCAATCCTCTAAAACTGCAGTTACATATATAGATAAACTCATGGCTCAATTAATATCTCAACTCAGAAAGCGCTGCAGGCAGCTTAGAGAAGAACCCCAATGCATCTATCTTCCCTTCACTGGAAAGCATTGGAAATGTTACTTCAGACTGATTTGAATTGGCAGGGGAACTTAGTTGTCACCTACTAAAAACCAAGTTATACAATTTTTATATTACACCCCTATTATTATACCAAAAAAAAAAAAAAATACTAGGCAGGAACCTATTCCTGGAGCATTAACTGTTTTTACTGATGGTTTATCTAATGGTTAAGCTGCTTATCATGCGATGGGCTCAGACCTGGTCACCCAGACCAGTCACACTCCGTACAAAGGACTGAGTCAGAAGCTGTCGAGGCTGCACTGCAGGATTTCCAAGAGCCTCTTAGTATGATTTCTGATTCTGCCTATGCTGCTGGCCTGGTAAACAGAATTGAGACTGCTCAGTTAAATGACTCAATGACCAAAATCTATTTATACTATTTAAACAGGTACAGCAAATTGTACAGCAAAGACAATATCCCTTTTATATTACTCATATTAGGGCTCATACCACCCTGCCAGGTCCTTTAACAAAAGGAAATGCATATGCGGATCAGTTAATTGTTTTATTACAGCAGGCAAAACAAATTGTCAAGGAACGTCCCGCCTGTATGTTACATCTGCCTCAAAGGCCTAATACAGGAATTAACCCTTGAGGATTGATAAGGGACCATATCTGCCAAATGGATGTAACACACTATACTCCTTTTGGACGCCTTGGGGCATTGCATGTCTCTGAGGACACTTTTTCAAAGCTCCTCGTGGGCCACCGCATCTACAGGGGAAGTGGCAAAACACGTCATTAATCATTGCCTAGCTGCTTTTGCCGTCACAGGAATTCCAAAAATTATTAAAACTAACAATAAACCTACATACACAAACTCATTTCCAGCAATTTTGTAAAAATCCAACACATTACAGGGAATACCATACAATTCCCAAGGACAGGCAATTATAGAACGCCATTAGCAGCTAAAATCCCAACTTGAAAAACAAAAAGGGAGAATAGTGATGCTGGAGAAATCTCCGGTAGGTAGACTACACCAAAGCCTTCGTTACTTTAAATTTTTTTCACTTGTAACGCTGATGGCAAGACACCCATGGAATTACACTGGTGTCAGAATAAGCCAAAGGAGAATGGTTTGGTTAAATGGAAAGATCCTAAGTCTGGTTCAAGAAAAAGGTTTCCACCTGGCCCCCCATGCCTTCTAAATTCATATTTCTTGTATAGCATTTTCATTTGTGCGTCGGCCCCTCCTTCAGATCCTGAACCCCGCTGTGAAGGTTGCGACAGAGAAGGAGGAGGAAGAAGGAGGAGGAGAAAGAGGAAGGAGAGGAAGAAGAAGGAGGAGGAGTAGAAGGAGGGAGAGGTAGAAGGAGAAGAACGGCAACATCGTTTTAGCAAAATGTGATGCAGAAACAGCCCAGGCCTAGGAGTGAGGAGGCCGAGTTCCAGTTCTCCCTTTGCCCTTTGTCGCTGTGCTGGGGCCTCACTCTGCATGTATAAAATGAGAGTCCACCCCATGGTGAACGTGTGCGATCAGAGCTATTCTTCTTCATTTTCAGTGAGAAAGGAGGCTTTGAGGAGTCAAGCACTAGGAGCTGTACAAGGTCACGTGTTGGTTAGTGGCTGAGCTGGGATTCAGACCCTGGGGAAGAGTATCGGCCTGGCCTTCAGCACAGAAAGTATACATGAGCTGATGTGTGTACACTGTTGTTGGTCGTCAAGTGTGACGCTGGGCTCGGTTGCCATGATTAGCAGTGGTTGTGAGGATCACCTTGAACTGGCTGCTGGGACCTGTGACTGAGTGGGGCTCAGAGACACAGCCGTCTCTGCGCTACCAGAGCAGAGATGGGCCAGGGAGACTGTTCTAGGGCCCAGTTCTTGTCTTGGCTCGTCACTAACCAGGTGGCTGTGGACCAGGCCCCTCCAGGGTTAAGCCTCTGTGATGCTAGCGTTTGTTCCCTGGGGACCAGGCGTGGGCCTCACCTAAGGACAATTAAGGGAGATGGCGGGAGATAAGCCACCGGGATGTATGTGGGCAGCTCAAAAATGACCCTGGATGCCTTTCCCTTTAAGAGGAGCAAAGGTCCCTGACGTCTGGATGAGGGCCCTGCAAGCCTGGAAGGGGGCAGGCAGGGGGCCCTGAGCCCCGAGGTCCAAAGGCGCCTGCCCCTGTGAGATGCAGAAACTCTTAATTGGAGCTGTGCGCACCCAGCCCCGATCGGATGGGATCGGATCGCCGTGACTGCCTTCCTGAGGCTTCCCAGGCAGCGCTTCATTAAACCCGACACCAGGGAATTAATTCAGCTCAGGGCCGTCACTCTCTCTGTCACCCGTCCCCCTCAGCAGCCGCTGCTCCTTGATCTTCCCCACCTTCATGTCGACAGTTCTCCTTGCGTCGGCAGCTCTGTCTGACTGTCACCCGCACCACGACGACCTCGTGGGCCAGGACCCGGGATTGGGGGCGCCGCGGGAATGGGTGGGCGGTGGGAATCGATGATGGGCACACACGCCTTCCGGAGAGAGCGAGGAAGGGCCGCGGGCCATGAGGGGCCTCCAGCAGCAGAAGGAAGGATTTGAAAGCTGATGGTGACAGCTCACGGGCTCAGCCCCCCTTAGCTATTCTCGAAACTGACTTTATAATTAAAGTCCCTTCGGGAGGGGTCACGTGGAAACAGAGGAGGGAGAAGAGGGGGCGGGCTGGGGGGCTACCTGGGCCACTCGGCACGCTCACGCTCACGCTCACGCTGCTTGGAAAATCGCGGCTCCAATCGGACCCCTCACCTACCTGCCGGCAACTTCCTACCACGCTCCCCGCAGTCTCCTCCTGACTCCACAACTGGGCAGCCTGTGCTCAGAGACCCTGATCCTGAGTCAGGGCAGGACCTGGGCCAGCAGATGCCCCAACCCCCCCGGGAGCCAGTAACCCCCATCGTAGGCGCCTCTTCCCTCTGCCCCAGTGGAACAGCAGTGTTCCCTCCGCTCTGCCTGTGCTGAGGAATCAAAACACCGGGAACTGCCTCAGGCACCAACGCCGAGACCTGTGTCCAAGGAAACACTTCAAAGGCCTCCCACTTGAGCCGACTTCCTCTCCTTGTGGGGCCAAAAGGTGAGTGCAGGGCTTGTAAAGAAATAGACAACAATCATAAGAAGGTGTAGGGGTAGCCGCTCAGTTATGACAGAAGAGAGGCGATAAGGAACAGCTTTCCCGGAGGAAGGAGGCAGGGGCCGCGGAACACAGTAGCAGCTGCTCAGGATCCCGCTGAGGTGAGGACACTGGTGGGCACCACCTCCACTGCTCTCTCCCTCTAGAGGTAGGACGCTCTGGGAGGTGAGTAACTGCCCAGGCCTGGCCCCTGCTTCTGCCGACCCTCACCCCCCTCGCCCCTCGCCAGAGCACCTTCTGGAAGATGCCCACCCGCTCAGGAGCGCCAAGCCGGCACCCTCTCCTCAGGACCATGAGCAAATTGCAGAGTCCAGTCAAATGCAAAACGAGCCATTTTAAGGGGTTCTTGGTTTTGTTTTTAACCTTCTTAAGAAATTCGGATCTTTTCTTTTCATTGAGTGACCAAATCAGATGATAAATGGTCCCAGCCCCGGCGGCGGAGCGGCTCTGAGTGCGGCTGACATCATTGGCACAAAGGAGCACCTGGCCGCAGGCGAGGAGCGCCAGCCAGCCGGTCCCCTCCCATTATTGAGACGAGACACGGCGCCTGCACCCAGGCCACCAAAGCCACAGCCACCAGTGTGTCTGGAGTCCCTGTGACACTCCGCCACCTGGAGGAAGGCCCCTGTCCTGGGAGCAGGAGAACCACGCTCTTCGGTAAAGCGAAAGGAGAGGAGATGAAGCGCAGGCTTTCTCACGGATAGGAGCAGAGATAGAATATTGGGGACCAACTATAATTGCAGGAAATATTAATCGTGCTCTGTACTGTTTTGTTGTGATTAAAGAAGGCACATTCTAACCTGGCTGGGAGTTCCCCTAGAAATGCAGCCCATCCTCCCCATCGGAGCTGCCTATAATCAGGGAAAGATGAACAACCTTGTTGCAGAGACCAGAATCTCCAGCCCTTTGAAGACCCCCCTGCCTTTTGCATACCACGGAACCATTTGAAGATGCCCAGCCCTTTGCATATCACTAGCCCTTTGAAGACCCCAGCCTTTGCATACCCACAGGCCTTTGCAAATCTCCAGACCTGTGAACTGCCCATTTGGCATGCCCTCTGCCTACTTCCCCATGTAATCTGGTCCTTCTGCCCAATATAGCAGCTGGCTTATGGTGGGGTGCAGAGCAGATTTTTGTGGGTGACCTGTTGCTCTCCCATATTGCGGACAGGATGGGAATAAATGCTGCTGAATTGGCTCAAGTAATAACAGGCAGCCTGGACCCCTGATGGTCCGGTTACATCACCGTTAAATGTGTTAACACACAGCAACACCACACACCCCTGAGATCGCAGGGAGATCCCAGTGCCCTCCGAGCTGCCCCAGGTGAGAAGGTGAATTCAGGAAGAAGAAAAGCGGTGCTCTCCTCTCAGACATGGGCCTGTGCAGTTGGGGACGGGGTGGGGGAGGCCACTGGACAAGGTGAGTGCCCGGCGGGCTGCTGGGGACAGAGCAGCCTCTCCTGGGTCCATGCCCTCTGTCTCCCAGAAGCCCGGGAAGGTCTGCGCACTACACGGCCTCTGTGAGGCGGGCCTCTGTCAGAATGAGGAGGAGGCCGAGGCCCTATCTGGGTGGCATCAGGAAAAACAAAGTGGAAGCCCTGAATTGGCCAAGAAGCAGAATTCGGCAGAGCTGGGAGACCAGTGGCCTCCTGGACCTCAGGCCTCTGAAGGACACAGGGCATTTCTGAGGATGTGGAAGGAAGAACAAAGGCATTTTATAGCTTTTAAGAGGCAGGGCCATCCCACTGATATCTGGGTTACAGAAAGGTATTGTTCATCTTATTTTACGAATGAGGACGTGGAGAAACTGAGGTCCAGAGTTACCGAGAGCAGCCAGCTCCGAGGGGCCAGCACCCCGAGGTGGCTGCTGAAGTTGCTGGCCTGAGCTATGCTGGCAGAGACAGCAGGTCCCTGTAAGCAGGGGCCTCGCCACGCCCTCAGGCCTTGCTTCTGTGCCTCGGGAGCACACACTGGGCCTGGGGTCTGAGGAAGACACTGACCACTGGCGCTGGACCGGGTCACCTCACAGAGGGGCTGCTGCAGACATGGTCGCATTGGTCAGGATGGGGGGGGGGGCACTGGGCTGGGCCAGGGACAGGAGGGGAGGCCACAGGGAAGAAACAAACTCACTCTGTGGAAGTTTGGAGGTGGGCCTAAGGGAAGAATTTCACAAAAGCAGATTCTCGTCCAACATAAGGAGGAAGCTCATTAGAGAGGAGCTTCCTGAACAAGCAGGAGGCAGCTACTCAGCCAGACGTCTACAATTGAACATGGCTGTTCTGTTTCAAAACCGCTTCCTGTTCAATCTCCTCTATACAGACTCACAAGATACAGAAAACAAGAGAAGAGAAAACAGAAACATTCCTAACCTCGCTGTTCAGAGATAGCACAGCAGTCACCAGTAGTCTGCAGTGTTTCTTTCAAGAGTTCACCTATGACATACATATAGTATATGTGTATGTGTATATGCATATGTATATGTATACACACATGTACATGCATGTGTATGCACAGGTATGCATGTAGATATGCATATGTACACGTGTGTGTGCATGCACATGTATATGCACATATGCATGCATGCATGCGTATGCGTGTATGTGCATATGCATGTGTGCATGCATATGTATTTATATGTGCATATACACATGTACACGTAGGTGTGTATATATGTGCATATTTGCATGTATGTGCATATTGTGCACACGTGTGTATTTGTCTGTGTGCATGCACATGTGTGTATGTGCATATGTGTAATTTTTAACCAATTAGGATCCTACTATATGTAAACTGTATTTTCCATTTAACATCATATTAAGATATTTTTTCATGCAATTAAAAATGTATTGGAGCCCTAGCCACTTTGGCTCAGGGAACAGAGCATCAGCCTGCGGACTGAAGGGTTCCCGGTTCAATTCCTCAATTCCGGTAAAGGGCACATGTCTGGGTTGCAGGCTCGATCTCTTAACATCATATTAAGATATTTTTTCATGCAATTAAAAATATATTGGAGCCCTAGCTGGTTTGGCTCAGGGAATAGAGCGTCAGCCTGCGGACTGAAGGGTCCCCAGTTCAATTCCTCAATTCCGGTCAAGGGCACATGTCTGGGTTGCAGGCTCGATCTCCAGTGGGGGGCATGCAGGAGGCAGCCAATCAATTATTCTTTCTCATCATTGATGTTTCTATCCCTCTCTTCCTCTCTGAAATCAATAAAAATGTATTTAAAATGTATTAGAATATTTCATTGGATTATTGCACAATTATTTAATCATACCCTATTATTAGACATTTAGGATTTAACAATTCTTTTCACTTATAAATAACATTGCAGTTAACAAAAATTTTTATTGCCATCTTGGGTTTCTTCTTAAGAGCCCAAAGAATATGGACATTTACGGTTTCAGGTACATATTGCCAAATTGCTTCCCAGAAAGGTTGTACCAGCATCTACGTGAGTGCCCACCTGTCCACGCGCTTGCCAACATCACCTCAAGGTTTTTCTGAAAAGAGGCCTGCCTCCTGCCGTTAAGCTGGGAGTTGAACCTCGCTTCCCAGGAACAGTCTGTCACTCCTACTCATGATACACGGTGCACTGCCCTGCACACTGGCTCTGCTCTCGAGAAACCTGGCGGCATGCCCAGGCCCTCAATCTCAGCACGGCCACCTGCCCAGAGAGCGCCTCCCTCGCCCGCAGGAGGGCGCTTCTTGAGGCCGGGCCCAGGCCCAGGCAAGGCCTCTATCGCATGGCAGGGGACTGGGCGCCACGACTTCCAAGGCCCTTCCAGTCCTGACAAAGCAATGGTACCACCTGCAGGTGCCACCTGGGAACTTGGGGATGTGAAGGGCGAGGGCGGGAACAGAAGAGCAGGATGGGGATTTTATTGCTTCAGGACCAACTGGAAAAACCTGGGTGTTCTCAGAGCCAGGCGAGAAGGCAGCAGTGGCCGCCCCTGCCACCCTCTGCCGGCACACCCCTGCTCTGCACGTCCCCAGGTGGCCCCTTTCCCTCTCAGGCTTCCCCGTGGCTGGGGACCCCAGCTCTCTCTTGCCATTGGAGTTGGAACTGGGAGTCAGCTTCTCAAAGGGAGGAATTATCTGGCCTCTCCCCTCATCCCCAAGTCCCTGGTCTCTACCCAGCGGGCCTGACACTGACCAGCTGCCTCAGTTCCCAGCTCTGCTCACAGTCCCATGAACACCCCGATTCTTCGTTTTCAGTGGCCTCGTGCTGGGTCTCCAGACTCCCATCAGACCGGAATCAGATTACAGCGGGTCCACAGGTGGCTACATCGCAGTCACACCACTTGCAGCCCCGCGCCCTGCCAGGCGGCCTGGGCAGGAAGGCAGGCTGAGCTCTAGGCATGGGCACTGCCCTCCCCAACTCCACCAGCACCCCCTCTGAATCTCACTTTCACCAACACTCTGCATCCCATTCCCCACCCCTAGGCTGTCACCTGGGAACCTAAACTGTGACCGTTTTGCAAATGGTGCTGAAATGGGTGCTTTTCTAATGAAATAGATCATGCATCTAGAAATGAATAAACATAATATTCAAACAGCCATGGGTATGTTGCTGTTTTCTTCTGACCTTTCTCAGACATGAGACAGTGAAACAGCCGTGTTCCTGTGTGAGCACCGCCACCGTCCTCAGAGGAAGCACGCACATCTCGTAACACGGTGTCTGTCGGTCTCAGGCATGTTTTCATACTTTTGCTGAATATGGATGTATCCAGAAACGATACAGGCTACTGTTTTGCATGTTTTCAAACTTTACACATATGGGACCATAATGTCCGCATCTTTCTGCAATTTGTTTTTCTACTCAACATTTGTCATGACGTGTCCAGGCGATTTGTAAAGCTCTGGGCCACGCGTGCCCCTGTGGGATGGCATTCCATCCCTGGCATGTGAAGTGCAATTTCCTCTCACAGACGTGGCTGCTGTGATGATCCTGCCCTGTGTGCATGCAAGAGTTTCCTTAAGACACACACGTGTTGGCACCCTTTTCCTAGCATGTCTGTCTCCCCAGCAGGACACGTCCGTGTCACTGTGTCCCCGGTGCCCAGCACGCTGGAGGACACATGGGGCTCAGTGGAGTTTGTTAAACTGAACCGAGTTGGCAGGAATCTGCGGGGTCATCTGTTCCAGCCCCTTCACTTTCAGAGGAGGAAACTGATACCCAGAAGGGGCACAAAGTAATCTAGTGGCAGATCTGGACCCAGAACCCCAAGCACTCCCCCACCCCCACCCCGTCCTAGCCTGACCCTACCACACTCAGGGGACTGGTGACCCTCAGACAAATGACCCAAAGGAGAGCGGGTAAAAGCAGGAGTACAGAGGTGCTAACGGGGTCACACCAGTCCAGCCAGCCTCCAGCTATAGGCCTCACCCTGGACACCCTGCCTCCAGCTATAGGCCTCACCCTGGACACCCCGCCTCCAGCTATAGGCCTCACACCTGGCCACCCCGCCACCAGCTATAGGCCTCACCCTGGACACTCCGCCTCCAGCTATAGGCCTCACACCTGGACACTACTGATACCCAGAAGGGGCACAAAGTAATCTAGTGGCAGATCTGGACCCAGAACCCCAAGCACTCCCCCACCCCCACCCCGTCCTAGCCTGACCCTACCACACTCAGGGGCCTGGTGACCCTCAGACAAATGACCCAAAGGAGAGTGGGTAAAAGCAGGGGTACAGAGGTGCTAACGGGGTCACACCAGGCCACCCCGCCTCCAGCTATAGGCCTCACACCTGGACACCCCGCCTCCAGCTATAGGCCTCACCCTGGCCATGTCCAGACTGAGGCTGGGGATTCACAGCCCCAATGCCAGGTGGACGCCTGCCCTTTGGGGTCTGCCTCCCTCCTTCTAGCCCAGTCCAGTGGAGGACCCCAGACCATGAAACAGGAGGCTGGATGGCATGGCCTAGAGGTGACGAGTGGGCTCTGGGACCAGATGGCTTGTGTTGAGTCCCCACCCCATTTCGTACCAGCTGTGTGGCCTTGGGCGAGTTCCTTCATGCTCTGTGCTTCCTTTTCTTCCTCTCTCAAATGGGGATGGCAATTCTACCCACCCTGCTTACCATGACGCTGGGGAAGGAACAAGTCAGTCTGTGCACAGCAGGCCACAGTGCCTGGCGCATGGCAGGTGCTATGCTTTCATTCTTGTCCCTCTCCCCCCAACTCTCAATCACGGCAGGGGCAGTGCCAGCCCTTGCACAGCCTGGCCTCACCGCCCACGCTGACTCTACTACCTGGCCTCGGCTGGGGGCTTCTCTGTGCCCCAGTTTCCTCATTGGAAAGGGGATGACAGCAGCTGTCACGAGAATAAAATGAGATCAAACGACACACCTGGGCCTCAGCAAGGCGAGTCCGTGAGGCAGCCCCGCAGACGAGGTCTGGCTGCTCTATCCTCCGGCGTGTTCCTGCTGGCGAGCCCGCATGTCCCCATCGCCACAGACACGAGGACACAGAAGACTGCCCACAACGTGGGAGGCACGTGGGCAGTGCCTGCGCAGCGCCTGGACGCAGCCCTGCTGTCGTGAAGGGCTTCTCCTCCGGGGTAGGAGGAGTGAGCGAGGGAGCAGAGCGAAGGCACGGAGCCTCTCGGAGCCTCTGTTTGCTCATCTGTGAATGGGGATAACTGCTCCTTGCTGCACAGAATCGTGATGAGAGTTGACGTGTGATATACCGAGTGCTGTAAGCTGCAAGCACGGTGTATTTAACTCACTAGAGTTCTAGAGAAAGACCTGTGCCGCTTGCCGTAGACCCCCTCCTGCTTACACTCTGGGTGTGACACTGCGGGCCCTTCCTCCACGGGGCTCTCTGGCCAGCTCCACAGGTGCCTGCTGGAGAAGGGACAGGAAACGGATGGCCATGTGGGGAGGTTGTCTGCAGCCCGCCCGCCCAGGCATGGCCAGAGCTCGTTCCCGGGACTGCAGGAGGCTGAGCAGGGGTCATCTCCAGGTGTCTGGGAACATCCTTAATCACTGAAGACCACTCCCTGAAGTCCTTCCAGACCATCCCCACTCACACCTTCAATGGCCCCCCATTCCACTAGGAACATATGGCTCAGTGCAGCCTCAATCACCCCCACCCTGAGCTCCCGTCAGACTGGCTGCTCACCCCAGAGCTCAGCTTCGGTTCTCAGAGTGCCAGGGTTTCACCCAGTGGCCTCATGGGTGCAGAGAAGGGCTTTGAAGCTCCGCTGCTCACCAGAACCACCTGGGCTGCTTACCAGAACCACCTCAGACCATCCCCACTCACACCTTCAATGGCCCCCCATTCCACTAGGAACATATGGCTCAGTGCAGCTTCAATCACCCCCACCCTGAGCTCCCGTCAGACCAGCTGCTCACCCCAGAGCTCAGCTTCGGTTCTCAGAGCGCCAGGGTTTCACCCAGTGGCCTCCTGGGTGCAGAGAAGGGCTTTGAAGCTCACTCAGCTGCTCACCAGAGTCACCTGGGGCTGCTCACCAAACCACCAGGGGCTGCTCACCAGAACCACCTCTCCGCTGCTCACCAGAACCACCTGGGCTGCTTACCAGAACCACCTGGGGCTGCTCACCAGAACCACCTGGGGCTGCTCACCAGAACCACCTGGGGCTGCTCACCAGAACCACCTGGAGCTGCTCACCAAACCACCTCGGGGCTCTCACAAATACAGCTGCCTGTGTCCGACACCCAGGGATCCTGACTCGATTCTTGGGGGTAGGTCTCGGACAGCAGCGTTTTGAAAAGCTCCCGGGTGAGTCTAGAGCCAAGAGCTGAAAAGCGCTGCAGGAGCTGAGCCGCCGGGCCGAGTCCTCCTTCAGGACCTAAGAGCAGTGTCACTTCCCACGTTGAGCCTGACCTCATCGCAGAAGAGGCGGTGCCCTCTGTGTCCTCTTCACTCTGCCTCGTGTGGGGGCATCTGCACCCCAAGAGCACCCTCCCTGTTAACAGCAAGCCCCTCGAGGGTAGCACTGTGTCTCCCACACCTCTGCCCCCCTCCCCACACCCCACAGGCCTCGGTAATAGTGACCGATCCAAGGCTGTCCATAGAACTCAGAAGACGGAGGCCACCCACATGGACCCAGAAGATGAGGGGAAATGAGGAACTGTCCTTTCTGTCCAGCAGAAAAGGCCAACCCCTGGACACTCACCAGACACACAAGCCGGCTGCTGCGGGTGCTGCCCCTGCCCACACATCAGGGGCCAAGGCACCCGCCTCGGGCCCTGCTCCAGGCGCTCTGGGGGTCTATCTCCCCTCCACAGTAAACGCTGTGAGTGTGAGTGCATAGATGGACATACCCATTATGTGCAAATTACACGACGCACATTACTCACACATATACACGCATATCTTCATTGAATGAGTTCCTTTGGAGGTATGAGAAGAGGAATTTCTCCAAACCCTTTGATATCCCCAAGCAAAGGCTCTTGGGAATCACTGTCTACACAACAGCATCTTGTGCACAGGAAGTGCTCAAAAAGCATCTGCTAAACTAAATAATGAACTGAAAATTCACCAGCCGGTCGCTGCTTGTGCCAACACGGCCATTTCCATACAACCAGGGGACGAAGTCGACATAGAACACAGCACTGCCAGCGACAGCCTGACGGATTCTGTGCCCTTGCCTGGGAGCAGGCCCGAGGGTGTACATCTATCAGGCCTTGCACAACTGCCTCCCTAGGCCTATGTCAGGAAGAGCAGTCTTCGGAATATTCTAGACACAGACCTTTCCTCTTCCTCTGCTTCACATGGCCTAAGAGCCCACCAGACCGTTGCACAGAGGACAAAGGCCATTCCCTGCCTGGTGACCTCAGGGCCCAGCAGAGCTGACCTCGGAGCCCACACTCCACCATTGTCCCCACTCCCAGCCCCTGCCACTCACTGCCACAGCCATCTGCCCCCACCCTGCCATCTGCTTCTCAGCAGACTCCAGAATTCTGGCAGATTCCAGGTCCCTAAGACATGGGGATTCAGATCTGCTCTGACCCTGGAGTGGAGAGAGGGATCTCTAGGTGTGAGAAGGAAACTTCCAAAGTTGAGGCCATAGTGAAGTCTGCCTCTGGGCCCTCCTGCCCCTGCCCTGGCATGCAGAGGGCTGCTCCCACCTCCACCCAGCCCAGCAGTCACTGCACAGGGGGCAGGGCAGCCAGTAACACACCTGCCTGAGCTCCTGAGGACCCTATACAGCAACACGCGGTAGAACACAAAGGCCAAGGTCAAAGCTTAGGGAGTGGGCTTCTGCCTGTGGGGTCACAGAGCTTAGCCTGCCTCTGCCTATAAGGATTTCTCATCATCCCAACCTTATGCCCGCAGCCCTAAAAGCCAAACTACCCCCAAGATGATAACAGCCAAGTTCACACTCCAATATGCTCACACCTAATGCTTATACCTACATGCTCACACCTAAATGTTCATTCCTGATGCGCTCACACCTACATGTTCATTCCTGATACGCTCACAAACATGATGTTCATTCCTGATGCGCTCACACCATGATGTTCATTCCTGATGTGCTCACACCATGATGTTCATTCCTGATGCACTCACACCTACATGTTTATTCCTGGGTGCACTCATACCATGATGTTCATTCCTGATGAGCTCACACCATGATGTTCATTCTTGATGCGCTCACACCTAAATGCTCATTCCTGATGCGCTTACACCTACATGTTCATTCCTGGATGTGCTCACACCATGATGTTCACTGCTAGATACTCACACCTGATGCTCACACCTGTGTACTCACACATAATGCTCACTCCAGGATGCTCACACATGTATACTCACACCTGATGCTCACTCCTAGATGCTCACACCAGTGTACTCACTCCTGGATGCTCACTTCTGGGTGCTCACACCTGTGTACTCACTCCTGGATGCTCACACCTGATGCTCACACTTGTATACTCACTCCTGGATGCTCACTCCTGTATTCTCACACCTGTGTACTAACTCCTGAATTCTTACTCCTGGATGCTCACACCAGTGTACTCACACCTGATGCTCACACCTGTGTACTCACCCCTGGATGCTCACTCTTGGATGCTCACACCTGTGTACTTACACCTGATGTTCACTCCTGGATGCTCACACCTGTATACTCATTCCTGGATGCTTACTTCTGATGCTCACTCCTGGATGATCACAGCTGGGTGCTCACACCTGTACACTCACACCTGGATGCTCACTCCTGGAAATTCACTCCTCCTCCCTTCCTGGTCACAAGGAGATAATGACTAATCCATGTGTCTGTCTGCTCAGCACTAGGAAAAACTGAAACCTACATATAGAGAACCTATTTATTGAAAACATATCTATATAGGAAAATATAAGGTAACATGGAAAATATGTTTTCCTACATAGAAAAAGTACGTATTTTCTAATCCTCTCTTTGAGGAAATTGAAGCTCAGACAGGTTCAAGGACGTACGTAGGATCATATGGTAAGTAAGGAGTAGGATCAGGATTTGACCCCACGTCCTTGAGGCCATGGCTCTTGCCCTGTAGCTTTGCAACACACCTTTTCCATTAAAGAGGGGCTCCAAGCAAGCCCTGCTGATTTGGGGCATAACAGGAGCAAATGAGGACTTCATTCTAGCAGCCCCAGAGTCACACCCTTCTCTTCCTTTAGTCCATCCCCTTTACAACCGAACTGAGGGTCCATCGCCTGCTGTTAAATGTTCCTCCAGGCAACTGACAACCATAGTCTGAGTGCCTACCATGTGCCGGAGCAGCGAGACTCCAGGCCTACGGGCAGGGGGACGCAGATCCCCACTGCACCTGTGCAGGCCTCTGCTCAGAGCCATAGTCCCGTCCCCAGCGTGACTCCAGCTCTGGCAGCGAAGTCTCACTGATACACAACAGAGTTCAAAATCACAGGCTTGGCAGGAAGTGCCATCTATACATAGCTCTCCCATTCTGCAGGCACCGCTGGCTCCTTCTGAATAAATGCTACTCTGCATTAAATGCCAGAACTCGGCAAGCAATACTGTATGTTTGCAATGAGACTGAGAACTAAAAGCAAGATGGATTCTGATGTGAACACCAGCCAAGCAAATGGGTTGTTGAAAACCCTATCATTTCCCTGCAACCCTTGACTTCATTAAACACACATTCTTAGCCCACAGCACAGTCAGGTGGGCATTAAACAACAACGAGGCCGCCCAACAATGAGTTATGTGTAGCATAACCTTCTATAAAGAATTCCGCTCTGATTCCAGGGTAACTTACAGAGGTGCCAACTTAACCAAACAACGCCGCTTGCTCCCGCCCGCTGCCACGGCGTGATCTGGGCACCACGTTGGCCTGCAATTGTCTTACATCCGCTGAAATTTGCCCAGTGGGCGCTCTGGAAATGTAGCGCCTGCCATGGACTAAATGGGAAAGCAAAGCACAACACGTGCCCACCGCCAGCGGCACCTGAGTGCGCGTGCATACACACACACACACACGTCTGCCCGTCTCAGGAGCTGCAGCGGATGCTGCTGGAGCCACCGACAGGCATGCAGATGCCAAGCATCCCGCTGGCCAGGGCACAGGGAGGGTGTAGGCATCAACCCAGAGCCCCGGTGGCCCCTTCCCTGGCTGCGCAGCCTTGGGGAGACCCCCCCCCCCCGGGCCTTGGTTTCCCTGTCTGTGAAGTGAGGTCAAGCACATGTCTCCCTCGGCTGGGGTTGGATTCAATGCGATGCCTGTGAACTGCTGTGTAAGCCGAGGGCCCTCTACACATGAAAGGTGGCACAGGCAGCAGGGCACAATGTGAGAGGCGGCTCACGTCATCTCCAAGGGCTCACGTCACACCCTCTGGACTCGGCGCCGGCTCCACCCCGCCCGCACTCTATGGCCCTGGGCAGGTGAGCAGAAGACTCTGTGCCTCAGGCTCCTCATCTGTAAAATGGGGACAATAATGGTGCCCGCTGCACAGGACACGTGAGGATGAAGGGAAACCACGCGTGGGGAGCCCTGAAGCAGAAGAGCTCAATGCTGGTCATTTATTCCCTCACTAACCTTATTCAACCATGATGATGAGTTCAGGTTAGGCCGCCTGGCTGGGCAGAGAATCCCTTCGCCCCTTCGGAGTGCTTCCTTGTCATCTCTAACCTGCAAACCAGATTATGTGTGTGTGTGTGTGTGTGTGTGTGTGTTTCTTTTTTTTTTTTTTTCTGTAATCCTCACCCAAGGATATTTTTCCATTGATTTTTAGAGAGAGCGGAAGAGAGAGGGAAAAATAGACAAAAATATTGATGTGAGAGAAGCACATTGACTGGGAGCCCATAACCCAGGCATGTGCCCTTGACTGGACTCAAACCCGGACCCTTCAGTCTGCAGGCTGACACTCTATCCACTGAGCCAAGCTGGCTAGGGCCAGACTGTGTTTAAGGCACGAGGAAGGAGACTTTCTCTCTGCAGTCCCAGGAAGAAAACAAGGCTGCCTGAATCTGAGGTCCCCTTCCCACCACACCAACACAGTTAGGGACCGTCCTCAGGCTGGGCGGCAAGCGTGTGTCAGAGGGATGGACAAAGCTCTGGGTCCAAGCACGGCGGGTGGCGGTGTGGCCAGAGCAACCTGCTTGGCCTGAGTCGCATTCCCTTTCCACCTAAGAATGGGGCCGAGGCCTCGCCCCCGGGGCTCAGAGGAGGTTAAAGGAGAGGAAGTCGGGGAACTGCCCTGGGGCCTGCACACACGTGGATTTAACCGTGCATTCCTCCCCTTCCGCGCTCCTCTAACTGCGCAAGTCACCGGCCTCGCTGCGCCCGCCTCCCTGTCCGAAGCGGGAAGGTAACGGTTACCGGGAGGAGCAGGGGAGCCATGGGGAAGCACCTCGCAAACGGCGCGGTTACGGAGACGCTGGTTATTCACAGCCAGGGACTGAGCGCTGGGAGCAGGGGAGACCAGGCGGTTTGCAGAGCTGATCTTTGCCATGTTGGTGGCAAACACACCCCTCATTCTGGACCTAAACATGTGTGATCAGGAATCACACAAGGCACGAGTGGATGCAGAGATGAACGACACCACATCTCGGCCACTGTCTCCCTGTTACGGAGACGCTGGTTATTCACAGCCAGGGACTGAGCGCTGGGAGCAGGGGAGACCAGGCGGTTTGCAGAGCTGATCTTTGCCGTGTTGGTGGCAAACACACCCCTCATTCTGGACCTAAACATGTGTGATCAGGAATCATACAAGGCACGAGTGGATGCAGAGATGAACGACACCACATCTCGGCCACTGCCTCCCTTCTGCCCAGATAGCGCCACGGCCTGTTTGAAATCAAAACACCGCTGTGGTCGCCGACCCAGCCCCTTGCTCACGGCTTTCTCAAGATCACGTTCAGGGGAGCCGTTCTCGAATCTGTGACCCAGCAGCACTCGGCTCTCGGTGGCTGACCCCTGGCCACCCTGTGCTCTGCCTCCCCAGCCCCCAGAGGGGGCAGCAGAGCCCGGGTCAGGCAATGGCACGAAGCTGAGTGGCCATGTCCCTGCTGGGCTTAGGCCGCTCCTCCGTCCGAGAAGGCGTCTCTCCAGAGGCTTAATTTTCATCTACAGACTTCCATGTGTGACAGGTCTCATTGTCCCCGTTTCGTAGGTGAGTAAGTTGAGGCTTTGAAGGGAGCTTGCCCGGTCGCCAATGAAGACCAGCGGACTCTGCAGCCCGGCTCCTCCCTGCCACGCCCACGGCCTCTTCGTGAACCGTCCGCTCAGATACCCTGCCCAGGTTCACATTGTGCTTTTTTCTTACTCTGACAATTTGCAGAATGTGTGTGTTCTGTGCGCTCATTTTTGTGAGGCAACATAGTGCAATGCTGGGCGCAGGCAGTGGAGTCTGCATGGAGTCCGACCGCGGGCTCCCCACCGACTCAGCCAACGCACGCGCTTCCTTGTGCCTCTGTCCGCTCGTCCGTAACATGGGGACTAGCGGTCCCCTCACCTTCCAATGGCTGCGAGGATTAAACGAGCCCAACAGACGACATGCTCAGCACAGCGCCTGGCAGCTTCACGTGCGTTCACTGTTAGTCATTGTGATCGGGCTGAGTCCTTTCCTCTAGGACTAGATGGGGCCTTCACGGGTTCAATGTCCTGGTGTCCTCCTCAGCCTTCTCCCACCACTTCTCACCCTCCGGCCGCGTCCCCGGCGCCCACCCTCCTCGCCTGTGGCCTGCGTGCCTTTGCCGGTGCTGCCGCCTCCACCGACACGCTCACTCTGCGTCCTGGGCCTGCGAAAGCCCTGTGAGCTCGGGGCTGCGGCCCTCGCAGAACCCAGCCTCTGCACACTAGCCTCTCCCGGGGCGGTGCTGGGGCCCCCAGACAGGCGCTGCCAAAGGGCAGGTCACGGTCCAGTTGGTCCCTCTTCGAGGCCCAGCCTGTGCTCAGCGCCCAGCAGGGGCCCAGACCCCACTGTTAAGTGGCCTTGAGCATCCATCCACCTCTCGTTAGCACGGGCTGGCCCTGGCCTGCATGCCCCCTGCCTCCAGGCAGTGGAGAGCCCAGGTCCCCAGGTTTGCATCTAAACAGCAGAGTCGCAGGAGGAAGCCACAGACGGGGTCTCTCTCTGGGCAGCCCGGCACCACAGAGACAGGGTCCCCAAGCCCAGCTCCGTGATGCCACCAGTGTTCCCTGTGGCCTCAGGGGCCTCCCTCCTGCTTGTCCAGGACCGCCCAGGGCAGAGCCTGGCATTTGGCACTGCTGTGAGTCACCGGTTATGAGCATGGGGACTGGGGGGAGGGGGTCTGAGTAGAACATAACCCTGCTCGGGGGGATCACACATCTGGTGGCGGGAACAGCACAGACTGTAAACTATCACAGGACAGAGTACGGCCGTGTCTTGGGCAGGAACTGGTCACGTCCTGGGGGAGTTCAGGAAAGGGACCCTAGAGGTCATTCTGGTGATTTTTAAATCCATTCTTAGCAGAAACTGGGAAAGACCATGGAAAAGTCCTATTTGAAGCGGACTTTGAAAGATGGGCAGATTTTAGACAGGGAAAGGGAGAAAGTCTGCCGGTAAAAGAGAAGCCCCGTGAGTAGTTACAGTCACGCGTCCAAGAATGGGCAGGAGAGGGCAGGAGAGGCCAACGGAGGCGCAAGGGCTCGGTCGGGCCTGGGCTTCTTCCTGCGGGAGGGGTGAGTTCACGGCCTGCAGGCCCGCCCAGCTCTGACAGCCTGGGACTCCGCTCATTTGTAGCCACGTGTCCACCCTGGTTCCAGGCCCACCTCCTCTCTCTGCTCTGCCACCCCCTCCGTGTGGGTGCAAACTCCCGGGACCAAAGCAGCCTTAGGACCAGCCCGAGCCAAATGCAATCAACAGGTCAGGTCTGCTTTCCACGCAGGCCTGGACCATGCTCAACTGCGTGCTGTGCTGAGATCATGCATCCTTGTCCATCAGAGCTGACGGCATGAACCGAATCCTGAAGGTCCAGGTCAGACTGTCGCTGTGTCTCCCCCGGGCCAGAAACACAGCCAGCACCCAGGAAAGCCTCCTGTGAGAAGGACTGTCTTGTCCACGGACCTTTCAGCTGGAGATCCACTGCCCCTCAGAACAGCAAACCTCTGGTCACTGCACACACACTTCCTGTCCCCACATGGTCCTGGAGCCGGGGACGGGCCCTCCTCCTCTGTGGGAGCCGAGGACAGTCCAGAGAGGAAAGCCTGCCCTGGAGAGGCAGCCGGGGCAGAGCCCCCCACGGGACCCCAGCTCACACCAGCTGCCTGCTCGCTGTGTGGCCTTGGGCAAGTTGCTTCACTTCCCTGAGCCGCAATGTCCTCATGTATCAAACTGGGTGGGTGAGGGCCGGGGAGGGAGGACCAACACAACAGAAAACGTTCTCGCTCTTAAAGAGTTATTGTGAGGATGAGAGGCAACACGTGTGAACGTGCACACAGTGCCGACCACAGGTCTCAGTACAGGAGAGAGATCATCATTCGTCATCTCGTGTTACGCTGTGGCGGGTGCTGTGGACCCCGGGATGAAGAGCTGTAAGGGATCAGGCTGCACCCTCCTGCAGCACAGGGACAGATAGGAACAGAAGACAACAGAAGACAGGCGGAGTAAGCGCTGCAGGGGCGGAACCGGAGAGAGCGGTTCTGCCCGGGTCAGGTGAGGCCTCGCCGAAGAGGACACGTGACCCAAGTGTAGGACCAAGGAGGGGGAGGCATGCACCGGAAGGAGGGGACCGATGCGGCCGGCGCAGCAGGCAGCAGGACCCAGAGAAAAGAGGAGCAGAAACCCATGAACCACGTGGAACCCTGGGGAGACGGGAGGGGGATGGGTGAAGGCTCCTTGGTGCTCACCTCGGGCACAGGGGCCGCAGGCAGGGAGCACTGCGCACCTTCAGGAAAGACCCCTTGGGCCAGAGTCCTCCCCGCCCTGCCGCCCCCTCCCCAGCACGTAGGTGCCCAGTGTGCCCCCGCCTGGCCCTGTTCCCATAGACAGGGGAGCAGATCCAGGCTTGGCCTCCAGGGCAGCAGCAAATCCATCTGGCCCGCGTAAAGCCGTGTCCCAACCTCCCCGCCGGGGCCACCTCCGCCGCAGGATGCTGGGGAAGAGCATGCTGGGAAACTCCCGCAGGAGCCCGCATCGATATAATCAGGTCTGGTAGAAATTAAAAGCTATTAGAAACAGGGCCGGATTTATCTCTATATCCAATAACACGCATCGTAATGGTGAGCGTGCAGATGGGAAATGAAACCGGCTCGGCTCGCTGCAGGCCTTAATGGTGTGTTCGTGCGCAGCCCGGGCCTGTGACTCCCAGGCCGCCCGCTCCCCAGAGACCAAGTCCCCGGGAGGGACGTAAGGGGAGGATCCGCCTGCACAGGTGGAAGGCTGTGCTCCTGCCCACACGCCTTTAAACAGCCTGAGGGAGGGAAGATGGCCGCTTGGAGGGAAGGAAAGGGGTGCAGGAAGGGGCAGGTAGCTCCAGAAAACAGCACTTTGGGGCTGGCTCTCCAGCCCCACAAACCCCTGGGACAGCACAGCCAGCACGCGGCTTAGAGTCAGAGGCTGGCTCCAGGAGCTCACCTGCGTGCTCCCCCACCCCGCCCCCCAAATGCGGGCAGCGGGGAGGCCAGCCTGGGAACAACTTTCCAATGCACAGAGCTCGTGTAGCCCCAAGCCTCGAATTCCTGCCAAAGTCCCTTGGAGAAAACCTGAAGGCAGGAGCCTGGACCCACCCCTTCCTCCCAGGGCACCTGCTCTCCCAGGCCTGATTGGCCACCTCAGCCCCCGCCCTGCCTCCTGCCCTCGAGCACCTGCTCCTGCTGGCCCAGTGCTTGGTGAAGAAGCTGAGCCCAGCCTTGCAGAGCCAATGCCACGCTCCCTGGATGGGATGGAACTCCGGCTCCAGGTCCCTCCTTAACCCCAAGGCAACCTCATCATTACATCTCCCCTCAGCATGGCTGCCTTCCAACCCACCAGCCAACACAATCAAGCGCACACACAGTCCAGTGTGAGCTTGGTTGGCAGAGAATCTCACTTTTATGAAAAAATCCTATAAAGAATGTGTGTTTTCCAAAACGAAAGCAGGCAACGTGTGGGCCCAGGTTCCGGGCCCTCAGCTACAGAGCCCGGACGGCCCAGCCACGGTCGCTGGCTCTCAGGGACGCCTCCGGGTGGGGGGAGTGAATGTGTGTGCTTTGGGGAGTCTGTCCCTGGATCTGAACTGTAGCTGTAAAGAGATCTCGAATGATAATGGAGGGGCTGGAGGGCTGAGCAGGGGAGGAAACGTCTCCAAGGCGGAAGGAGAGAAGAGAACAGTCCCGCAGAACCAAAGCTCCCAGCGGCCTGCAGGATAGCAGCAAACCCACTGGCCACTATGCCCTTTGGGGCCACAGCCCAGTCCCCACATGAAAGATGGCCCCGAAGCACCCACTGCAAGGGCCTCACCAAGTAAAGGGCCCCCCAGCTCGCTGCCTCCGGCTCCGGAGGCCAGGAGCCAAGTTCACCCCTTCTCTGCTCTCTGAGCTGGGCTGTCGCTCCCCCACGCCCTGCGCTCACTGCTGTTGCAGTGCCTCTGTCCACGCTGTTCCCCCATTCCTTCCCCTAACCGTGCAATCGGACACCCCTGGACGTCAGTGGGCAATGCCCTGCGTGTGCCGGGGAGGTGTTAGGAGCCAGGGAGTGTGGATGAAAGCAGTCCCGTTCCCCCTCAGGAAGCTCAGTCTCGCGGGAACACAGACCCTGTTACGTAATAACACACATGCCCACCAGGAAGCAGCAGCA
>NW_005353538.1:2128206-2132374 GCF_000412655.1 Myotis brandtii | reverse complement strand
CCCGCTGGTCAGCACCGGAGCAGGGAGCAGGGCCGTCCTCGATGCTTCCCACAGACTCCAAACACTCCATGTAACGCTTCTCCTCCTTAAAGCAGTGAATCCTCCTCCTCATTGCATTACGGTTGGGGAAACTGAGGCTCTGAGGTGGCAAGTGACTTGCCCAGCTGGTAAGCAGTGAGTGAGTTTCAAGCCCAGGCAGTTGGGTCCTAAATTGTAGCCCAGTGATGACGAACCTATGACACGCCTGTCAGAGGTGACACGCGAACTCGTTTTTTTGGTTGATTTTTCTTTGTTAAATGGCATTTAAATATATAAAAAAATATATAAATCTTTGCTCTACTATGGTTGCAAATATCAAAAAATTTCTATATGTGACACAGCACCAGAGTTAAGTTAGGGTTTTTCAAAATGCTGACACGCCGAGCTCAAAAGGTTCGCCATAACTGATCTAGATGCTTATTAATCACTGCATTCGACTGGGTTCCAAAAAGCCTTTCCTAAAAGCCAAATGGATGTTTCTCGCCTTCAGGAGGCCGAAGCCTCACTGCCCGCAGCACACAGGCCTTCACTGTGCCGCTCTCCCGGAGACACCTGTGCAGGTGCGGGGGGCGGGAGGCGGGGGGGGGCAGCTCCCTCTGCAGGTGCAGGGAGGGAGAGGGCAGCTCCCTGTGCATTAAGTACACAGGCTGAGAAGACAGGCCTGGGTTCGCCCTGCCCCTCTACTAGCTGTGTGACCCAGAAGAAGTTACTTTACTTCTTCGAGCCTCAGTTTCCTCTTCCATAAAGAAGAGGATGAAGATACACTTACGGCATTTTATACAGATGAAATGAGATACTACATGAAAGTTCCTTAGCCCAGGGCCTGGCGTATGGCGGGGGGGGGGGCAGCTCCCTCTGCAGGTGCAGGGAGGGAGAGGGCAGCTCCCTGTGCATTAAGTACACAGGCTGAGAAGACAGGCCTGGGTTCGCCCTGCCCCTCTACTAGCTGTGTGACCCAGAAGAAGTTACTTTACTTCTTCGAGCCTCAGTTTCCTCTTCCATAAAGAAGAGGATGAAGATACACTTACGGCATTTTATACAGATGAAATGAGATACTACATGAAAGTTCCTTAGCCCAGGGCCTGGCGTATAGGTAGCACTCAAAATTCCTTCTCCTTTTTTCTCCTCATCTTCCTCCTCCTCTTCTCTGTGTTCTTATTTTAATGAATATAACTTAGTCCATAAAGCGAGTGTGTAGGACTTTGAATTCCCTTCCGCCTGCCTGGTGCACAGACAGGACATTCAGTCCCCATCACTGTTGGGGCTTTGCCCAGAGCGGCCCGGTCCAGGGTCTCTCTGGCCTCATCAGCCCATGGTCGCTGCCGGCATCATCCCTTTGGGCTGTGCACCTGGTGCCTCATCTGGACACCAGAGTCCCGGCCTCTTCGTCCCAGACCCTGTGGAGCTGCACGTGGCCACCTGGCGGGGCCCAGCCATCCCTCCAGCACCGTCCAGGTCTCTGGTGTTCCCGCGCCCCCGTGTGCTGCCCACATAGGCTCTCGCCCCAGCCCGAGTGCGCACCCAGCCTCTCCCACTCCCTGTGGTTTCACACGCAGGGGGAGCAGCTGCCTAAGCGGCTTCGGACTCCTGTCCCACCACCAGTTCTGGGGCCAGGAGACAGGACCTGCCATCTGCTCGAGAGTGAGAGGAGGAAGATGTACCAAGAGCAAGACACAGGTCAGTGTCTCACAAAAAGGATGCTGCCACGCTAGCGGTGACGCCCAGGTGCCCGCCTTCTCCCAGCTGGGCCCTGGGACCACCAGACCCTCAGCCCCCGGGCCGGGCTCCACCCGAGGGGAGGGTACGACAGGGGCCGGAGCCCCGGGCTGTGCAACGGCCTCCCACAGGGCACAGGGCGCCGGGACTGGGAAGCCCACTTCCGAGGCCGTGTGCACGGAAGTCTGTCCTCCCCAACTAACCACACGCCTGAGCAGCCGCGTCACCTCGGGGGACTAGTGACGGACGTCAACGCCGAAGGGCACACAGTACCAGGCCAACCGCCTCCTTCCACAGAACGGAAGCCAGGTCCCGGGAGGAAGGAGAAGGGGCCGCCCTGGGCCACGGGGGAGCGGGGAGGCGGGGCGAGGGGACATGATGAGTAACGAGGCCGGGGGCATTTTGAGGACTGGAGTCCTCTCTTGGGGTCTCTAGACCTGTTTTCCTGCCAAAGGGGAACCCTGACCAGGAAAAGGAGCCGATGCTGAAGGCTGCATCCCAGCAGCCCGACAGGTGAGCCTGCCACCTGGCATTCACCTCCCTCCCAGGGCCGGGCAGCCGGGATTCTGAGGGGTCTCAGCTGCCTCATGAAAGGAGCCCCAGACGGTCCTGCAGAAATGCAAGCACGCGGGCCACACGCCAGCCTCTACGCCCCTCTCCCCACAACCTCCACAAACAAGCTTCCAGCCTCGACTCCGATCCTGAAGAGCAAGGGCGAGAAAAGCCCCAGGGTCAGGGGCCAGGGGTTAGGGGCCAGGGCCCAGCCACCTGGCGGAGGCTGCTGGCACATGGCTGTGCACCTCCCACACGGAGGGCACCGAGCGGAGACCGAAGACACTTTGCTGAAGCATCACCAGAACAACAGCAAACTGCTCCCCAGAACCAGCTCAAGACCTCGGGGAGCTCAACAACCCACACGGCACCCCTGCGACATCGCTCCCTGCCCCTCCCTGCCACCTGCGTGGCCCCGCGGGCTTCCTACCTGGGACGATGGAGACCGTGTCCTTCTCCCAGGACACAACGCTGATGTACTCCTGCACTGAGGAGGGGATGAGGCACTTGAAGACGGCCATGCTTCCACGCATGGACCGCTGATCCTCCACCCGGACGGTGTAGGGTTCCCTGAACACTGTGGAGAGAGGGGCCGGGAAGGCCTGTGTCGCGGCTCCACTGGACACGGGGCCCAGAGAGGCCCCCAACTCCCTCCACACCCAGCCTCAGCCTCCACCACCTCTTCCCACCCTCCCACTTACCCGGCCCAGGACTCCCTGCCAGGATTTTTAAAAGATATATTTTAATTGATTTCAGAAAGGAAGGGAGAGGCAGAGAGAGGGAGAAACATCAATGAGAGAGAATCATGGATCAGCTGCCTCTTGCACGCCCCCCACTGGGGATGGAGACTACAACCCGGGCCTGTGCCCTGACAGGGAATCAAACCGTGACCTCGGGGTTCATAGGTCGATGCTCAACCACTGAGCTGCACAGCCAAGCCCTGCTGGGATCTTACTCCTGCCTGTGTGGCTCCTTCTTTAGCAAGCTCCCACCCATCCCCCAGGGCAGCTCACTCTGCCTCTGAAATACGAGCCTTCCTTCACAAGACCACAATCCCACACCAGCTGCCCCACGGTCAGGAGCCCTAACAAACTGTACTAAATGGGAAGGACGCTGCGGGCTCCCTCCCGGCCGCATTCAGCAGGGGGTGATATGAGGGAATATTCTAGAATTCACCTAAGGAAGCCAAACTGCAGTTCCCACATGTTCCTCGGCCCAGGGCGGCAAGAGTTTGGGGCACGGGGGCCATTAATTGACAGATAAAAATGGACACGTGACCTCACAACAGATTTTTTGTTGGGTCTGGGCACAGCCACTCACTGTGGAAAGCAGCTTGGGGAAGTGGAGGACGTGAGCAGAACTGGGGGGCTTGCTGCCTTCCTGGGCAGAATGGTTGTCGCTCTCTTTGTCTCTAGAAATGCAGCGTGCGGAGACATGGGCGTCTCCACGCTCCTCCAAAGCACAGCCTTCTTCTCTCCCCACCTCCTAACACTGCGGACACCTGGGCCCGCCTCGCCCGGCCTCAGACCCTTCCTCCCAGCGTGCCCTGGGCCCGGCTGGTTCCGGGGCTGTAACCTGTAGCCACTCCATGTGTCAGGCCCATGGTGGACGGGCCCAGCCTTAGCAGAGCTCGAGGGGCCTGCCCTCTCCTCTCCTTGTCCTCCTCCACTTGGCCTCTCCGGGGGCTCCCTCCATCCTTCGATCCCTTCTTGGCCGAGGGGTATCCGGAGCCCCACTGCCTCCAGCCTTGTCCTCAGCAGGCACCTGGGTGGTGCCCTCCTGCCATGGCTCTCAGGGGGACATCCCCCTCCCCAGCCCCTGCCCCCAGGTTCATCAAGAGCCTCTTAATTGGCTGTTTCCC
>NW_005353538.1:2124157-2127959 GCF_000412655.1 Myotis brandtii | reverse complement strand
CTCTGTTCCTTCCCAGCTCTGGCTGGTGGTGTGATGGGAAGAGACACAGCTGAGTGGGAGGGAGAGGGGTGGAGGGAGGCGCTGCTGCTGGCTCTGTGGGGCCGTGGGCCCCTCTTCCTGGGTGTGGCCACAGCACTGCAGGTGCGGGGTGCACACAGGGGAGACTGAGGAAAGCTGGCCCTGGAGGGAAGCAGAGGGGAGGAGGAGAAGGGTGGGGTTGGGGCGCACCCCCAGGAAGGGCCGAGGGACCAGCAGAGGCCAGTGGTTAGGGTGTCAGACAGGTGGGCGCTGCCTCCTACTCTGAGCAGCTGTGTGCCCTGGGCGAGAACTGTTAACCTTTTGCAGCCTCATCTGTAAAAGGAAATAATAATGAAGTAATAGCAGTAATAATAGTGCAGCGTGTAGATGGCCTGGCACCTGAGGCGGGGCCGCAGGGCTGGGCCTCATTACAGCGCCATCTCTGTGGGACTGGCCGCGCCCTGGGCAGGTGATGGAACCTCTCTCAGTCCCTCCTTGGTTAGAAACACTCTACAGGGTCATTGTGAGAATTGCACCCAAACCCAACGAAGTCTGTGCCAGGTAATGTGACCTCACTTCCTCTTGGCCCGTGGAGGCCGGCGCTGGGCTGCAACCCTGCCCAGTGCTCCCTCCAGGCCGGCCCCCTGCATCTCAGGGGACAAAGGAAGGCTCCTGAAAGGCAACCCCACGGGAGCCCATAGGCGAGGCTCTGAGCATGGCCCTGGGTTCTGAGGTCACTCCCTCCCCCCCAACGAAATGGGAAGAAGATCAGCTGTTTAACGAAGAACTCTCCCACTCCTCGCTCCCCACACGCCTGGGCCCAGCTACTCGGCACCTGTACTTGCAACAGGCGCTCCTGAGCCCGGACCCGGAGTCAGAGACCTCGCTCCAGAACTCTCCCCTGTGCCCCAGGGATGGTGCTCAAGGCCGGGACCCCTGCAGGGGCTACCAGGCCGCCTGTCCTCTCCCACCTCAAGCTCTTCCCAGAAAACCACTCCCCAAGTTCCCTGCTTCCTTACAGTGGAGGCCCCCTCACAGCTGAGGCTGGCACACGGCGGACAGGGACGTCCTCGCCAAGTAGCTGACCTGGGCCATGCCGGGCCTGCAGGCCTGACTCCAAGAAATGAGACTGTCTGTTTTCTCTAGAAAAGCCGCCTGAGAAAGGCTCACTTCCTCGACCGATTACTATTTCCAAAGGCCAAACTCCTTCACCGCTAACAGTTTTCCACCATGAATTTGACCTGAATGGCTGTTCTCGTGAGAAACACTGTCCTCGCACAGCCATCATCAGCGCGGAGGAAGGGCAGGCAGCGTGGGGAGCAGGAGACCACAGCGATGAGATGCATGGCTCCCGCACAGCAGCAGGGGTGAATCCCACAAACAGAACGGTGAGCAAACGGCTCGAGAGAACACGGACTGTGGGACTCCACTTATTTAAAGTACAGACATTGGCAATATCATCAGGCAGGAGTCAGGACAGGGGCTTCTCCCGGGCCTGGTGATGGAAAACGCGTAAGGGGGCTTCATGTGACTAACTGCATATCCTGAGCTGGATATCGGTTAGACTTTGGGAAATGCATCAAGCTGCATGCGTATAATAAATGCACTTCTCTTTATATATCTATAATGATAAAAGTATAATATGCTAATTAGACCAGACAGCCAAACGACCTTCCGGATGTCCTTCCGGACAACCTTCTGGACGAAGCTGCAGTGACAGGGGCTGAGGCGGAGACGGTTAGGGGAGATCAGGCAGGCAGGCAGGCAGGCAGAGTGGTTAGGGGCGATCAGGCAGGCAGACAGAGTGGTTAGGGATGATCAGGCAGGTGAGCAGTTAGGAGCCAGTGGTCCGGATTGCGAGAGGGATGTCCGACTGCTGTTTTAGGCCCAATCCCACCTAAACCAGCAGTGGAACATCCCCCAAGGGGTCCCAGATTGCGAGCGGGTGCAGGCCGGGCTGAGGGGATGTGCCTCAACCCCCCTCCCCGTGCATGAATTTCGTGCACCAGGCCTCTAGTTGTTTCAATAAAAGGTTTTATTGTTAATTTAAGAAGGAAGGAATGAAGGTCATTGGATGTTTTCCATGAGTCAAGCACCAACACGAGCACTTTGTGTGAATGTGTGCGATCTCACAATGACCACAGGCGGTGAGAAGCAGG
This sequence comes from Myotis brandtii, assembly GCF_000412655.1. Taxonomy (NCBI): domain Eukaryota; kingdom Metazoa; phylum Chordata; class Mammalia; order Chiroptera; family Vespertilionidae; genus Myotis; species Myotis brandtii. Next base: position 2,125,782 of record NW_005353538.1, on the reverse strand, counting down.
GTAGAGACTGGCATCCCCTTTGTAGGTGAGGAAACTGAGACTCAGAAAGGGATGTTCTCACCCGGCTGGTGTGGCTCAGTGGTTGAGCGTCGACCTACGAACCAGGAGGTCACGGTTTGATTCATGGTCAGGGCACATGCCCGGGTTGTGGTTTGATCCCCAGTGTAGGGTGTGCAGGAGGCAGCCGACCCATGATTCTCTCTCATCATTGATGTTTCTCTCTCTCTCTCCCTCTCCCTTCCCCTCTGAAATCAATACAAAATATTAAAAAAAAAAATAGCAAGGGGTGTTCTCAGCCTAAGGACCTACAGTGAGTGGCAAAGAGCTAAGATTCCAAAGAACAAAACTTTCCTTGAGGGACTGACTTTTGCCAAGTCCCCCCCCCCCCACAATGTTACACACGTGTCAGAATGATGGGTGCTGCCCGCTCCCCAGCTCAGCCCTCCAGACTGCTCCCTGCAGCGGGCAGGGGCCGGCCTCACCTGCTTTGACGCGGATGTTGGGGCTGCGGATCTTGCCGGCGGCGTTCTCCGCGGTGCAGAAGTAGTCATTGTCGTGGATGAAGCTGTTGAAGGCGGAGGGGGAGAAGGGGTAGAGCTGCAGCGTCCCGTTGGCGTGCACGTGCCGGATGTGGGGCACGTCGTAGATGTCGTCCCCTGTGGCCAGGTACCATCGAAGGGCTGCGCTGGGGGAGCCCGCAGCCGGGCAGGGCACCACGACCCCCACGGAGCTGGAGAAGGTCACCTGCTGCAAGGAGTCATTCACAAAGTAGAGGCTGGTGCCAGCATCTTCCGGGCGGGCTGCAGGGGGCAAGGGAGGGGCTCGGTTAGCGGAGTTGGTAAGACCCTCACGGGCCAGAGGCAGTGAGCCCACACTCAGAACCGCCAAGCACCTCACTCCACAAGCGCTTACTGAGCGCCAACTGTTTACCAGCACTGGCAACGGTGAGCCAGAGGCAGACCACCCTGCAGAGACTCCGGCCTCGCACAGGGACAGTTAAAACATTGGGTGGCGAGAGGAGGCCACCACTCTGCTATGCTGAAGGGTCGGAAGCCGTTGCTTAGATAGTAAATATCTCTTGAGCAGCTACTTTACGCAGGCAGGCTCACACCCATCCCCTCCGTTCACCTGTACCGTCCTGTGGGGAGGAGGTACCACTGCTCCTCATCATTGTCTGTTACAGGCTGAGATGAGGTGGGGGACTTGCCTGAGACGACAAAGCCAATAAGCCCCAGATCAGACATGTGACTCCATTGCTCCCAAAGAGGTCTCGGTGCACTTTGCACCCGCCCACGCCGAGCGGGCAAAGGTGTAAGCCCGTGTTCTGCAAGGCGTGGCTGAAGGGAGTGCGGGTGCTCACCTGGAAGACGGAGAACCCAGGAGACCTGAGAGCGGCCTTGACCTCTGGAGGCCAGTTTGGAAAATGCCAGCCCACAGGCTGAAGGAAGGATTGTGGGTGATGCGTTTGAGTGCGGGAGCAAGAGACCGCCCACTTCTCAACCTGCCCTGCCATGGCCGACTGCGGAATGCCCTTCCCTGTCTGATCAGCGTTTCCTCAGATCGTAAACGTGGGGAGGATGGACCAGGCTGCGGCCTCCATCATCCCTGGCTGGTGGCCACCGCTC